>NC_087517.1:61824288-62133663 GCF_963921805.1 Phalacrocorax carbo
TAAGCAACTCCTAGCTTGTCATTGCCAAGCAACTACCTCTAGGTCCACCTCAGCCTTGTTACGTGTTAGTTATAGAATAGGGATTAGTCATGAACATGCCAGTCCCTTCTAGCTGGCTGCAAGATGTCACTTATAGTCGCATTTCTACAGCAGCAGCTTTGCCAGGTGGCTCCCCCTAACTGCTGTACGGCTCTGTGTACTTACCCGTGAGGTACTCACACTTGTAGCGTACCTAACCCGTCTTGTAGTAGCGTAAAATATCAGTTGAAAGTTTCACAAAATCTCAGACTCTTTGAAAGCTCATTTTAAACAATTTTTCCATTCATGAATCACCAGGCTTTTAAATGTGTTCTTTTAAATAGTTTCTCTTTTAGTAAAAAAACCACCACCACCAGCAACAAAACAGCATGAGAGTAATACAGGGTAATTTGAGCAAGGACCGTAGGTTACCCTGTGCTTTCTAATGAACAACAACCTGTTTGACAAAAAACTTGATGCAAATAACTTCCAAGTGGAAAGAATGACTGGCTCTAGTAAAATCTAGCTCACTCCACATATCCCGTTAGCTTGAACAGGAGTAAAGTGTAAATGAGAGTGCGACTTGACTCCTTATATTGATAAGTGTGTTTTGGTTTTTTTTGCTGCACATAATCATATTAGTTCAACAGAATCTCATACAAGTGTAAATTTCATAGTAAAGATGTCTTTATTCCAAAATAATAATAATAATAATAATGATGATGATGATGATGATGATGATGATGATGATGATGATGATGATGTGTTAGCCAGACAGCTACAAAACATCTACACAAGACTTTGGTAAGAAATATTCATGGTAGCTTTTTCATAATTCCACAGCAAACAAAAACAACAAAGGAAATCTAAAAATGCAATCAAACAAAATTTGTTTAAATTGAATGCTGCACACACGGAGTCCTACTGTACATTTTTTTAAGCCCCTAATTTTTTTAATTATTATGTGAAAGGCTTCTACAGTTTTTATGTTAGAAAAAAACCCATACAGACAACGCTAAAATCCCATAGTTGAGGTCTACAAAACTGGAGTGATATCTGTGCTTTCAGTTCAGCAGTACTAGTCAGGAGATAAGAGCAATAACAGTTCTCATTTTTATTGACGGATAATCAGTGGCTATTACACTACTAGAAAGTTTACAGTAACAGTTCAATAATTCTACATATTGTATATCAGAGCTTTTTTTCTGAATAGAAAATCAACCTCTTATTTTTTCTTAATTTGTTTTTGTTTGTGTTTTTTTTTTTTTTTACAAAATGTAACAAGCTTAAATATTTCTTTTGTATCAAGTTAGAAGAAAGACAAGTGACTTGTAAAATGTTTCAACAGAAACAGTGTGAAAAGCTGAACCTAAGCAGGAACGATCACACATTTCTGATGCAGTGCAATCTACGTTGTCATTGCACGTATTAACAAGGTGGGGGAAAAAAAGCTTCCAACATTCATAACTTTAATGAGCCTAGGAGAAATGACTGGAAATCACACAGAACAGCCTTCTAAGAGAAAATAAAGTAGAAGGAGAATCAAATTAGTAAGAACCACAGTGAAAGGAATGCCAGATTGTTTTAATGGACAATTTTGTGGGCACTTTCAGAAAGGCGTTTTGTGTTTCCTACATACCTAAAGGTGTATTTGGACTATGTAGCCTTTGGCAAAGGGAGTAATTAAAAGACAACAGCTTGATGAACTGGAACAAACATGAAAATGAAAATAACTTAACGTTGGTTTTGATTGATTATTTGCAGAAACACGTGTGGTTTTGCTAGATTAACTTGAAGAAGTGGTAAGGGTTGGTGAGATAAAATAGAGTCCATAAACTTATAACACTTTTCTCTGTTTAGGCGAAACTTCCTTCTGCTCCCTCTGCCCCAAGCTCTCACAGATCCAAGCCTACAAAAACCATTCTGTCACATATTTCATAGTCAAAGGTTACTTTTTGAATTATTAGCCTCAGCTGGGATAGCCTCTGTCATGCTGTGCAGGTCTTGATTGCATACATAGCTCTGCCCTGGCTGAGCACCTGGCACTAATCACTGTAGCCCTTCTCTACAACCATCTGCTTCTATGCTCAGCTGGTCACTCCTCCAGTATCTATATCACTGCGCTGCTTTTTTGGTTGGGATTTTTTTTTTTTTGCTTATAAAAGGGCAAGATAAAGTCATAAACACGTTACTTAGGGACAGTCTTGCTGCTACACTGTAATGACAGTGCTATAGAGATATAAACTGCAGCATTTTTCAACAGTCAGAAGGAGGCAAACTATCTGAATTAATATTATTAAATGAGCTAAGCTGTACAAAATGTAAAAGGTTTGGTTTTAGCATTAAACTTTGTAATATTCCTTTTTCTCCTGGTTTGGTTCACTGTGGGCTTGCACCCGTTTCATTTAGCAGCGGCAGGACAGGCTTAACACTGCAGTTGGTTCCATTATTTCTTGGGCCTGCCCTTCATTCCCGATCTAAAAAAAGGAGTAAAATACCTTGAGGGGGGGTGGGATGCGACAGCTATGGAAGTCCTGAGCAGCCCTTGCAGTGTTGGGTGGAGAAATGATGAAAAGCCCTACAGTGTAATGCAACCAGCCTGTCTAACCCGTTCAGGTTCAGGGAGGTAATGAGGGGATTTCCCAGGGTAGTGATGGTGAAGTTGAACGACCTCAGTGGGTTGTGGTTCACACCAAATGCAGACAGTAAAACCCAGCTGTCAGGTTTCAGGATTGTGACCAAGCGTTAAGCAAGTAAGTGAATTACTTAAGGCTGGTTTAAAGACACTATAAAACATTTTTTTCTCCATTCATTTCTCTCAAGCTTGTTTTAAGAGTCACCATCAACAGTCTCTGTTTTCAGTGCAGTTATTACTTATGTAGAGACATAGGTGTATGCTGCCTTTCCTGGAACCCATCCCCTTCATCTCTCATCTTTAGTGTTAACTTGTTACACTTACAGGACAGTATTTTATTCCAATAGCAAGTGAAGCCCAAGGTCTCGCTGGTCCTACACCTGGTTATGTGTAGGGACAAGAGCTAAACTCTGCAGGAGATGGTGTAAAATAGCAAAAGCAATTAGAATGGTGAGGAGCTTTCTTCTAATCTCAGGTGGTTTGTTGATCACTCAAGTGGTCAGGGAAGACATTTATCCTGGCTGGTATATCCACAAATGAGTAATTCTCACAAACTTAGTAATTTTTAGATCCTCCTATGCTCTGAGTAAAAAACCATAAATGACGTTCCTGTAAATACATTCTTGTGTCAATCTGCAATTAATATTTTAAGAGGCTGTCGTTTCATTTCAGAGGCTTCCTTCCCTTTGTTATACAAGATGCATGAGAACCTGGCTCACCTTTTCTCTACTTTCTCTCTTTATTATATTATAAACCTCTTTCTCTCTTCACCTATGATTAACAACCTCACAAAACTGGATCTAATATTTTTGTGTGTCTCATGTGGATGCCTTTCCGTGACACATCTGTTACGACTCTCTGTTTGGACCAATTTCTATTAGTTCTGTATCCATTTTGAGATGCAGTGGATAGACCCAATATAAGAATATGGCATCTAGTTATGACATTCATGTGTTTTCTTTGTGTGCTGTTTTGACTGTGACTATGTAGTGGGCAGGCATCGCTATTGAGCTGCACAAATCATTTCCTTTTTTAAGTTTTAAAGAAACAAAGACTGTGTCGCATGGACCATAACATCCATGTGAAGAAAAGTATATAGGATAATTATTCTAACTATCAGCTTAACCCAATAATGTAAAAAGATAAACATGCACCTTTAATATTATTGAACCAGCATTACTGAAATTACTCCTTGGCATAGTTGTATAATCACGTAGGCACTGCTTTGGATTTTCAAAATCAAATTGAGAGACAACTCCTCCCACATAAGAAACGTCACTTGGTTATGTTAGCATGCATGCATCCCATGTCTTTACAAGCAGTATTTCTATATGGCTATTCCATGTCCACAGTTATGTCTGTATTTTAGGTAAATGACTCATAATGATGAACTATTTTTATGCATTAAGGGCTGGCTGGAGTACCAAAGATTTACTCTCAGCATAAATCTGTGAGGAAATATTTATAAAATATATCTCTTGCACCAGCAAGACTAAAAAGCAAACCACACTGCAAAAAATGAAAACTAATATACACTTTATATTTTTTTTTGTTTTAAAAACCAAACCAAGGTTGACTTTCCATTTAGCTCAGAGTGCATCACTTGGAAGCCATGTGTTTTGTTAACAAGGATGAACATTACATGCTCTTAGCTCCTTTTTGTCTTTGCAGCTAGTAAACTGAGTACTTTTGGACCTCTTCTTTACCATCATGTAGCGTTCCTGAATTCCACCTCCACAGAGTGTAGAACATTCTGTCCAAGCAGTCCATGGCTTCAGCCTACAAACTGAAAAAATAAGTAATTTGATTAAGTTTTTGGTATTTCAGTCTAACCTACATATTTCAATATGTGTACCACTATACATGCGTGTGTAGCTACATCTTTTGAATCTAAGATAGCATATTGCCTAGTTTATTACAGTAGGAATTAAGAAACCCTAGTTAAGTATAACCCAGGTGCATTTGTCAAACATTGAAAAATTTATTTAAAAAATTACTGTCTACATTATAAAAGACAGATAAAATTAAGGAACTGTTAAATGTCAGACAAGTGTGAACCATGACTTATCAGTAATTCATATCCAGATAATGTAAACTATACCACAAGATATTATGTTTTATTGATTTGAGGCATCAGTGCTTGATAATAGTGTCCCTTATTGAAAAAGCAGTCTGAGTTTGAATCAGATTATTGAGGTGGAAATCAATTCAGTTTTGAAATTCAGCATTGGATCCAGAAACATATACTTGAAAGTTGAAAGGTAACTGGATGCAAAGATTATCACCCTGTTCTGCAGAAATTTCAATCAGTCCCGTGACAAGTCTAAATTCTAGGCTTTTTTCACATTCCACACTTTGTAGTGAAGAGGAAAAATATTTTCAGTGATGGGACGTGGACAGATGTGAGCCTTTCTCCATTGTGCCCTAAATTTACGTTGCATGTTTTTGGTGACAGGCAAACACTGAAAGTGGCTATGCTTTACTGCTAAAACTTTTTTTAGGCTGAAATGCTGAAAATGTTCTTGCAGCTTGAAGTGGAGCTGCTCACAAACTCCTGCTATGCAGAAAAGACAAAAAGACACGAGCATACTAAAATAGGGTTTCACTCACCTGGATATTGCTCACTATCTATATTTTTTTTCGCTTGTTCACTTCTTCTTTTCTCCCGGGCCTCTTTCCAGCGTCTTTTTTCCATACCTGGACCTCTCAGGCATTTCCTTACTCGACATTTTGTACGTTGGACAGTTTCTGGGCATGCTGTTCCTCCAAACTGTGGTTCTATTTTAATCATTCTTGTTCGGATCATATGGCCTTTCCCACATGAGGTATTGCATTCGGACCACTGGGACCACTCCGTTAGTTCACAGTCGATGGCTGCAAAGAATAAAAAATGTTACATGAAAGCTGGCGGTCTAAACATAAGGTCAAGAAGAAACATACAGATGTGCCTAATGAGTTTTTACACCCTAAACACGTGAACACAACTTAAGCCTCCAGTCTTCTCAGCAAATGCTGTGAGGCTACATGTCAAAATTTTCTGAGTCCATTTCTAGCAGAACCTGTTCTTTGACACTTTCCTCACTTCCTTTTTGAAGAATGGTGCTGGCGGATCACTAAAATTACAAAGAACATACAAATAATTCCCCTGTGCCTTCTTCAATTTTCCCACCCATATGTTTGTTTTATATCAAAAAGCTGTTAAAAATTAAGTTATATTTACAAAGAATCTGATACCTCTCGGATATAAGCTTTGTTTTACTGATAGTGTTATGTAATAAGCCAGATTCACTAATACCATTATGCCTTAAGTTTTCATCCTTCAGCACTGCTTAGAACTTACAGCCCCAGTGAAGAATAATCAAAATTATATTTCCCATTATTTAAGAAAAGCTGCATTAGCAAATTACAGTGTAAAAGCCTTTTAAACCAATACTTTCTGTGGAAAAAAAAAAGTAATTATTTATAAAGCCTCATAAACCAGCTGACAACAGGACACTAAAAGCAGTCATATCTTATTCATGCAGCAGTGCCTTGGGCTATCACGCTTCACAATGACTGCAAAGCAACTAGAAATTTGCACCTCCTAAGAAGTGGGGGATTTTGGTGGCGTAAGGTAAAAAAAAAATCAATGCAGCTGTCTCCACACCATCCACTGGCTCATATGATATTCCAGGATGCAAAGGAATGTAGATCAGTATAAAGGTTATGATACAGTTCAGAGATGTATCAAAGATGGAGCAATCCTCTTTTGTGCTCTTTCTGTGAGCTAGAAGAACCACACAAGTGATTTTAATCCTTCTTTCCTTCCTTCCTTCCTGGCACACATTCTGCATTTGAGTAAAAACCAGTTTTATAGTTCTGACTTACTTATTTACTATTGGGAAGTGCACAAGCTGTTGCCTGAAGTTGTAGTGTGTTAAAAACGCAGAAACCGTATGCCCAAAGCAATATTGGCCATCAGCATAGGGTTAAGTGAGGCAAGCTGAAATTAAGACATGGTCATATTCCAGCTCTCAATAGGTGAAAGTGCAGGATAATAATAATACAAAAAAATTAAAAAGCCATAGTTGATATCACTCCTACCTAAGAAGTGATGCTAAAAAATGGTGACAAGAATTTTGACCCATAGACTGCTGTGCACATAATTGGCCTCCTCTTTCCAGCGAGTTTCCCACACTTACGGCATTCTGGGAGCATGCATTTTTCTGCTTGTTCCAGCTCCTCGTTGCAGTCTCCAAGCTCAGCAGCAGATTTCAGCATCCTTTGCCGGGTTCGCATTCCCTTCCCACATGTTACACTGCAGTCACTCCATTCCGACCAAGGAGAGAGTAGGCAGGGGATGGTATCTAACATGAAAATAAAAAGGTAATAAATTATTGTTATACATAAATTACAAAGGTATACATTTTGAAAATAATACAGGTGGAAAAATGTACTATGTCCTATCTGTCATCGACTAATTATACTTTGTTGTCACTTTGGACGAAAAGAATCACAGGCTGAATGATGTTGCAGAAGGAGTTTGGAAAACACTATATTTAAAGGTTTGCTCTGTTTTAATACATATTCTTTGCTATCTTTTTCTATATCTTATTCAAATCTGCAGAATTCCAGTGCTTCTGGGGAATAAATAGTTTAAGAAAGTATGTTTCAATCACAACTCCTGTAGAAAAAAACCAGATTGTTGCAGTGGAGAGGACTGGAAGTCAAATTGATATAGTCTAAAATGCAATACTTCCCCATTTTATCTAACAAGAATCCTTTTAAACTTAATTCTTTCTGTCTTTGATGAATACCTTAACATTTCTTAAGAAATTAATAACAATATTAATAGTTACAGTAAGGGTGAGGCTAGCTGACTGCACAAAAGGAGCACCTCAATTTCTGAACTGTTCATGGGGTAAAAGGAGAGGGCACTGTTTTATTCTAGCTGTATGATTAAATATAGCTCATACTCCATAAAGTTGCTTATGTATGGCTTGCTAATGTACACATCACTGTATGGGTAATACAGTAATAGCATACCACTGAATATTTTTTACTGATACTTTCACTCTGTTGGTGAATGTGGTATTCAATGCACAGTCCCTAAAGGATCTAATTTTATGGAGTACAAGATAAAGCAACATTGCTTCCGGTTTAGCTGTATTCTTTGTGTGGTGGAGCAATGTGTCAGAAATGACGCATCTATATCAGAGGAGATAAACTGATGGACACTTACGGCATTCAGGCATCATGCATTTCTCTGCCTCTGTAGTTTCTGCCTTGCACATGGATCCATCAGCAGGAGTCATCTTGATCATTCTGTGTCTTCTTTTCATACCCATGCCACAGCTAGCACTGCATTCATCCCACTCTCCCCATTCAGTGACAAGGCAGCTGCTAGGGGCTATTCAAAATGGACAGAGAAAATAATTCTCTAATAAAGCTCACAAAAAAGTGTTTTGAGCAGTGCCTCTGCTATTGGCTGAATTTTACAAAGCTAAATAAAATACTTACAACATTCCTCATTTACAATACATTTCTCAGTCTCTTCAGTAGGCACTTTGCACATAGAGCCATCTTCAGGGAATTGTTTTACATATCTCTCTCTAGATCGCGTTCCCATCCCACAGGAAACACTACAGGGGGACCACGTAATCCAGTCAGACATCATGCAAGTGGAACCATCTAAAACACAGAGAACCATGTCAATTGCTAATATTAACACACTTGCTCATAAATCTGTAGTTGCCCATTTGTGTGCAGTATTACTTTTATGCTGCCTCTCACATTCTATCCTCTCCTCCATTCCTTACTTTGCTCCTTTCCTTTATGCTTCTGCGTACTTCATGCAGCAACTCAGATGAACTGCAGAATTGACCAGACAGATTCAATTTGTATTCTTCAGCACTTATTCCTCTGTTTGCCACAACCCAAGTCATAGAGCAACTGACAGCTTTAAGAACTTTAAAGGAAAAGTAAACACTACAAGGTGTTCTTCTCCTCTGCACTGATTACCTTCATCACTGCAGCCTGGACCCATGCATGGCTGAAAATCTTGGGTATCTGGACAGGGCACACTGAGGTCCAGCTGAGCTTTAAGCATTCTCTGCCTCATCCTCTTGCCCTTTTCACAGGTAGAAGAGCTGCAGGCTGACCATGGGGACCAGTTTGAATATATGCAGGTCTCAGGGGTGTCATCTAAAAAGTAAGAAAGGGCAGTGAACATTAAAAATAGATTGTCCTCTGTTTGCTTCTCTTTACTTGGCTGGTGTTTACTTGGTAGTAAGTTATCATAGAATCATAGAGTGTCCTGAGTTAGAAGGGACCCACAAGGATCATCGAGTCCAACTCCTGACCCTGGACCGTATAACCCCAAATTCAAACCATATCTCTGAGGGCGTTGTCCAAGTGCCTCTTGAATATCACCAGGCTGGTGCCGTGACTGCCTCCCTGGGGAGCCTGTTCCAGGGCTCCACCACCCTCTGGGGGAAGAACCTTTTCCTAATGCCCAACCTAAACCTCCCCTGGCACATCTTCCTGCCTTTCCCTGAGGTCCTATCACCAGTCACCAGAGAGAAGAGATCAGCACCTGCCCCTCCTCCTCCCCTTGGGAGGAAGCTGTAGAACACACTGAGGTCTCAGTCTCTTCTCCAGGCTGAACAAACCAAGTGACTTCAGCCACTCCTCATATGGTTTCTCCTCTAAACCCTTCACCAACTTCATGGCCCTCCTCTGGACACTCTCTAGTAGCTTTATACCCTTAATATACTGTGGCGCCCAAAACTGCACGCAGCACTCGAGGTGAGGCCACACCAGCGCGGAGCAGAGCGTGACAATCCCCTCCCTCACCTGGCTGCAATGCAGTGCTTGATGCACCCCAGGGCACGGCTGGCCCTCTTGGCTGCCAGGGCACGCTGTCGGCTCATGTTCAGCTTGCCATTGACCAGAACTGCAGAGCTGCTCTCCAGCCTCTCGTTCCCCAGTCTGTCTGTACATCCAGGGTTGCCGTGCCCCAGGTGCAAAAGCCGGCACTTGCCCTTGTTAAACTTCATATGGTCGGTGTTTGCCCAGCTCTCTAATTTGTCTAGATCTCTCTGCCCTCAAGAGTGTCAACAGCTCCTCCCAATTTTGTGTCATCAGCAAACTTAATAAGTATTCCTTCCAGTCCTGTACCCAACTCATTTACAAAGAGATTAAAGAGTACCGGCCCCAAGATGGATCCCTGTGGAACCCCACTAGTGACCGGCCGCCAGCCCGATGTAACCCCATTTACTATAACCCTTAGAGCCCGACCCATCAGCCAATTGCTCACCCACTGCATGACGTGTTTATCCAGCTGTGTGCTGGGCATTTTGTCCAGGAGGATACTGTGAGAGACAGTATCAAAAGCTTTACTGAAATCCAAAAAGATCACAATGACTGCCTTCTCTTGGTCAACTACGTGGGTAATACTAACCTTGTCATAGAAGGAAATCAAGTTTGTTAGGCAGGACTTTCTCCTCGTGAACCCATGCTGGCTAGGACCAGTGACTGCACTCTCTTTCAGGTGTTTTTCAGTAACTCCCAGGATAATCTTGTCCATAATTTTACCAGGCACAGAAGTGAGATTGATGGGCCTGTAGTAACTGAGGTCATCCCTGTTGCCCTTCCTGAAGACTGGGACAATGCTTGCCAGCTTCCAGTCAACTGGGACCTCTCCAGATTCCCAAGAGCATTGAAGAATCATTGGGAGAGGTCTTGCTGTGACATCAGCCAGCTCTTTAAGGACCCTTGGATGAACCCCATCAGGCCCCATCAACTTACAGGGATCCAGCTGGAGCAGCAAGTCCTGCACAAGTTTGGGGTTTGTTAGGAGTTCATCATTCCCACAGTCATGGTTCTCTAGCCCAGGGCTCTGGAGGTCCCTGCACCCACCATCAGTGTTGAAGACTGAGACAAAGAAAGCTTAAACATCTCTGCATTGTCTATGTCCCTGCTTGTGAGGTGACCGTTCTCACCAAGCAATGGGCGAATGTTATTTATGACCTGCCTTTTGCCATTAATGTATTTTAAAAAGCCCTTCTTACTGTCCCTCACAGAACTGGCCAGTGCTTTAGATGCTAATAGGATACATTCTTTCCTCCTGCACTATATCTTCTCTGGTTTTAACCCCCACCCCCCCAAAAAAAAAAAAAAAGACCAATTGCCAACTTTCATTTAAAAAAAAATCTTTTTATTTGAACCCCAGAAAGCTTCTCTTATTGCTTTTATAGTTATTGTCATCTTCCAGGTATACATGCTATTTCTTTGCTGTATAAGGGAAGGCTAATAGATAAAAGAAAAGATGAAAACCTAAATCACTTTTTGGCACTGAGTGGGACTTCTGCTCCTAAGTCAGTTTTGTACTTTATCTAGAAATGACAGTAGAGAATGTAACAAAATATAAATTAGTATGGCACAAACTAATTTAAAAAGTACCTTCTTCTTTCTCCTCTGGTGCTAGGTCTGCCACAATATCATCTATGTTATCAGGTACAATATTGCATTGCTCCCCCTGCAAAGAAATTATTGTGGAGATTGGATATAGGAAACTCATACATGTATGCAGCAAGAGGGGCTAAAACAGTATACTGTGAGGCACTATTGCATCTGCAGCACTTTTTTCTCTTCTAATTCCTACACATACTTAAAAAAAAATCCCCAACTAAGCAGATGCAGCAATTACCAGAAGTAGTAAGACATTTTTAAATTTAAGAAACAGTTTTAGTCCTTTTCTGCCATTATCTTTGTTGTGGATAGTTTAAGGAGTGTAGATTTGGGGGGAAGGGGACAGGAAGGATTGTTTGTTTTGGTTTATGAAGTGGGTTTTTTTGCTTGCTTGAGAATGTTATATATATTTATTTATATTTATATATCTATATTATACCTTGCGTGCAATTCTTTCAATGACAACTCTGGCTACCAGCTTGATAGATCCTCCTTCTGGATCGTAAAATGGACTTTGAGGATGATCTAAGCTTGTAAGCGGCCTGATCTTCTCTTGAGGCACTGTAGGTTTATTAGGAGACTGCAGATAAAAAGAAAAAATATTAAAAAAAGAAAGTAATATGTATTATTAATAATATAATTCATGTGTAGAAATAAAAAATTCTCCAAAATGCTAACTTGGGAAATTCCAATATAAGATGAACTTGGTACATTCATACTTAATGGTAAGGTGTCAGGATTTTTGTCAGGAAGCACTTCTCTAACACTTTGGGATTCAACCCTGAAGCTGTGTTCACAATAAGATATACGCCTTGTCATGTAGTTAGATAACTACATTAATTAAAAAAATTATTCAGCATGCTTCTAGAGCTGCTTTATAACTGGAGAAATTCCTTAGGTTCTAAAGAGACCAGGTCTGAATGAAAAAAAACCAAAACAAACCGTCTTCTGTCATCTGAAAAAATGTGTGGTATGTGGAATATGTGGAATATGCGTGGTAGTTGAGGATGTGGCTAATCTTGCATTAACTTCAGCTGTCTAGACTGTCTGTATAGACCCATAGTGTAGGTACACTTGCCACCTATGGGGACCTAACCCATTCAGTAATTTGTCAAAACCAGGACTTTACCTGAGGATGATGTGAATCTCTTCCTAGACTGAGAGAGTGATGGAGACTGAGAAAATGGAGGATTTTAGAGTCTTGTAGTGATGAGTAGTCCAGAGTTTCAATCCCGGCTGTAAGGAATAGTTAAGTTTTCTGTGCCAAGCAGAAGAGTTGGCATTGGATTGAAACAGTAGAAAACTCAAGTTGATGTGGCTGCTGATGGCACACAGATTTGTACTGAAGGGCTTGGAAACCTTAATGTTTAGTTTTGAGCAAACTAAGTCCTCCATTTATTTAATAGGTTAATAAAATAATATCCCAGGTGAATGCTATATTATCCCATCAATAGTAATGGTCAGGGAATTCAGACACAATGCCTGACAGTAACTGTAGCTAGCATCTGTCCGAATGAGCTGTAATTCATTAGAAGCAAAATTTTTACTAGAGTAGCATAAAGGCCTGTAGGGCATTACCAAGGATCAGATAGCTTTCATTCTACACTGCTTTAAGGTAAGCTTTATGTCTGAATATATTACAAACAGTCCACATACCTCATAAGTAACACCACTGTCTGTGCCAGCATCCCAGGGTATTAAATCCTGAACGACTTTCTGAACCCAGCCACAGTCCTTGGTACAGAGGTCTTCAGCAGAGAGACCTACATTCCAGTCCGGGCTGGGGCCGAGCATGGTGAGGAAGGACATCAGGTGCCGGTGACGATCGACAGAAAACTCAGCAGAGGGAGCAGCTCTCCTGCAAATAGGCCAGCAGAAGACTATTAACAACGGAATTCAAGTTTGCTCTTAGAGGGCAGTGAAACTAGTGCTTCAAACTGGGAAATACTGAACGCTGGCGTGACACTGTGTATCTGGTAGATGGAGATGGAGAAGCAGGACAGTGAGAGGACTCCTGCTCAGAAGTCTGTGTTTTTCATCTCCACGTGCCTTCTGAGAAGAAGCTTTGATATCATTCAAGGAGATTTACAGTCTAATGGTGAGAGAGACGTAGCAATAAAGAGCTGCAGCAGGATGCTTATGACTTAGTCGTATAATAATAATAAAAAAATCTGTCATGACACTTACAAAAATTTGAAGCAAAATACCAGAGAAATACCCTGAGGTTTTGATTGCTGGGACAGTTTTGACACACACACATCCCCCCCGCCTCCCCCCCCCCCCCCCCCCAAAGATAATACAAATTCCAATGCCAAAGTGCTTGGAAGTGCTACTGTGTATATGTGTGCAAAAAAAGCACTCATTAATAGAGTCTTAGTGCTCATGTAAGTGAGAGGTTAATGGCCATTGCCAGCCCTAGAGAGTTCAGCCAAGACTTTTGCAGGTTTCTGCCAGTGTCTGTAAAAGCATCTCTAGTCATCCAGCCTTTGTCAGCCGTTCCCTTAGGAAGCAATCGCGCTGAATCAGGCAATGCTCTGCGATGCTGACGAGCAACTATCACATTCCTGTGCAAATGGAAAATAAAATCAGGCCTGAACTGGAGGTTTCTGTTCACAGTTGAAAACCTGGACCTCCTCATGGCATCTGTCTCATGAGCACCAACAAATGCAAAGTTACTTAAAATATGATTTTGGCAATTCTGCTCTACCAAATACTGGTTTTCTTCACTTACAGACTTGGATCAATACAGAGTCAGGTTAGAGCTGTGGGTTTTTTGTTGATTTGGGTTTTTTTCCTCCAATTTTATGCCAAAATACACTGCTTTATGAGCATTTAAAGTCCATGTTTCGTTTTAAAGTAAGATTATTTTTTTACTGTGCTATTCTTCTTCCATTTTTTTGTTAGATAGCTATATATATAAAATACACATATACTGTTCTTGTCTAGTCATAAGGGGTTTATTCTTCTTACAAATTCCTGTGTCCCTGTAAAAATGCAGCAGTTAATTTGTGTGGTTTTTCTGGCTCATAGCATTCTCAGCACATTAGAAAAACAGAACAGCCCAAAGACAATGATTTTGAGTAGTTATCACGCAGTTTTGTAGAATCATAGAATCATTAAGGTTGGAAAAGACCTAGAGGATTATCAAGTCCAACCGTCAACCCCACACTACCATGTCTTCTAAAATGTAAGACATCTATGTTAGTGTATCCAGTTCTCCTTCAATAGGCAAGTTGCAGAAGTACAGATTTGCTAATGGGTAAAATGTTCTGGCCGCTTCTGTTCCAGAGACTTTAGAAGTTGTTTCTTACTGTCTAAGTTACCTTACATTGACTTAAAGACTCTGAGTAGAACAATTTCTAAGTGTTTGATGACATTAATCCTGCCTTTCCCAGAAAGAGATGCAAATCACTCTTTTTTTTCATGACAGAACTCTGATTTCAGTGGAACAATTTGTCTAATGTAAAGTAATGAAATAATCAATTACATATCAACTTCACTCTGTGAATACGGTATCCTGATGGATTTGTCAAGAACACAGCGGTGATTAGTCTTAAAAAGCCTGGTACCTGGCTTCAATTAGCTGAAGGACTTACTGCATTATAAGTATTTCTGAGAATTCCCTATAGAAATTTTATATTTAAAACACTACACAGAAAAAGTCTTAAAAGTACTTGGTAAAAATAACAACAAGTGATGTGTGTTTGTATATCAGATCTTTATATTAAGAATACGTCTAATACGGACATTGCAGGAATGGAGATGCAGGTGAGCTCTTTCAGGGTTAAAGCAAGGGCGGCATGGAGGTGCTCACTACTGCTCTTGGCACCTGAGCTGGTACTAAGTTAGTTGGTATGTATTGTGTGACATTGCACTTCAATACTCTGTGCACATATGCTCTCAGGAAAGACAAGAGAGGCAGACACAATCGTACTATTTAAAGGCAGAGGGCTGGAAATCACTTGACTGCTTTAGACATGTTATAATGGAAATCTTTTGTCACCTGTTGTTCTTGTGATAGGCACGTACGATTAAGGCTTTGAATGCTTTGTTAGGAAAGTAAATATCAATCATGTTATTAACATAAATCACAATTAATTGTGTATTTAAATTATATCAATATTGAAACTGTGTAAAGGCATGCTTCAGTAGGAGATACTCTTTGCCCACAAGCCTTTGCATGTGTTACATTTTATCGGTAAACCTAGACCTCCCGTAGATTTCCAGTCTCAGAGCACTTCACAAAAATTACCTGTCTTCTGTTCCTTCTTTAAGACCAAGAGGTAGGTTCATGGCCATTATACTGTATCTTATCCCATAACTCTTTAACACAGAAATGTAAAGATTAATAGAGGATGAATGGAACCAGTGTTCCCTTCCTTCCTCCACTCCTGTTCAGACATGTACACAATGCACATACACTTGTTTTTGTTAGCATGATTTAGATCTCCAGCTATAGGGATGCCATATACTGAGCAGCATAAGAAAATGCTCTTTTTTCCCCCTGTTTTTCTTGGTTAGATTTCTGGGGTTTTGGGGTTTGTTTGTGGTTTTTTGTGTGGCTTTTTTTTTTTTTTAAGGTTAAAAGAGTACAAATATGATTTTGCTTTACAAGTTTTTTTCCCTAAGTGACAATCTAGCTGCTCTGCCTGCTGGGGTTGGGGCGGGTTAAGAAAGCCTTTGACAAACCAACAAAAACCTCAACTTGCTGCAGATATATTGTTGAGTATGAATCAATACTGTTGTGGTCTACTGATATCGCCACAAAAGTAACAGAGCATAAATAAGGAAGGTGGTTGTGGAGAGTTACTGGATAGAAATAGTGAAAATAATATTTTGCAGAATAAAACTTGGATGTTACCTTTGATTTAATATTTGATTAGTATATACCTAAAAGGCATAGAAAAAGGCAGCCTAAGTGTGTATTCTTTGTCTCTATGATACTAACTAGCTCAACAAATAAGACCCTTGATAGGGTTGAGTTTGTACCATTAGAATCAATGTGATTTTTTTACTACCAGATGCTATGTGTTCTATATTTGGATAAGAAAGCCATTTGCCTCACCACGCGTAAAGAATCTTCCAGCAACAGAAAAGCCTGTTATAAAAGGGCAGATCTGAACATGAAGAGCATGCATATTTCCACTGCAAAGTGCAGTGTGGTGCAGAGGATCTCTTGCTAGCTGTTAAACTCACCAGGTTGGCTGTTAGAAGTGATTCTAGATGTGGCAGCACAAATGCAAATAAATTTTTTCAAATAAATTAAAACAATGTATTAGACACTTGTTATGCAGCAGTGGAGGAAAAGCCAACAGCCTGAAACATCTCTGGGAAATATTGAATTTGTGCCGTGCTTCACAGTTATCCAAGTTCTGACTTTGGTTGTGGGTAAAAAAGTAATGTTGTGATTAAGTGGACATATTAGAGAGAACAGGAGAGCATAAAACACTAATTGTTATGATAGCTGTTTAAAATTCTAATTCAGGTAGTCTTATATATTTTATTCTGGGGGGAAAAATCTGATTCAGTTCATGGATTTAGTAACTGCATGGAGTGTATGATAGTTTGAAATACCTTAAGCCTCTCCAGGTTTCTTCATAGAGCTGTATTAAGGTATAATTGTCCTAAGCCTATTATAAGAGTCTGGATACTACAGTCATTTGAGTATACCAGGACCTTATCTCTCCTTTGCTAAGGATAACATAGTAGCTTTTCAGATAGGAAGAAAAAAGTGTAAACACAAGAGAAACCACTCCAAGCCTGATAACCGTCGGGGGAGGTAGGTAGAGAGTGCTGTGGGCCACATTACCAATGGTTTAGTGTCAGTTCTAGGTGGTGCTGATGATGTGAAAACGCTTTTCGTTTTTAAGCTGAGAGTTTAGCTGATTACAGAGATCATGAAAACGGTATATTTTAGGGAAATAGTAAATGAATTGCATATTATACCTCTAGTCAGCAAAAGCAACATCCTTCTTTTTCAGAGGCTTACACTACATCACATATACACTTCCCAGGATGAACAATCTATTTATTAATCTTTAGAACTTTTTGCTATTGATACAAATAACATTATGAGCATGGAAACACATTTTACACCCTTGAAGTTCCAAGTCTGCACCTCCTGCCTACCAGCAGCACCTAAACAACATCTGTTTTATTGACTAAACTTCAAAATCATAACATCCTGAGAAGTGCACTAGCTTCAAAGAAAAGAAGACAATAATGATCTAAAATTGAATAGAAAATACTACTCTCCTAGAAGTTTGCAACTAACAGAACAAATCAGATGGCATATTTAGATGGCACATTTATAAGAAAACCATTTATGAAGTGATGCAGAAGAATCAGGACCATTACATGGACAACAAAGTTTTATGCGCAGATATCAACACCTCAACATAAAAAACAGAATTTCAGAGTTGCACAGAAGGCGGGGAAGAATCTTTCTTAAGTTCTGCTTAAATGCAGGACAGGTAAGCACTTAACCTAATGAATAATTTAAACATGTGCATGTCCCAAAAGAGCCAAAGAAAAGATGACTATAGAATAAAAAGAACACCGAGTCAATGAAATTTGACTGACATCCATATAAAAAGTTGAAAAGCACTTTAATGCCAAGCTGTTATTGTCTCTCTGCACCAAATCAGAGGAGGTGACAGTAAGGGTCTGGCTGCAAAAAATTCTTATTCATTTACTTTTTGGACTACAAAAAGGCCTGCATAACAACCTCTTACTTGGTTGTGTGTAAGCTCTTAAAATTAGAATATTGCCTATAACCAGCTAAAAGGGATGGATATGTAACTGCATACACAAATAAGGGCTTATGTCATTACCACTGACATTAAGACCACTAATCAGAATAAAAGCTGTTCCAAAATTAATCTGAGTATTTTTACAAAGCATTACAAAAGAAAGGGACTTTGTGCAGCACATCTTTCAGCTGTTTTTATATTGTCATCTAAATGTACCTGGCATGCTACTTTAGGTAATGGTGATACATTATTCATTAATACACCAGTTATTTGATTTAATACCTCAGAATGGATATACTTTAATGATGTGATTAACAAATGTGAACAAGCTTTCCTCACTGAAAAAAATTCCCAGATATCTCAAGCTAGGACTGCAGTTTCTGAAAACTGCTGATTTTTGTGTGTGTTCTCTGCAGGTTGTCACAAACCAGTTAGGTGTGGTCATCCCAATGGTGTCAACATTTGCTCTTCTTTAGCATATCTTTCTGTCACTTTTTCAATCATTTACTGTGCATTTACAATTAAACCATGATTCAGGAAGCCTTTTGCAATATATGGCATTGCTGCGTTTTATCTAGGCCAGGCTGACTACAAAGCCAAAGGGCTCTCTACCTTGTATGAATTCAGAAAACTTCTGTCTTCTTCACTTCCTAGGAGCTTTGGGGCTACAACTTGTCTACCCAGAGTAATTACAGCTATATTTAAAAGGAAATGCTGTGGGCTGTTGAAGAACACTGTTGCTTTGTACCTCCTTTTCACCTGGCTTATCTACAAAGCCCTGACCATGCCCTGTTTGTCCTGAGAAACAGTGATGAGAGATCAGTTGTTCAAACAGCGTAAGAACCATCACGGCCAGGCTTCTGATGCTTTCCTCTCCCGTTAACAATATCAGATAAACAGCATAGACTTACTTATGAGACTGTTTTGGCAATGAACTTTGCTATCAATTTAGTTTACTCTGAATATTAGATTACAGCAAATATCTCCTTTTAATCTCCTTTTAACAAAAAACACTATGAGGCTATGTAATGGAATATCTACGAAATGCAGCTACTGCTCCAAATTAATTTCAAAGATTTTAAAATAGGATTATCATGCATTTCAAAACCATTTATTTTGCAAATGTCAAAAGCTTGGAACTGCATTTTACATTTCCCCAGTGTAATCTCTGAAGATGTCCAGCGTCTCACCACCTTTATTAATACAACACACATTCCATTTGATTCAGCTTCTGTATCCATCCAACCTACATATGCCTTTTGGTGTCTGGAGATATGAATTAGAGTTAATGGTTAATTATCATTACATTCATAACAATGCAAAGAGATAACAATTGGAAGTTTGAAATTTTGCATATAGATTTCCATTCACTAGAAATTTAAGTGGCAAGTTGTTCCAGTTACTCAGTGAGTATTTACACAAGAATGAGGAGTTAGGATTAGTAAGTAGACATAAAGTTGCGTGAAAATAATTCATACATGATTACTCACAAAATTATAAAGGGAAATTATTTTGGCTTAAGAAAAGGCAACAGATGGTTCGGAAATAACCATAAAACAGTAACTACCAATGGGAGGAACATGTAAAGAAAACAAAAGGAAGGACAGAATGGGATGAGTAAGTTTGATTTAATTGGATGGCCATTAATTTCCATGAACAATTAGTATAACGTCCTTGCAGTGATTGTTCTTAGTTATATCTTTTCTGTGTTGTAATACCCAACTTTTTAACTTGCCTAGTGACATTTGCATTTTAAATAGAAAGTAAATGGTAAGTGATAGAAAATGGAACTGCCATATGTGCTTGCTCTGACAAAAAAAAAATGTTCGATACAAATTTTTTTTTCTTTTCCAACAAACACATATGTTCTTCCTTACTTTTTTGAGACTGAATTATGAGTTTCTTAGTGTGGGTGTCAGACCATCTGTCAAACAATGAAGTTTCCCTAAGTCTCAATAACACACATAACACTTAAGACATTAATTCTTTTTATAAACATGATGTAGTTTTGTGATTAGGCATTTTTAGTGAATACTTAATAAATGTATATAACTATAAATGCAAAAACTCAGGGAAACGTGGTACTTCACAATAACATGTGACTTTATGCTAGGAGAGGTACAGATTTTTGGCCTTGTGCTGCTAGTATACAACCCAGCATTATTTAGTTTTGTTTCCTGTGAAAAATAAGAGACTATGTTATTTTCCCATTTACATGGAGCTCTGTAGAGCCATTAAAATAGAGTACCAAGTTGCAAGGACAGTGTATGGTGTTGGGTTTACTCATTCCTGTTAAGTTCCTAAATTATTGACAAAATGGAAAGTCATATGATTAAAGATTTTATCTTATATTAATTATCCAAATATATACATGCACTTTTGAGCTCAATCACACCGATTTCAAATTTAGATGAATTATAAAAACTGGTAAAAAAGCCAATTATTTTATATGGATTTTAAAAACATGTTTTGTCTGAGATTTACTTCAAGTAGTTCTTTTGGATTTGGTGAAACAAATATTTCTGCTTTTTGGATAAAATTTAGAACTTATAGTAAAAATCCCTAAAAACACTAGGAAGATTTTCCGTTTTCAATGTGAAACCATAAATTTACCATTTAGATCTAGTTCTTGTGTGAAAGCTTTAATTTTGAAATCAAAGCCTTTTAACAAAAGTGTTTTGATTAGCTCTGCTGATGCATAAACTGCTCTTTCAACATAAATTACTCCTGCATGCAGCTGTCAGGAGTTTACTGACACTTCTGTGGAACTTCCAAAGTACTTCAAGTCATACAGGCAGGGATCACCTCATGGTTTGGGGAAAATGGTGGTCCTTAAGACGGCACATCAACAGTGTGGAGGAATGGTATACCATGGAAAGGAAGGGTATACCACAGGAAGTTTTCAGACCTAAAATACAGTTTAACCATTAGCCAAATACAAAGCTGGAGCACTCAGAATTGTTTTGCAGTTCCAGAGAGATTTAATTATTTGCCTTCATGTTATCAAAAATCACAACTGACTTTTTCTCTACATATTTTTTCATTCATCAGATTGTCTTTTATGCATTACTATTTCTGATTGGACCAGGGATAGAATTCTTCAATTTTTGACAATATTAAACTTCACTGGATTAATCCCAGCTATCTATAAATTCATAAAAGGAGAAAATAGCTGGGCTAGACGTACCATCATGTTGCCATAGAAACAAACAACTCTGGCCTTCTCATTCCTCTCATTTTGTATACAAAATATCCAAACTTTGAAAATGTTTCCTAGTACTATGCTGTCATTTTGTGGAAGGAAACTTCATTTACATCTGGATTGACAGATATTGGCTCCTACCCTGTTTTAGGATAGACAGCACAATGTGACAGCGGGAGAAAAAAGTGGGGGGAAAGAAACCCTCCAGAGATTTACAGAAATAAAAAGTAAAGACACACATGCCGTAGTGGCACTATTGAAATAAAATGTTGTCATGCAAGAATAAAATTATATACTTTATAGAATACTATATTTGGGGGTGGCAGGAAGCAACAGAAATCTTTGCAGGCTGTCATCATGTTCTATTCCTGGGATGCATGTCATCAAACTACTTAAGCTAATATGACTTTTAACTACAAGGCTCAAGTAGTACATCCACGCAGGTAAAAGATTACACTTAAAAAGCACAGAGCTACCAGAACATGGTATTTTTATTTTTTTTAATGACTATATCTCTTTGCAGTAGTAGATACCATAGAAGGCCTAGAGAATTCTGCAAGAAATTACTGTTACTACTGCAGCTTATGACTAACTAGATATTTTAAAAGTCCAAAGCCAGAAATAGTATTAAAATTACGCTCCTGTTCCCTTGTGAGCAGTTGACCATGAAACCTGAGTTTTTAAAGACAAAGTATTTTCATCATCACCGCATAACAAATACTCTGCAAGAAAGCATTTTTTTCCATAGAGGTCTATAGCAGGAAATCTCATCCAAAAAATTGAGTACATAAACCCGAACAAGATACTTACTTTAACTGACTTGCTGGCATTTCTTCTACAGATAAAGTCTTTTTCCTCTGAGAACTGGCTTCTTTTTGCCTTTGTTATATTTCCCATGAAAGTTTTTACTTTAAAGAAGTTAGTTTCTAAGAAAATAGGTTGAAATTTGGCCATTCCTTAGTTTTTACTTGTAATTAAGGTAAGGAAAATATCATTTAGTGTGGAATCACTGGAGAGTGAGCGTTTCACATTTACATCTGTCTATGTGTTATATAAACTCAGGTCCTGATTACTTCTTGCAAGAGTAATACTGTTGGCCATGACGTAGTGTGCAAATGCCAATTCCTATGTGCTGCTTTCTTCCACTTCTTCCTGCACTTTCATCAAAATATCTCACTTTTAACTATTACGGATTGTTTTGCAATCCAAAGGGCTTCAATTTGAAACTGTTTCCCCCATCAGTCAGAGCTCTGCATTCTGATTCTGTTATCACTGCATTTTACTGGCTTCCATAGTGGAAGCTTTCACAAAAATTTTGTTCATCCATTTATGCTTTACAAGGCATCTCAAATACGGTCAGTTTCTGAAGAAATAATGAGCTACCAGATGTTAATAAGTGATCGTAGGTATGCTGAGATCTCTGTACATTCATTAAACTTGGTCAGATGTGGATGAGTTTTTCAAGTCATTGATAATCAAGTCATTTTTCCAAAGCATGGCAATAAAAGACCTTCATAGATAAACGGCTATTATAACATTTTTAAGCATAAGTAAAACATTGTATTTTCCTCTAACTTGGTATGAAAATTTCAATCTGAATATTTAACATGTAAAGTTAAACCATTTGAAAACAAGGTATTATAATCAGTATTGTACAAAGTGAACTATAATTGATACATAACGTTTCCCACATTTTGCACTTGTTTAAAAAAATGAAACCATTGGTCAAATCCACTCAGACAAGAAAATGATTGAGCATGCTGTTTTCCTCTGTTCAGACAAATTCTGAAATCACTTTCTACTATTCTGTGCCAGCAATGAATTGTAATGTGTGTAATGACACCGCGCAGCATCCCGTATGAGCACAGAGGGACAAGTATAGTATGCGTTAGTCGAAATCAGAGGTGCACTTCTGTGGTGAATTTTCCTTTGTGCTTTGGTTCATATCCTGGAGGAATCTTGAGTGCAGACCTGATTTCTTTCCGATCAATCTAGCCTGGAGCTTTTTTCCTGCACTCCCGCTGCCGACAGGCAGCCGTGCTCTATGCAATTAGTGCGGCTGCCACCCAAAGCAACCTCCCATCCCCAGAATGAGTCACGTCCTCAGCACTGCTTCACTACAGATCTGCTCCTGTTGCAGCATATTTCTCACAGATGTAGATAGCTTAGGTAGCTATTCATTATGAAGACTGTTCATGGTTATAAATACATACACTATAGAGTATATAATGCTTTCACCATAGAACTAAAGTAGGGTTTTGGGTTTAGACAAGACAAACCTCATACAAAATCTTTTAAAAATACTCTCAGAGCCCCTATTTAAGGCAAAATATGGGCCATACAATACAACATTATAACTTTTGTTCTTATAAAAGCATATCTGTACTTGAAGAGAGCCACTTAGGGAATTAAAAAATACTTTAAAGCATCTCAAAATTTAAATCAACTTATCTTTCAAGAGAGGAGCACATCATAATTCTTCAGCAAAAAACCTCACCTATTTTCTTTCAGGATAACATAAATCCAGTTAAATGTCAAATCTAACCACATTTCATTCATCCCACTTCATTACAATGGCAAGTCACTGAGAAAACATTTGTAACTCAGACATTTCATCAGCCTATTCCTTGTTTCAATCCTTCCTGCTTTAGCTACTAGCAATTTTATATCCTTTAATGTTCAGTTGTTCATGATGACTTGTTATCAGTGAGAGAGGCTTGTACAAACTTAATTGTTCCTTTGCTGGAAGTTTTATTTTCGTGGATGCAGCTGTTACTGATTGAAAGTCATGTTATTGTGAATTCAGTGCACTACGGGTACCGTAATGTTGCTGTTACAATGGCAACGACTAGTTTGGTTTTTGTGGCTGACTTCCCAACCATGTGTTAGCCAAGTAATGTTCACACTACTCTAGTCAAAGATCTGTTCTTATTGTAAACTATTAGCTGCAGTTAACACCACAAACTATTTTTCCTCCTAAGAAACCCTAAAATGGTCATTAAGGTTTGCTTCAGGTAACAATCTGACACTGTCTTAGTATGAAAGCTATTTAAGCTTCATTTGTAATCAGTTATTCTTTCTGAACTGTTCGTGCTATCCACTTTACTGTACTCTCACAAATCATATTTACATAACTACTCACATGAGGAAGGTCAAATGCATGAAATTGTCCCACATACTTAATTAATAGTTACACACCAAAGAAATTATTTGTAGCTTAGCTTTGGAGTAAATCAGCTAACATTAATGACATTGCCATGCACGCTGACAGAAGAATTTATCTGCAGTATAGGTATTAATTGATTTTTCTTTTAAGAAAATAATCTAAAATTGAAGTGAGTAAAGATCGTGTCTCTGTGGAGCCTTACAGTACTGTTATGCTGCTTCTGCAGTAGTACTGATATTAATTTTATAATGTATGCTATATAATGATTCAATATGTAATATGTTCTGCAAGGGCCATACTATTCACAGTTCTACTGTATTAAAGGAAGGAAAATGTCTTTCAAAAAGCTGTTGTAACATCAAAACATTATTGGTGTCCAAAATAGCATCTTTTTTTTTAGAACAGGACTCTGAGCTTCTCTGTGTGCACCTTTTACTCCCTGGCATCCTAAACCCAGAGCCACCAAAGTTCCGCTGTATCACAAACACTCTGAAGTCACCAGGTTACACCCACAGTATAACAAAGAGTTGCCCATGTGACCTACATTATTTTATTTTAATTAAAATAATGTGCCAGCCCTTCATATGCCTTCACCTTTTCCTCACCTTTTCACCTTTTCTGTTATAGTAACAGAGACAACTACACTCACTTTTCTCTATGAAAATAAACTTAAAGGTAATGTATGTCACAAAGTGTTCAATGGGTTAAATGCAGCTATGGAAGGATATATACACTTCTAAGGCAAGAAAATATCTGAACCTTTCTTTCTTAAAAGTACAGAGGAAGTGGAAGATAAATGTAGCATTCAACCAATTAGGGGGAAATGTCTAACAAGGATGCAAGAAAAATGAGCATTCTAAGGAATATAAGAAGTAGCAATAAATAATAAGCTTCCATATTTCTATATGACCCTCTGCAGACTCTTAGTCACACTCGGTGAAATTACACATGCATGAGTTATTTTTCGAATCATTAGGTGAAACAGTGTTTATAAGCAATTTGTATAATCAAATGTTAATGATATACAGTGGATAGATGATTAAAGGATTATGATATGAGCTATTCTTATCACTTTGGAAGAAACAACAAAATTTAAACTATGCCCATTACAGCTGGTTAATTGCAGTTCAGTCTGTATTTTGCCAGTCGGAATGCCAGTTAAACCCAAATACAAGGGTGAGTGTTCTTTTTTTAATTCTCAGATGGGTAGTCTGAGGACTTGATTAATTAAGCAACTGAATAATTTACTCATTTATGATGTAAATTTTTATGAATTACATTCTGATACTGATATCAGCTATTTATGGACAGTGCATTGCATGGCAGGATAAGAAATAATTTCAGCATTCTTAATGGGATAGGAAAAGAGTCACAAAGCTGAAAGTGAGCAACTAATCTCAGAATTTGCTCACCTAGGCATGACACAAAAAAAAACTTTCGTGACTACATAATATTTTAAAAGAACTAAAGGCATAATTTCTTTTCATATTAAATATTTTAAGTGGATGGAGAGGAATGGGGATGACTGCAAAATTCAAAACCTCATCTTCTCTACTGAAGTTGATTAAAGAAAATTAGTAGGTACTTTTCAATAAATTTTAGTTTGTATGCTATGAGGAGTTTAGTGTGGTACTTGTGATTAATTCTATCAGCCATTAATATGATGCTCTAGGAAGACTAATTCACATAATTAACTTACAGACATTGTCACGTCTCTGCTCTCTAGGGCTCTGGGCATTTCATTATTTTTTATCTAAAGCCTCTCTGTTATCAAAGCTGAAAGGTGCATTGATTTGAATCTTCCCCTCTCAATGCTGATTAATATAGATTTAGTAGACAACAGCATTTGGCTCTGACATTGGGATTCTGAGCTGCACACAACAAACCTCTGGCTCCAGAGGAAAACAGTACGAGAGGATTTCCGTTCGGGTTTGGTGCAGAGGTGCGTCCCTGCTGAACCAGGTGGTGGCAGCAAGTTAATGAGACATGCAGCACATCCTCTTGCTGGCACAGAGCATCCCCGGGATAACGGCTGTGCAAACAGGTGGGTTAATTTTATAATGACACGACTAAATGGACCATATTTTGGTTATGCGGATTTCCTAAAGAGTTAAACAAACACTTTTGGTTCTCCTTAACTCATGTACATTCCATCCCTACAGAAAGCGTAGCATACCCTGCAGAAAGTGAAAGCATTTCTAGAAAGGTCACTTAAGGTCCATTTATAGCATCTAGGCATATATACAAGGTGGTTTTATTTTGGTGCATTCGAGCAGCAGCTGATGCAAGACTTGGCAGCACAGGTGTCAGTGTGGGTGTGTGCCAGGGACTATGAACACATGTTGGGGGCTAACCTGGTCTGAAGGCTGCACAACTGCACCTTCTCTGCTCTTTGTGTTTGACTGGCTCAGCTGCCCCAGACCTGTGCTGCTGTCACACATAATTTCAGCACATACCAACCCTATCTGAAATGCTTTAAAAAATGTAGCTGGCATAAACTGCTTAGTTATTTAACCTTAACATTTATAATAATTAACTGCAGTGAACCATGTCAAAATTAAAACAAGATACAAGCAAATAAGCAGGTTGTTGAACTAGCTTGGTTTTACCAAAAGTAGAGGCAACAAGTAAACAAGGAGAAAAAAGCGCTTTTTTTTCCCCCCGGTAAGATCAGGGATCGAGGCCATGAAACTACTCTGTGCATCTGTTTCTTTTTCCTCCACCAGTCTGCGCATTAAGCTCTCCAAAACAAATTACTCCAAATGTAGATAGCACAAGAAGGTACCGATTTTGGATATAGCCCATAAATATCTTTTAATATAGCTCTTATTGAAGGAGTAATACCAGCTTTAGCTGTGGCATATGTGCACATACATTTTATCCACACAGGCAGTTTAGAAAGAAATAGATAATTTACACAGATGGATAGGTAAATCAAATTCTCAAATTCTGCAGATAGGTATAAAGAGCAATTACATAAATCCTTTTAAAGATAATTTCTGAAAGATTTTCAGAAAATCTAAAAAAGATTCCTCAAATAACATATTTATTTTATAGGACAACACAGAAGGAAATGTCTACCTGAAATCTTAATCCTAAAAACCTACTCCATTTATTATGAATGTAATGCAAATGTATGTAATTTTGTCCTTTTTCCCGCATAGAGAAATTAAGCAAGTAATGGAAAATTGATTTCAACTAGATCTAAGCAAATTATCATTTACTTTAAAAATCCATTTCTGGATGAATAGAAACATTGTTTCTTAAGTCAAATTCAGTAAATATCAGTCAAAAAAGGGAGACAAATCTAAGTGTTTTCTTTTCCAAAATTTACCTAATTCATGCATTCTATTTTAAGTAATGTGAACGTGTTAAAAAAAAAAAAAGGCTAAAAACCTGGAAATGGAACAAAATATTTTTGTTGGCCAGGAACAGTCTCTGTTCCAAGGCAGCCAGGAAACTGAAAAACCTATCATCATTGCATAAATGCCACAAAATAAAGACAGAGTGATTTCTGATTAATGAGATCATGTAACCAATCTGTATTTATTCCACACATTCCCCTTCCCCAGCTTACAAAGCTGGTTAACTCACTGTTTACCAAACATTTTAGCTATTAATCTCCTTCAGAGCACTCTGCTGTCTCTCCTCTCTTTCCTTGAGGGGCAAATCATAGTGATTTCTTTCCTTCTCTAGCTAATAAATATTTAATTGTTCCATGCAAAATAGCAAGGCTTGAGCTAGAACAACACGAGATGTGATAGTAAAGGGCTCTCACTGTGTAGGTTGCTGGTTTGAATTTTACATTCAGAAGTAGGTGATACCATTCAAGTTCTGTCAGGAGGAAAGGAGAATTAAACCTAGACCTTCCAAGTACCAGGAGAGTCAAATTCATATTGGGGATACCCTTTATTTTGCTGACCATATGTGTGTATAGCTAACTTAAAAGGTACACCCGAAGGTCAGGCTCTTACTGATAAAACAGGCAGGGCAACAAGTAAAATTTGGAAGTTAATATGGTTTAGTTGGCATCTGTTGCCTAATAGAGGTCTTCTCCCCCTTTTGAAAATATAGTCAGCTTTAGGAACGCTGAAAGTTGGTTGTATTTTTATGCATTTAGTGATGTTGCTAGTAGCTATTTAGGCATGTAAACATTTCAGGAACTGAAAGTTTGAGAATTAGGTGTTTACAGCAAATGGTTGCCTAAATGCCTTCCAATGTCCTTTTGTAAATTAGCCTCTCCGTGAACCTCGCAAAACTTGCAACATGTGAGAAGGTCAACAGAGAGGTTCAGGAACACATCATCTTTACATGGCTAATATTTATGCTTCAGCTTTCTGCCATCTGATGAAACTGATTAGATAATATCAGTAACATTAATGTAGTCACAAATTGTTATTAAAGCTGTTTTCACTGCTGAAGACTTCTTTCAAGCATGCAGCTGTATACATAACCTTGGGTAGCTTTACAGAAGGATATTTATCAGTGAGACAGCACCACATTAAGTCTGTGTGAGTTGTAAAGAGTAGAATATCAGACACAGTAAACTGAGATATTTAACAATGAAGCGTAAGATGAGGAGAGGGAGTTATTTTATTACATTTCAGAAGACAGTAAAGAGTTCCATTTCTAGCTTAAGTGGTTCTCCATCTAACATTTAATTAATCATTCAATGGTCTAAATATGGAGGCTGCTTTAAGGAAGAGAAGTTTTGTGGGCACAAGAATAGCAGAAAAATCACAGTGAACTAAAAAAAAGCAAAAATTAAAAACTGTAAGTAAAAAAGAAGTGAAGTGTAAAACCCCAAAGAGATGGAATTCCCTACTTATCTGTGGCTTGGCTTTTGATTCCCAAATGCTGTGTCGAAGACTTATTGATCGTAGCAAAATCACTGCAGGATCAAAACATACAACAAATGTTTTTTGCTCAAAATGTGACAGAAGAATTCTGGAAGAAAGCAAAGATTGAAGGAGCTTTTGTTCAAGAACAAAGGAAGGAAATGCAAAAAAAGTATGTCAGCATTTTTTTTTTCTCCAGCTAGTATGATCCATCAGCTCTAATGTATTTCGGATCAGAGCATTTCTGTGTTTCCTATCACATTTCTATAAAATACTCTTAGTTTGATTTCTGGAACAGTTTACTTTGTTGCCCAGTTTAGTCATAGTATTTATCTCAATGCTGAAAACGATACTTGGGAATATCCTGTTCCATTTTTTTTGATATCCTCCTTGCAAGCCAGGAAAAACAGCCCTAATAACGTTGTAGTCAGAGGAAAGATATCAAAGATATGTAAAACTTGAAATGGAAGGGGATTGATGGGATAATTTTTAAGGGATGATGAGGTAACCATACAAACTTATAAAGTGTTTGGACTAACTAATTCTATGCATCTGCAGTGTAAAGGAATAGGCCTCCTTTTCTGCTAGGCTTCACTTTTGAGTGCTTAGTGGAGTATTTTCAGGTAATCTCTGAATAAATGGGGAAGAGCTGCTTAAATGGATGAGAAAAAGAGTAAGCTCTGCACACAGTCAAGAGGCAGAGGAAAACCATAGGACCATGACTACTCACACAAACAGCACGGAAAGATGAAATGGAAACAGGAGAGACATAAGGAAGGAGGGGATAATTTTCCAACTTCAAATAGTTCAGAATTATAATAAAGAAAAATGCCTCTCACTTTGATATGCATCGTTTGTAACTAACAGTGGACTGAGGTTGTATAAAGGTTGGAAAGCAGTAGTAGTTTTGCATAAAAGAAAATAAATGAGAGGAATATGAAAAGTAATGCTTGTGAATATTTCAGAAAATCCTAAACTTTTAATGTTAGCTACTCTCACTATGCTATTGTCCTAGAAAAAAATACCTTGAACTTTTGCACTCAAATATATTGTCTATAGGTTGATCTACTAAGCCTAAAATAATTAAACTGAAAAAAAAATTAATAATTAGAAAATACATGGTTTGCTTAGTAATAATTACGGTCATACTGCTGGAGACCCCTATCCAAACATATTCTTTCTCCTAGCTAGGGCTGAAGACTGAAACTCTGGCAGGAAAGGAATGGGAAATAGGCAGCTAATTTATGCAGGGAAATGAGGTTGTCTTGTCAGTTTTTTAGAATCTGAAAGGTTTTAGGACAGACAATTAAAGCTACTTTTTCAGTTATTTTTTTTTAAATCAATATTTCTTTTTTATGTATCAGGAAAAGCCAACATAAACACATGAAAATACTTTGAAAGACACACTATCTGTAGCAGTACTTAATAATTTATAAAGGACCAGGTGTCTAATAATGGAATACATGACATACTTGAGAATAATTTCCATCCTACGTCTGCTCTGTGTTTGTATTTATCGTTGTTTGACTCTATGTGCATGGAAGTCTATATTCCACAGTGTTGCATAGGGCTGAATGCTATCCTGGTTTACAGGAACTACAAAAAGGTGATTAGACACACGAATTACCAGTCAAATATTTCTCCCTTTGCCTATATTAAGAAAGAGACATATATTTACACTGGACATATTTCTAAGATGTCAGAAACTACCCAAAGAGATGTCTGTTCATGTGTGACTCCTGTCCAACTATCCATTTTCAGTTCCACACTTTCTTTCACAGGGCTGAGCACTGTATAGTGAAATGGTATTCCTTGTCCTGATGTGGTGTCTTGGCTTGGACATCCTGCCATTTCAGAAAATCAGAGATCCACCTGAAGAATCTGCTTTCTTCTATTCCCCAACCGTCATAACAAACATGCTATTATATAAAAGGAAGATACATGTATGATAATGCCTTTCCCTGATGGTGAGGAATCACAGAGGACATAGTGACCGTGAAAAAACAGGCAGCTGTAAAAACAGCAAGTGTCCTGACAACACTACTTGTGTTTGGATTTCACCGTGTTAAAGACAACCCAGCTCATGCCAAGATGTGTAACTGACAGCTTCTTCCATGCCCGACAACTGACTCTCCCCCACACCTCCCAAAACAGTCCCATTTTTCTTCTTGTAGCTGACTCTGTAACTCACATTATAGAGTGACATTGATTGGATTTGTGTTTATTTTCTTCTGGTGGATTATCCTGAGAAGCTCTTATTTATATAAAAGTGTGTGTTCAATGAAAAAGGGGGATGTCACTGTAGAGATGTCTGGATTTGAGGCATAAGAAATACAGCCAAAAAAAAAAAAAAAGCATCCATTTGGGGGAAGGGATTTCAAGGCAAGATTTTTAAAGGTAGTAGCTCCTGTGGAATTTGATGCATAGTGTCTTTAAAAGTCTTGCCTTCTTTATCCCCAAATTCTTCTGTCATGGCTTGATTATTTTACAGGTGCCAGCTATGCAGATTTGGATACCAGTTGTACTATCTGTATTTGCTCTATTTTATCCGCCATACTGCCAAAGGCCAGTGATTTGCAGCTGGGTATGAAGTAAAATTTGGTTCTGTCTGAAAGAGAGCTGAGAGGAAGGGAACAATGAGCTGTGCTCTTGTCTATTCAAGTAAGATAAGAAAAACTACTTTCTTTTGACGGCATGTGGTATACTGATACCATTACACTCAAGGAAGAATGCATTCTGTGCAAGTACTTCAAAGTGAGAATTTCAGACACTCAACTTGGTAATACAAACATAAGCAACAGCAAAATGTTTTATTACTTGATCTGGCACTCCTTCTTGTGCTACTGATATTGCTCTCTTGGTTGGGCAACCATAAAACTAGTTCACAAGGATCACCCTAATCTGTCTCCTGCATGCAACAACTCAGGAGAGTTTTTTGCATGCTGGTGCCTTGGATAAGAAACTGAATGGAGGATAATGAATGTGAATGATAGGAAGAAAAGGGAAAAGGAAAAATAGTGACAAAAGCCAGGCATATAGAGGAACTAAGGAGAGGAATGATAAAAGACATTAAGTCTATGGCAGGATATAGTTTCCACAGCACATTGTACTGGGAAATGACAATATGTTAAAGTGTATTTGTCTTAATTATAACTAACAGAAGGCATTTAAGAAAATTACTTAGTGTCATTATATCCTTCCCTGCTCAGGGCTGGCAACTTGTCTCAGACCATTCTGTAATTTCTTGTGTCTGAACCCATGTCTGACGCCAAACACCTCACCTTGGGGAGGCATTTTGTGCCCACTGGATCTGCACTGAGAAGTCTCTATTTTCTTCTTCCTAAGCAGAAGAAAAGCTTCCAGTGATATTTCCCTTCTTATCTCTACTGTCATGAACCAGGCTCTTGGCATCACTGTCAGATTTAGAGACAGACTTACACACTTCATGCCCTCAGTCCATACAGAGCTTGAAACATTACTTAGCGAGGTATGACTGGCCTCAGGAGTCACAGCCTCAGTGACCAGCATTGACAGAGTAGAAGAAAAGCCATTTAACTCCATGATGAATCCATGAGAGGTGCCCAGTCAAGACCATCCTCTCAGACGTTATTACAGGTGACCAGAGCTGAAACTCAAGGGCTCACCAACTGCTCAGGATCTGGGCAAGAATTAGCAGCTTGCCTTGCTACAGCCTCTGTAAGGAAAGGAGGAGATGCTGCAGTCTCCCTTGCTGTTTTGGGAAGACGGGAGGGGACTGGCAGCCCCAGGGGCAGGCACAGTGCCTGTCCTGGCTGGCTGGTGGTTACCCTGCATGGGCAGCAGGGCTGGTGCCCAGGGCTGTGCTGGGCCTCGGCGTGTTCTCCCATCTGGTTTCTCTTCTTGTGGGTGTCCCCTGAAAGGGATGGGTCTGACTGAGCTGGTGCCTGCGACGAGAAAATACCGAGCCCATAAGTCTCCCCTCCGTGACAGTGTCTGCCACCACCTACGTGAATATCACCGCACTCCAGCCCCATAAACTGTTACTCTCGGGTAACGTGTTCACCTGGGGTGGCAACCTGGTGTCCGCGGTGCCTCATCCCGGCTTCTCCACAACAGCATGCAAATAGAGTAATACTCTGGCAGCCCTCTCACAAGTTTTGGAGGTAATTGTTCCCCTCCTCTCTCTGATTTTAAGTGTAATCGCTGTAACTAACTTGGTACTGCAACTTGGATAGTGTTAGCAGTAAAAATTACTCTATGGAATGTGGAGATAAACTTTGAAGTGTGAGCAGGCTGAATTTGCCAACTTTTGATGCTTTAGGCCTCCATAAAATTGGCTCATTAGTATTATGTGTATTGTAATTGCTGTAAAACACATTCAGGAAGGTTTTTAGGCTGTGCTTATTGTGACACATTGTAATGCCACCCTGACACCACTATCACACCATATTATATATTAGATATATAACTAATGATTATTCCAAAGAGGGTTATTCATGACTTTTATTCAATTATTGAGTAGTAAGGTGGCTGTGTTATGCATAATAATAGACCAAATATTTATCCTGAGCATTCATTGTCCAACACTTGCACAACCCTAATCTAATTTCTAAGAAGGACCATCCGTAACAGCAAACGGGAAATTAACACCAGAAGTTAATGGCTATTGAAAATTTTGTCTCCTTTTGAAGCTTAGATCATATTTTAAGATGGAATCAAAAAGAAGGATATCATGGCAAAACACAATAAAAAATTCTTTAAAAAGCCAAAAATTGAACACTACATGTAAAGTGAAAGAACATTTGTTAAGGGAACTCTTGCACAGCATTTGAAAGCAAAAATACCAAGATTTATTCCTTTTGATGGTACTGAAAGGTGAGAATTACCATATAGGAAGAGTAAGAATTGACTGGAAGAACATCTGGAGGATGTTGCAGAAGCATTTGCAGGCATCTCTGTGAAAGAATATGCCTAGAAAGTATCTGAAGTCATTCACTCTCAACTTTTTTGCGAAGTTTCTCAGTGCTGTATTAAATTAGCTATTATGACTGGGGGCGACATACCTTAATTAGCTTTGATTTTTGTTATGTCATATATTCAATGTATTTGAAAGATGATAGATTGAGACTCTGGAACAGGAGATCCTCTCTCCATCTTTCTGTGAACAAAGTACAAACCTGATCTCCTGTCAATGCCAAAGCCGTCCAAGCACCCAGAGCAGTCAATTCCTAGTAGTATTGTTCACTTTGATACAGAAACACCATACATAAATGTTGCTTCAGGAAAGTAACGGAAATTGGAAGGAAAAAATAAATGGCTTGTTTGAGTCAGAGACCTCACTGTAGTAGAACAAAGAAGTGGAAAAAAGTTTCCATTTTAAAGTGTTAATTTGGAGTGACTAGAAAGAAGGCAGCAGGGGGAAAAAATGCTATCCACAACCAAATCCAAATACTGAAAATTTCAGGGGAATAAGACCATAAATAAAGAATGCCATTACTGTCACCTTGACTGACCACATGCATAATACCAGCCAAAAAAAGACTAACCCACAATTCCTGTGCAGAGCCTACAACTCTGTCTCAGAGTTAAAATACATAGAAGTGATGGAAAATCCATCTCATGTTCAGGTAAGCTGCACTGAAGGTTAGTAACACTGTTAAAGCCTTTTCCCATACCTTTAGTGAGAATTTCCTTGTCACAAATTTCCTTAGCTTCCATACTATGAGGGATTTCATAGTGTTTTTTTTTCCAGATTAAAGAAGGATCAGCTATCAAAAATCTTTTCACTATTTAAGCTGTGCTCACCTCCGAACCTTTTTTTTTCAGGGTGGAGGGGATAAAGTGAATAGCTTAAGTCCTAAGCTGCTTAAGAGTTTCTAAGCCTCTTACAGTAGGAGATGTTTTCTAAAAACTGAACTCTTTTGCAGCTTTTTCTGAGTAACCTCCAAATTTTCACATACTTTCTGAAATACGGATGACAAAACCAGACAGTGTTCCACTAACTGCTTCCCTTACACTTTTTACAGAGGAAACAGGACTACCTGGTCCTGCAATCTTGCAGTAGACTAACTGCCCTGCTTCCCCAAGGACTTAATTTGACTCTCAGCTAATGGAGTGGCCCCTTATACTGGGTTGTCATCTTTAGTCACTTCTTGTAAGTCTCACCCATTTGGGCTTAAATAATTAGTATGAACTTTGGGCCAAGCACAGATACGTTATGCAGGAAGCACACCACCACCCCCAACACCCCTGCCCCAAAAAACAACCAGTAAATTCAAGAGTATCCTGAAAGGGTTTTGTCCTCTTTTCTGCTGAGTACCAGAGAGCCCAAGGTTAGGATCCTTGGAAGCAAGCAGCTGTCTCACTTGGTAAAACAACCATGGTTATACTACCATCAGGATGATGATGCTATCATAGAGTGTTTCAGATAAGCATTTTAAAGTCCTTTAGTACTTTTTTGTTGGTGGATTGCACATTTGTAGTATCGACACAGTGCTTGTCACAGTGCATGTCACAGGATGCTAAAAACCACTACGTGTAGAATGGTACAATAGATTTTTGAGCAAGCATTTTAAAAACATCATTGTTCAATGACAGCACGTACTCCACAGGATTATCCTTCTCCTGTAACAGTTAGTGAACCAAAGCATGTAAAAAATTAAGAGATGCTAAAGAGGAAAGAACAAGAGAAGCAATTGTTGGCAAAAAAACAAAACCAAAAAAAGAATAAAAACTCATCTATCAAAATATTTTTAGTTTGTTTCTTTACAAGAGCAAATGATTATATGAGACAATGAGTTTAGAGCAGTCCATTGGCCAACACTGAACACAAGGCTACAGAGATGTACTATTCCCTACTTACTTACACATTCAGAGGTTGCCAGGCAGGCCACTGTGCTTTTGCCTTGATGACTGTTAAAACCTCATCACTCTGTGAAGAGACACAAAACAAGAAAGTGATTGGGACAATTTTACATGGAAAGTAATACGATTTACAGCAAGAAGTAAGAGGTACTAGATCAAACAGTGCCTCCAGATTCTGACTATGAGAAATATGGTTTGTCCTTTTTGTTATCCAAGCACCTCATGTCCTCAGCTGCACAGGGTTCATCAAGGAGCCTAGATGAGTGCAGGAGGCAACAGCAGCAAGCAAAGGCAGTCAGACCTTGGGCACAGTGTCTTTCCCTTCTGCAGGAGCTGAAGTGAGCTTAAAACACCAGCAGCAGTTCACAGACCATGTTATTTTTGCATCGTGAGCTGAAGGGAAAGCTTTCAGAGTGGTGCACTGTGGTGAAGACGTAAATAAGGAGAAGACCTTTGCACTGGGGAAATAGCCCAAACCAATCCAACCAGAGTTTGTTCTGGTAACACTATCACAGAAGGATAACTGTGCTGTATCCTGGGCTGTTAGTCCACATGTAGTAGTTTATTAGCAAAAAAATATATCTTGGGCTGTTGATTTTGTGATGCTTTGACAATCCTTGTGGCCAGAGGAACTTAACAGGTTAAAGCAACCAAAGGCAGAAAAATTGCTCTTAATACATTACAGATCCATGGGCCAAGAGGCAGGCAAAGACTAGAGGCTGCTGCTCTAGGCAATCTAACGCACCCTGTAAGCATGTATGATATATTATTTATTATCCCCATATACGTAGGGATGTAAAGAGTCCATGGTGGATGCACTGCAATCTCCTCCAAGTAAAGCCATTGATAACACTTTCTCTTTTCTCTCCATTTACTCACATAAAAATTACAGGGTGAAATATAGCACCCACCTATGGAAGCCCACAGTGTGGCAAAGCATTGTACAAAGATTATTTCCTGAAGTCTGTAGGAATTTCTGCATCAGCAATTTTAAACTTTATATTGGTACAATAAACCCAGAACAAAGGCAGGAGACCGTTAACACGGCTCTGATGCCCAAAAGATATCTATCATGCTATTTTAGAAGCATTTTCACCATCTCCCTTAGGATTTCTCACTAATTCGCCTAGAGGAACACAAAGTTCACAACTCACTCATGTGATTTCTACTGTCTTTTAAAAATATTTCCCAATTAGACTAAGAAACCCACCTCATACATTACCAGTAATTGACACTTCCAACAGAGCTGACCTTTCAGTTTAGTGATAATAGTGCAATTTCCTGCTTGATAGCAATAGTTCTGATACCCCAGACTAGCTCTAGTCCATATATACCCCTGTTTAAGGAAAACAATATTCAATGGTTGTTTCTATTACTCTCAATATTTTCTGACTTCTCCTTTTTAGCAAAGCAAGGTAATTACAGCACTGATGGTCCCTCTCTGTAACACACAAGGTTTTCAGTCTTGGGAACACATATGTGGCATGACCTCTCCCTCAACCTGAGTGTATGGATAAGCCATCTCTTGAAAATCCTTTTTAAAAATACAGATGCCTTGCCAAAGCCTGGACTACATTTAATGTCTTGAGCTAATACAGCTGAAAGCCTGACTCTATAAATGCAAGTAAGTATAAAAAGATTTAATTGAACTCCCATACTACCAATATAGTTTGAATAAAGAGAATTTTAGGATGAAAGGGAACAATCAAAGAGCACGAAGCAGAGCTATGCCAGCAGGCAGATTCACCAGGGCAGGCCCTGGGTGAACAGCAGCAGGCTGAGCTGCCAGCACAACCGTCTCCCAGCCTCCCCACTGGGCTGGGCAGCACCAAGCAGAGACACGCTCCATGCAGGAGAGATGCATCACATCTAGGTTCATCTATGGCAACCTTCTTCTTACCTCCATGCCTTCAAAAGTTGAAAAGCCAGCTTTCCCCTCAAAGTGATTTAAAAGGAAACCGATTAAGTGAATGAAGTGAAAAATCTGAAGTTAAAAGACATTATTTGTCTTTACCTGTCAATGGAATTTGTCTTAATTTTTAATTTCCCTTATTTCAACATCCTAAGACTTTCTAGCCAGCCATATCTTCATTTACTTGTCTTGAGAACACATTTGCTTTCAAAATTCAACTGCGTCGTACATCCTAAAGAAACTGTTATGAGCATAGATGTTGCATTTATTAAAATGATACACAGCTTAGCTAATAGAAGCCAATAATTATGTCAGTAAAATCCAAATCACTCGTGTCTGAAAGCATTTTAACATGTGCTATTCGAATTGAAAATGCATACCAAGAGCGGATGAACCATGATTAATAGTTTAGTAGTAAGTGAAGAGGGAAGGAAACAAGGAACAGAGTATCGTAATTTCAGACAGCCCTGAAATTTTTAAGGGAGGTGAAAATTCAGATGCAAGAGCTCAATTCATGGCCACTTCCTGAACAATAACCAAGATAAAAAGATGCAGAATCCAGAGTTCTGATGGGCCTGGAATGAAAGCAAGCATTTTTGATACCTAGAGCTCCTTGGCAATTACACAGAATTAAGCTGCAACTTGAGTGAAATCATTGTTATTCCAGACTGATATTTTAATTATGCAGTCGTCTCTATCATGCAGATATATAATATACAATAATTTATAATTATAATAGATAACTATTTTATTTATAATTAAAATATAAATTTTTAATTATTAATTATAGAAATAGATTTTAAATAAAAACCATAACACCTACACTGTTTACTTCTACATGCACTAATAGGCAGACAGATACCTGAGTAGCTATTTTGTACAATAAAGAACTCGTGGTGCCACCAGCCTTCACCTCTCCAGGCTCCCGCAGGGAGCAGACTCAGAGAGTTACTCCAGAATAGCAGCCACCTTCCTCTGCCTCCAGCCTCTCCAGGTGATGTCCATGTTTTTAAGGGAATGTGATAACTTAAACAGCCCAGGCAAACAGATGCTATCAACCACACAAGTTCACAGTCTCGTGAACAATCTATAGATAGATAAGACAGCATGGTTGGATTTGCTGGCCAACCTCTTTAGCTATAGTTTATTGGCAGATGGTAGAAACTGAGAGGAAATGAAATGCTGGAAGAGAAACCCACGAATTGATAATATACAAGTAGTTGATACAACCCAACTGCCTTGAATAACCCAATTGCACAAAATTTACAGTAGAGGCATAAAACACCACATGATTTTTATGGATTTTAGTTAACATTTTCTTAAGGCTTGCTATATTACATTTGTACCCATTTTTCTTTCCTCTTCGTATTTCCAAAGTCTTGCTTTGATTTTTGAAGTAAACAAACTCTCAAATTCACGTCAAAATATGGCAAAAAGAACTAGGATGTTTCACTGTTGTATGTTGCAAGTTGTCTTGTCACCGTTTATGTACTTGGCTGGGAAGCAATGATTCCCAAGTAATGAAACTGTTAGATTTTGAAAAAGAAAACTAGCTCATTTGCAAAATGATGGAGTGTCAAAATGTTACAATGTCAGAACTAGCATGCCCAGGTTTCTGAGGATTTCTCTTTTCTATGGAGCATGTCAGAAGCTTCCCATTACTCTCAGCATGGCCATTACAAAATCTTACTTGCAAGGGTACTATCGTGAGCTGGCAATACATCATGCAACACATCTGTTTTCCTGTGGGTGCAGCCAAAGAGGTTGCTGAAGTTGCCCTAGGCCTCAGTGCTGAGATACAGTTCTTTTTAACATGAAGAGACTTTTTGATGAAAGAACGTGCAGAAGCTGCTTATTTCCAGTTCATAGAAAAGAGCATTTTTCAAAAGGTTAAGCTTTTAGTCACAAATTACTTAATTTGGAAGGAAAAAAAAAAAGCCCATAATTAAAGACAAAGACTTATCTCTACCATTTGATGACAACTAAATTCTGTTTAATTCTATGGCTGACTTAGATTCAGGAAGATTATACTTAAAGCCAGTAGCACAGATTTGGAGTTACTTTAAGCAACACCAAGAAAACATTTCCAGCAGTGGAAATATACCAGGATTGTGTTTGCCCATTTTATTTTGACTCCTCTGTGTTTATGATAGCGATTTTGTGGCAGCTGAGAAAACCACACATATTACAAGAAATACGAATATGCCTGAATGGAATTCATTATTTGATCATGGTACATACAAATTCAAATTTTCCCTGCACAAATAGCTGTTTCTTTAATTAAAAAGTCTTATTTCTTTTCTTCAAAAAGTAGGTAATGACATTTAGAGAATATAAAATCTGTGGTTTTCAGTTCCCCAAATATGAAAGTCTTGGGGGAATTTCCAGGCTTTTAATAAAATCCACTCAATTACAAAAGCACAATTTGAGGCCACAGATAGATAAAGAAATACAGTTGGGGTGCAACTGAAGACAAATGGAAGAAAAGATGGGCATTTAAATCCAGTCCTGAATCCAAATCCAAATCCAAATCCAAATCCAATCCAGTTACTCACTGATCAGGTCCCGTTTCAGAAGAGCAAGTAACTGAGTACTTCAGACAGTCCCAGCTTAACCGCTGTGCTATACAGGAAAGCTTTCCTGAACTGGATATCTAGCAATGTGGTGTTCACTTTTACAAAGAAACACCTGTTAGATAATCAGGCTGCAAATTTTCCCAAAAGGTGGATATTGTCCATATTTTCCAGAAAATATGGAAATAAGTGTTAAAGGTACAATTTCAAGATGGTGACTGCACGATGCTAGCTGACAATGCGTGTTTAAAAAAGAAGCTTTTAAAAGGGAATTATAGGAATTATAATTCCTTATTTTCTTAAAAATTAGTAAGGTGGGATGCAAAAAGAAGTATGTTCATTGTTACTCTTAGCATATATCCCAAAAGCACTGATCCGCTTTGCATCAACAACCTTCTGCATTACCTGTCCCATAGGGTTTTCTTTCAATGAAGTGGTTGTTTCAGGAGGGGAATGTAGGCTGAAATTAATAACTGAACTGTTGCTAATGGCAACAGTGGAAATCATATGCTCTATTTTATTTCCATTAAGGTGCAGTTACATAATCTAGGGTGTCCCAATAAAGCAATAATTCATTTCTGCATAGTATAAAGCTAAACAGTGTGTGTTAATGAGCCCTAGGTATGCTCTGAGTATCTGAGCTCTCATTTTCTGTGGCTGAGCAGATTCTGTAGGAAAAGGACCTCTCTTGTGAATCTACTTCTTGAGTGCATGTTGATTTTCTACCGCACATTTTGCTTCTTTCTACGTAGAATGCTTTGCTGTCTTTGGGACTACTGAAATATTTTGGGATCCTAAATTACTTTGTCAAAAACAAGGGAAGATCTTTTTACTACACTTAAGAATGGCTACTTTTTAAACTAGGGGATTAAACTAGATTTTGAAGCTGACCATAACTAGTGTAACTACCACCTTCTGCTTAACAGGTTTATCCAATACATACCCTTTTGTCTTCCTTCTGTCTTAACTTTTCCAAATTCATCAATCTTTTAGACTAAACTAGCCTTTAAACCTGTATCTAAGTGCTATAAAGCTACCGTTATTTTAAACTCATAATTGATCTAGAAAAGGTGAGCACACCAGAAAAGAAATGGGGGGGGGAGGGGAACCCCAAACAATCCAACATACCAAGGCATTCTGTGTATAATAAAGCAGACGTATGCAACTGAATGGCAACCTGCAAGCAGCAAGACAAAACCTGCATTCACTGGAGATGATAAAAGTGTTTTAAAGCAGTAGGTTCACTCGTCAGATTCATATTCGGGTAACTACAGCATTTTTTGCTCAGATTTCAAAACTCTCAGGGATGAAAGCATTGAGAAAGTTCTTTGGGATGCTAAATATAAGTGAGTCTCAGCTGCTTAAATATCAGCAGAAAACCTCAGAGGAAGGCTGGGTCTGCTCTGAGAAACAGCCCAGAGGAGAGGGACAGAGAACAGTTCTGTCTTCCGGTAGATGCTGGCAGTAAGACTCCAAGTATCACGATTATTCATCCAGCTGCTTCTCTCAGACATTAGCCAAATGTAGTAGCTTGAATGTAGGAGAAATACTTATTCAGATAATAGAAGGTGATTTTAAATAAGACCAGCAAATTAGCTCAGGAGGTGAGCTTTCCTGACCCTTGATAGCATTTTGACAAATCAATGTTGGTTTGGGTTTTTTTTTTTTTCACTCAGAATGTACAATATAAATATTCTAAATGTGCTTTAACTGCTCTACAGAGGCAATCACAAAACCTTAACTTCCCTTTAGTAAAGATGTTGTGTCTAAGCCACGCTTTACCATTCCTTCAAAAAACAAAGAAACCAAAACCCAACAAAAAATCATAACAAAACAAAACAAAACAAACAAACACCAACAAAAACCCCAACCAAAAATGTAGCCTTTAAACAAATTAAGGAATTGAGGATACTGTCATGATTTATATTTTCTTTAGTCTGGAAAGGAGCATTCTTTTAGAGAAATCAGTTTCATATTTCTTTGTTCCCCCATGCACTTTCAGCCATTGCCGTGACAAACAGGTTGCTGCCCTTGTGGGCCATTCCTCTGGCACTGTGTAGTCTCATGGTTTATGCTTTGACATTAACCTGTCTCAGAATTTAATGACCAAAACACACTTGTCTCAGACTTTGGATAAAATAATCTCAATCTGTGACAGGACTTACGAGAGCAGGGTTTTAAGAGGCATGTCAGAGATTTCTCCAGGGAATGGAGATGTTGCTGTTTTTCCCATCAGGGTCTGCCTTTACCATCTCCTTTCCTTGCAACTCCCTTCCCTTTGAAAAACAGCTCAGACTACACTGTGTGAAGCAAAGGACTATCTATGTAGCCCTCCACAGATAGCGGCTCCAGTCTGATATCCCTGCTTCTGCTTGTGTATTTTAATTTTTTGCCTCATCTTTGTTTCTGCACTCCTGTAAGTCAGGACAGACAGACAGAGAAGGAAACTGACTTCACTGCCTACCCATCCTGAGAGTAGGATTAGCTTTTAGGGGAGTGGATATCTTTTGTTTTTCTCAGACAAGGAATTCTCTTGTCCTGTTCTCCGTGGTGGATTTGTATGGATTTAGAAAGGTCTTGTTTAGGTAGGTGTTACATGGAGGCAAATCTAGAAACTGAGACTGACCCAGAAAAGTTTCCTTGCTCCTTCTTAGAAATTTTAGGGGCCCAAGCTAAGTAACATTGTCTCCCATCCCTGATGGTTCACTCTGGCTCTCCAGCAGTTAAGCAGCTGGGAAATGCTATTATAATTTTTTTTCTTGTAAGGTATTTAGCACTAACTCCTCCCTTAGAACAGTGTGGGAGGTCAGATGAAGGTTATCTCCCTACCTGGTGCCCACAGTACTTGTTGCTTAAAGAACTGCAGATATCTTCAGGGGAGGTTTAGATTGGATATTAGGAAAAACTTGTTTACTGAAAGAGTGGTCAGGGGTTGGCACAGGCTGCCCAGAGAGGTGGTGGAGTCGCTGTCCCTGGAGGTAGTTAAAAGACATGTAGACGTGGCACTTCAGGGCATGGTTTAGGAGACATGGTGGTGTTGGGTTGACAGTTGGACTTGATGATCCTAGAGGTCTTTTCCAACCTTAATGATTCTATGACCATTATATCAGTTAATATGGCTCTACTTTACATGTGCCATTGAGCAGAAATAATATTAGAAAAAGAATTTTATAAGACTTACAGCTTTGAAAAGAGTAAGAGCTGCTGTTAGAGTGACATGTGCAATTGATGTAATTTACATACCAGAGAAGGGCTCTTAATTCCACTGTAGAAAGTATTGTTTTAGTTTTAATTGCTTACTTAGAACAGCAAAAATAGAACAGAGAAATAAGAATTAAACCCTGTAGCCACAAAGCTACAGGAATCAGAGATAGATGGGTGATGTTGTCTCTGTAATAAGTCTGACATGAAGAAATGTGTTAGTCTTAAGAGCATCTCTAAAGTCCTCTGGCAAGTCCCTAGGACATCAAATTGCTGAGTGTACTGTTCATGTAGTTATTTTATGATCAGAATAGCTCTAAATTAAGGAACATAAATGGAGGCTTGCACTCTAAAATAAGGTATTCACCATACTGCACTGTAGTTGCTTGCCACAATATTAATTCCAAAAATAAGAAAATAATGAGAAACAATCATTGCAGTGAGGTCAGGATTTTCATTTTAGCTGTAAGGTACCACTAACCGGTAAGGACACACTTTAAAGCTGTGTACCTGAGTGTAATGCTAAACATGCTTATTGTGATGTACATCCCGTGCTATTTCCCACGGTTGTTTTGAAATTATATGCACAATGACCTATTTCTGTACTTATCTCTAAAGCTTATGTGCTGAAGTTAGATTTAAATTTTAGAGTTTAGTTGTTAGTCATGTTATCATGAAATGTCACAATGCATTATTATGCCATGAAACAGGCGTTTTGAATATTCCATGACATGTTCAGAGCCAAAAAAAGCATACTTCTCATTCCAGCAGAAAAGCCCATATTTCTGTTGTGATCATATCATTTGTATTCCATTCTTTTCTAGTAACTCTGTACTCAGAATTGTACAGTATTAGAACTGTGCTCAGTTCTTTTAAATCAGGGATACTGTACAGATATTTATTTTCCTTCATCCTTTTTTTCCTCTCCCTTGAGTCTCACCTCGTACCAGACTCCTGCTGGGGGATTTCCAGAAGAACACTGAACACAGACATCATTCCCTACTTTATTTGTACAAACGTAGCAGGCCAGACTGGTCCCCACTGAAGTCTTAATTCCAGGTGTTAAGCCACTTTATTAAAATCATTTACTATCCCTTAAAATAAAATTAGGGTGTTTTCTTTTTACTAATCTCTAAAGAGACTAAAGCTGCTCTGTTATTGCAGAGCAAACTTCCAAAGCGGTTAATAATCAGAGCAGCAAAGCATGGTAAATGCCATGTCTCATCACAAAGCCAGTGCTTGGACTCTATTCACTGGAGTAACTTTAAAGATACATCATCTTTTGGCTAATCAGGATGAATGTTTTTAGCATTCATGTTTCTAATGCAAAATAATGCAAAATTCACAGGGTCATTCCATCTTGCCTTCTCTGGACACTGCAATTTTACACTAAAAGAAACCGATTGAAATGTTCGCTTACAACAGAATTGCTGAGCTGTTGCATCACAGTAACTACTGAAAGACTATTAAATATGCAATTACTGTGGCATTCTCTAAAGTCTGATGAGCCAATTAATAGCACTTTGTATTTTCACGGCACCTTGCCTCAAGGGATTTAAAAATGCTTTTAAACAATAATTACGTTCTAGAGCTCTCCTGTAAATCATTTGCACCATCATAAACACTCAGAAACTATGGCAAAGTTAGCAGACCAAATAAACCGCTTACAGCTCAGAACTTTTTTTCCAAGAGCGTTCACTGACTTCCAGCATTACGATGATACAATGACATGCCTTGCAAGAAGTCAGACTGACAATCATACCACCACTAGTCTTATCTGTAACTCTGAAGAAGTGACACCTGCTAATCCACAGGTAAAGGTGGGGACACCCAGCTGTCTCTACAATACTGAATTGCTTGATGATCTACCTTTGATAATCTAAGTAATTACATACAAACACGGCACCTTCTACAATCTGGACTGTCAATTTGAATTTCTGGTTAAAACAATTAATCCAGCAAGCATGATCAAGCTGTCTGTGAAATACATTAACTACGTGAACTTTGTATTAACTAACAAACAGATAAAGAAAATCTATGGCTCAAACCACATCTTTCACAAAACCAAAACCCATGTAAAGCCAGCCTAAAAGGCATGCTATAAACCAGGCCCTTAGTGGGCACACAGTTGGCTCTGAAGAGCAAATGTGTGTCTTTCCAATATGCACCTGACCTAATAGGCTTATAAATGAGGGCACTTGTGTAAGGAAGAGAGATGACAATTTTGAACAATTCCTTTTCCCAATACCTCTACAAAACTAGAAGCTTGTTATAGCATATCCTTTTCTGGAATTATTACATTAAAATCTATGCTTGGAAAAAAGTATATCACCCATCAAAAAAAATTCTCTGAAACTACTAATTCAGCCTCATCCATCTCTACTCCAGTCAGAGAGCAAATGACCTTTTTCCACTCCATCCAGTCTTGACAATTGTAACGTCAAAACTAAGTTTTCTGTGCACCAACAGACTTTGTACAGTGCTACCTGCTGTACCAAAAACCAAACAGAAGTCATAACATTTCACAGGAAATATGCCAATAAAATAAAAAAGAAAATATATTATGCCCTAGAAAGAAATCACAGAGTCAAGAAAAAGGGAAATCAAATCTCCAGTGAGATATATTCTGATGGTCAGGAAAACCTACAAAATATTTTCAAAGCCTGTGAACTAAGATCCAGTACTCTCTGCTTATGAACAGTTCCTGCTGTCTCACATGGCCTATCTCCTCCCCACCACACAGCTGTATGATTAAACATATTCAGTGTTCAAACTTTAGAATTATCTTGAATTTTAGCATTATCTCTTCCTGGAAACCCCCCTTCTGTCAGACAAACACCTGTGAAAACTTTGGGAACAAAACCCAGTACTACTGAGCCACGGTTTAATGCTCTTTACCACCCAGCTTCAATTTCCTCAAAATGTTCTGCTCGCTTTATAGATGAAAACAAGCCTCTTTTTTACACAAAGATCTGAAAAGGACCCAATTGCTTATAGGCTTACACCTTACCAATTATTAATTTTCTGAGTCAGAGTTGCTCTGTACAACAGGCAAGAACGTTTGCAAGTGCAGATATTATTAATGAATAATGTTAGTTTATTCTGAAATAACTGAATTATATAAAAGTTATGACTGCTTTTGAAGGAAGGTGCTAATTATTATAAGCATGGCTAGGTGACTCTGAATTTAACACTTTATAAGATATGATTAGACTACTGAAGGAATTAAGATTTTTTTTTTTCTTTCCACCTGTTTTACATGTAGTTCGTTGCACCTTACCCAGATACACAGACTTTTAAACCTTTCTGAATACCTTTCGCTTGCTGATCAGAAATACAGTCCTGATTGTACCTGCCTTTCTGAAAGACTGTCCTCTTAAACACTACTTCCTATGGCTCCACAAGAACTTACAAAAAGCCTTAAACATTCATAGTTTCTTTTTTCTGCTTTCAGGTCCACACTTCTGCTGATTTGTTCTGCACGTTTCTTCTACAATAAATCATCCAGCATTATTGGTCCCAGGTGGCTGCATGCCGTTCATTGTTGTGAACTAAAATTCAACCATCTTATTCACTGCAGCTGCTTTTAAATACACTTTGGTGTCAGCAGTGATTTACATTTTAATTATATTATTTTATTTTAGCTGAGTGGTCCTATTGTTTTCTTAACAGCTGCTTTAAAGGCAGTGCTCAAATAAATGAAACCTCAGCATTTGAGCAAGGAAAACAAGTTAATTCACAATTCCTTAACAAAAGAATTTCATACAATAACATTCTTGATGAAAATATCACCACACTTCCCAAATCTTTTACATTTTAGCACGGTGATTAAGGAGGTCATTTACTTGAAGGATGTTCTAGCTGAGCATTCTTGGGAAATTCCTGATAAAAAGACTAGCATGGACAGTACAAAGATTATTTCTGTCTCTCTTCCAAAAGCCTGAGACACTATTTTACTGATTTTCTATTTCAGCTGCAGAGACAAGTTCTGAATCCAATGCTCACCAAAATGAAAGACCAGGGATTTGATCTTAATAGAAGGTCTTTTTTGTTCTCTGATATGTGTATGTAATTTCTGTTGTCTGCAGGAGCACATTTATGCTGTATCTGGGGCAAAACTGAGTGTATAGGTAAGCTGATATTTCTCCAGGGAGAGATTATAATCAGTAAAACCAAACACATCACAATCCATTGCAAAAAATGTACTCTCTGCAATGGAAATGTTAAGCAAGAAAACATTTGTGAATGTGGAAGGTACAATTTTATCCATGTTCTGTTGGGTTGATTTTAACCAATATTTCTTGATAAAACATCCTGGGAATGCAGGATATATATTGTTTCTGTGACACATGCATGAAGCATCAGATATTAAAAATATTTATGTAATCTTATCAAATATCTGATGCACTTTCATTACACTGAAACTTTATGATCACAAATGATAAACATGTCCACTGGTTTCAGATCAGGTAATTGCTCTCAATTTCTGTACTACTGGCCACTATTAATCTGGCTGAATGAAGAACAGGGAATTGTACATTTCTGTAGCAATATTTTTGTATAGGATACGCAGAATTGAAAAGTAGCCAAAGAAATAACAGTGGCCCACAATTCCTTCTGCTTCTATGTATTTGCAAAAAAAAAAAAAAGCCCCAGTGCAATGCAAGGCTAACTTCATAGTGGGGTGTGGGGTTTTTTTCTACTTTTTCTGGTCACCTTTATCCTTTTGAAGGTCTTTTTTTGTTCCTTGCATCAATCATCTTCAAAAGGACAGAGAGGATGGGAGAAAGGGAAGGAGCAGATGTTTTAGGCTAATGAGCACATAACAACAAGGTGGTTACCGCGGGGGTCGTAACATTACTTTGAATCTGGATCTTGTTTATTCTGTACTAGAAACATGTTTGGTTGCTGAAAAATATGTAGCAATTGGTCGAGATCATTTTTCAAGGAGCAATTTGCAACCCTTGTCCTCCTATGCCACTGAACTCTGAAGGAGCAGGTCCAGGAAGAAGCCAATGTGGTAAGCCCTGCGAGACCACCCCAAGAGAATGTTGACAACCAGTGTCTCCATTTATGCATTAACCAGACACAACTCTGTTGAGGCTGGGTTGTGACAGTCATCTCCTTACTCTTCTGGAGATGTTCAAACTGTAGGTGCCTTCCTGCTGTCCTTGTGGCCATGCTCAGAACAGTGGTGATCTGGCTTTTAAATGTTTTCTGACTGCTTTTAAAGAGCTCACAGCTATGGACTGAAAGTAGAAAAAAGCCACAGATAGATGCAAAACATGTAGTTGATTCAATCTTGGGTCTAAACTCTTCCTTTCTGAGATAAATATCTGCTGAAACTGAAAGCTTTACAAGCATTTCTGAGGTTAGAATGTAACTTTTGTTATTAAAAACAAGGGGTTAAGCTTTTGTCCCTACTGCAATCTCTTGCTAGTATTAGGGCAGGGAGCTCTTGCTGCATTCATTAGTTTTACATGTTTTGTATTTTTTATCCCTTTGCCTGCCTAGGTAAAGAAAGGAAGATATATTTAGGAGCTCCATCATTCTGCATCCCACAGAAGGTTTCATGAATTCACAATACTAGCATTTCAGAAACTCTACCCTCTACATACCACCTAATTCCATTATATTTACTATAACATTAGCTCTGATGTGTCACAGAAATCTCTGGGGCCTAGAAATGACTTATGAATTAATTACCTGAAGCATAATCATTAAGAAAATAAATGTAAACAACTTTATTTCATGTTCTATTTCATTAACTGTCTGGAAAAAAGCAAGTTTTCAGCAAGTTTTCATGACCATGTGCAAAAATTTTTATGCCAAAACAACACATTGAAGGTGAAAAAATGGCTTTGTTGGGATTTCAGCAAATACAGAATTTCAGTCACATGGTATTACATTGAGCACCATGATACCTGGTTCTATGAAGTGAGACGAACTCACCAACAAAATGCCACGGATTTTTTGTTAGCCATGATACAAAGTCAAAGACAGGAGCTGTCTCTGTGTTTGGAAAGTACCTGGAGTATTTTGGGCTCTAAGCCTAATAAAATAAAATGGATGTGTTCAGCAACTCAGGGTGTGTTTGCAGCCTTTGGGTCTTTAGGTGGTCAGATGCCACATGATAGTCATTAACATATTTCAAGTGCAAAGAACCACCTGGCTAGATCCATGAAATTTAGTTACATTTGCAATAATCATGGTTAAAAGAACTACGACAGATTCTTCAAGATCGCATCCTCTTCTCCCTTTTATTATGCTACACATCTTTCTGGATGTTCTGAACAGCTTCAAAAACTACTTCACCTTGATTCATTTGGAGAGGAAAAGAAGAAAAAGGAAACAAGATTCAGAGAAGTATTAAGGTTATTGCTGACATCTGTCTCAGAAAATTTTAAAGAGAGGGAAATAGTGGATCCATTTGTCTCAAAGTGAAACCTGTGAAATATATTGCTAAGGGTTTCCATGAGTTAAAAAGGACCAGTCTAGAAAGAGATTGGGAAAAAAGGCATAACGATCTCCAGCCTCACAATTGGAGAGCCAGTTGCAGTGGGACATGCTATCATTTTCTACCAAAGATGGAGAAATCTATCAGTGTAACTTCCAGATATCACAGAAGACAAATTCCCAGAAAAAACACCTACTACACTGTTATATCCATTTAGAAATTTATGTTTGTTTGTATTTTAACATAAGGTCCCTTGGATGAATCTGCACTCTCTTGAGAAGCAAGAAGCCTATCTTGCCTGTAGAACCCCTGATATTTAGTGTGTTTTTCCAAAAACTTTGGCTTTTATTCAAGGCTGTGAAATTAAAATGCTTTACAAGGAAGTTGGCCTTGGAAAACCTAGTTCTTAAAATCACCACAAGCTATTGTTATTGTTTAGGTGTGATTGAAGAAATTCCAAGACTGTTATTAGCTTGCAATGCTGGAAGATGGGATTGTCCATTTTAGTAAGAGAGACCTTTCCTTAAAATAACTTAAGTGAAAATAATCAATTGCTTATTCATCTTTGAAGCATAATTTCTTCTGGAATACATTATAACTTAAGGACTAATTGTTAAACAAAATGTCTGAAATAATTCTTTTACCACATTCATTATACTGATTTCTGTCTGTATCAGCGGGCAGCTGGTGTCCGGGTGTCTGTAGAACAATCTCTTCTCAACACTGTCAACTGATCAATTAGCATGAAACTAGTTAATACTTTTTCAGTCTTCTCTTATCTACACATTTCTTCTTTAACCTCTGGCTGATGGGTGATCCATATTTTGTCTCATGGCAGTAAAGGACCTCTTCTCATCAATGTATGTAGGAACTGAGAGAACAAAATTTCAGTAAAAGCTTATACATCAGAATGTTTGACATTTTAGGCTGTTTTGTAAGTGAGGGTCCCAGCACAGGAAAGAATATAATATTGTTATCTGGTAAGAAGAATTCATTTATTATAAACACATATCTGCAGGCAAAGTTCTTGTCGTAAAGTTCTTATTGTCTGATGAATGGAGAACTGACTTGAATTATAGCTAACCTGTGCAGACTAATGTAGAATACAGTACTTCTAATACTTTGCCTTAAAAAGAAAATAATCATCCCAGTAGCTTGAGAAATTATTTTACAAGAACCAGATCTCTATTTATTGAAAGTGCTTGCTGTCAATAGTATTTAAAAGTAAGCATTACTGTTATAATTCTGCTACTTTATATATAAAACATAAAATCAGCTTTTCAATAATACACTTCAACCTGCAGTTGAAGTGCTGTAATTTCTTACATGCATTCAGCCAATATATTATGTAGCTTAAATACTTAATTTTTTCTCACAGCAATTATAGCATATGAGTGCTTTTATTATTTTGTTTGTATAAATAGGATTCTGAAACCCTCTGATTACACATAAATGGTGGTATTTTAAACAATAATTAATAGAAAATGATTGGTTCCTTTTCTACGGTACCTCACATAAGTGTAGCATAAATGCCTTCATTCAAGTATTTGCCTTTCTTATTTAACAGAGTAAGCTTTTGTTACAAACTGAACTTTAATAAGTGATTGCTCCTTTTGCCATGGGAACATGCAAAAAGAAGATTTGGAACTGGAAGACCTAGTGAATGAGGGGTAGGTATGATTTTTAAAGAAATAAAAAGAAGATATTAATTCAATGAACATATTCATTCAGTGAACATCAAAATGATTTGCGATTACAGGCTATAAAGTTGCAGCTTATGTTTATACACTTAAAATCCGCAAGCCCTAATCTAGTTTCTAATGTATCCTAAATCCACAGATAACCTGTGCATGAAATAGAAGTGCAAATATATATTCAAACTAGGCAACAAGACTGATAACTGCTGCCTAAAAGTAGACTCTTATCTCTTGATAGCGTTTTTCTGGATGACAGTCTAAGTCTGAGGAATGTCTGCTTCAGTGGGAACACGCCACCAGTGTTTCAACCAGTCTGTTCTCCAATTTGCAACATGATACATGGCCGCACAGCCACACATCACAAAATTCTTTTTCTTCCTCTTAATGTTTCTAGTTGCCATACTAACACTAACCACTGCTAACAATATATTCCTACTGTTCATCGGCTGAGAAGGAGTAGGAATCATATAACTCCTACTAATTAGATGATGACAAGGCCGGGCAGAAGCCAATACAGCCATCCTCCATGCCATGCTGTATAACCGAATCGGAGACATTGGCCTCATCCTAGGCGTAGCATGACTCACATCACCCCTAAACACCTGAGAAATCCAACAAACTTCGCCCACACCCAAATCCCACCAACCCCCCTACTAGGCCTCATTCTCGCTGCCTGTCTTGACCCATCTATGGTTGTGCTTTCATGGTGCTCAGGTTCAGATACGTTCCCAGGGCTGCCAGGGAAGGCACATGTTACTGTCTGAGCTGTGAGAACATTACAAGAAAAAGAAAGAGGAAGACAAAGAAGCAGCATTCATATGCAATTACATTAAATGAATAAATGAGAAGCAAAGATTAAAATCAATATTCCAGTGCTCTAATGCAGAGTGAGATCAGGAGTTTACAGGGTGCAGATTTCTCTATTGCTGATCAAAGACAACTGAAACATGGTTTCCAGGGGAAGTGGATTTGACCTGGGAGGCTTGTATGAGCGCAAGGCCTGTAGTGGTTATCAAAACAATAATTGTTAGTTGAAATTAACCCTGCTAAATTACACTACTTTCATCTGTGGAGGCTCATCTCAAGCAGTCATATCAACAGCTCTTTCAGCTTTGAATATGTGCTGTGATGCAGAATAAAATGTGACTTCTTGCTTTTTGTTTTAGATACTTTTAACAGCATTAAAAATGCTATGTCTGCTACCTTGTCTCAGCTAATTAAAATCACAAAACATGATGAAAGCACACCAGTGTTGATTCACTAACAAGATGGTATTTGGTGGGTCTATAGTGACCTGTCGTATGCCCGTTGCAAGAACAAGTAAGCATTTTGTTAATGAACACATTCACATCATAAGCACTGAAATCACTGATTTATCCTGTAATGCTACAGTGATTAACATTAATTTTCCCACATGGGATGGGGTATGGGAGAAATAGCAATGCAACTTCATCTTCCTGTTTCAGTATTACTTCTTGTCTACTGGTTCACGTGCAAATTTAACTATCTTGCTCCCCCTCTTTTCTCACCATATATTTTTAACATCCTGTTGTCTTTTGACTTGATAGTTGCCTAGGGCATGGATTATCTCTGTCTTAGATGCCTATAAAAATATAACACATCTATGCCTAGAGGTACTGGTCAGGTTTTTAAGGCACTGCTGCAGCAGCAAAAATCAATAATACTTGGTATACCTGAAATGAATGAAGGTTGCTGTATGTGAACCATTTAGGAATTAATAGCTTTGTAGGTATGGCAACAGAGTCCCTTCCCAATTCCCTTCCCTCGTCTTTGTCGATAGTCCAAAAGGATTTACACTGAGGAACAGGCGATAGTTTCTCTCTGTAGGATAAATTAGTTTGTGCAGATCTCTTTGTTGCCATAGCTAGGCTAGTTTAAAACTAGTTTGTGTATTTTTGCACTATGCTACAATTACTGAACCACAAGGTAGACACACACAGGTAACCTTCAGTTCACAGTACTCCTCTTTGGGGGGTGCTTAGTCCCTATCTATCTGATTAAAATCCTGTTGTTTTGGAGTCATCTTAGGTCATTGCATGCTGACCACAGTGTGCGCAAAGCCACTATGCTTTCAGAGGAAGCATCTCTATGTGCTTTACTCCCACACCTTCCTTACAGTTACTGGTCAGTGGTACAATATGTGGTTAGAAGGACCTTCAGTCTATCTAACCCATCAAAGCAGCTATTGTGCTGTTAAATACCAGAAACTGTGACTGGCAGAAAGGATGCGTCATTTGCACAGTAAACACAAGGTTTTGCCATCTCATCTAAAGCCACAACCACATGCTGCTGTCAGGAAGTAACAAGTTATTTTCCCAGGATGACAAACACGGAGAGAAACAGGGAGACAGAGAGAGGAGGGGGAAGAAGAGACAGTATTTTGATTAAGACAATATGTTAAAGTGCAACATTAAGGCAAGATGTTATCCTTTTGTTAGGGCAACCTATTATACCTTATTAAGTGGTATTCATTGCAGAACAGGAAGTCTGTTCTGAAATGTGCAAGGCTATGCAAATCGAGGGTTAATATCATTACATCATGACAATTTTTCAGTGAACAATACTAATTTGCTGAGGTAGAAAGATTGTAGAAATCCATATTTGTTTTGATGAGTACCTTCAAAGTTTGGGCAGCTTTCTGCTGGAAATACTTGGTTTCCCATCTCGCAAACTGCTTGGGAGCCTGGGATTTCATTTAATTTGCTCATGACTGGTACTTAAAAGTCTTGCAAATCCAGGAGCGCACTGCATATGTTTCTAAAGGGGACTCAGCTTTTTGCTCAAGCATGACTTTTAGGGGTTTTTGGCTCCCTGCCAGGGATTTGAATGAGGCTGATTCTCCCTGCTGCAGCTCTGGGTTTCCAAGCTGCCTGCTATGTGTGCTGCCTGTTGGCCGTGGCAGCTGCCCAGACGAGTGAGCTGGGGAATCGTAGGCTTCTTGCAATGCTGGGAGCCTTGCCTGAATTTAAGGCTCTTCCATTACCCTGGCCAATTTTCTGAGAGTTGAAGACAGCCGGTACTGTCTCACTTTTGGAAAACAAACATACAAACAAAAAACCCCAACACAAAACAGCTAAACAGAAACTAGAAAAAATATTCCCGTTCACTGGAAAAGCAAATATTGTGCTACTGAACAGTTATGAACAGCTTACGTACCTCTCTTAGGCTGCATGCTTATTTTAGGCTACTCTGTGAGTTCAGTCGCTATTCCAATCACCCACGGATGTCAGAGTGAGTCGGGCTTTTTGACTGGATGAACTGAAATACTTGAGATGCTGGAAGTGCATCTTATAATGCTTCACAGTTTTTATAAAATCATGTATGAGTACTTAGGAATGTCACTCTTAAAAACACTACCATGCCTCTATATTTCCATAGCCTATTACTGTTGATTAGATTAAAATGCAGAAAGGGCTTTTATCAAGAAGAAAAAGTAGTTCTGTTCCATCCTTAAGCAAATTAGCATCCTAAACTGGATTTCTAAGTACATTTTAAAGAGCAACAGACATTATTAAACCACTAGATATTTTGGCTCAAAATGGACTAACACATTGGCAACAGTCTCATTAAGCAGGATGGAAAAGAGATGTGGGAGGCAGGATTATTATCTACATTAGTCATGACTGAAAAGTAAGCTCCAATTCTGTCTCCTTGCACATCTAAACCCCACCCTGTGGAGAGAAACTGTTAGAAAGAGGTCCCAGAACATGAGAGAGTGGTCTTGGTTTGGCTCCTCTATGCACTTTTTGAGAAGCATGTGGGTCTATCTTGCATGAAGAATGTTGTTGGCATCCTGCCAACAAACCACCCAGCAAAGCTTCATGTATATATGTCTAAGTGACACCACTTACTTGAGCCAAACAAATTTCCGACTGAGGCTTTTGAGTATCCCCTAGTTGTCAAAAGTTGGCCAATTGTTCTTGTCTTCTGCTGGTGTAAAATAACACTTTCAGTACTTAAACACACATATTTAATTTTCTTAATATAAGTTTGCAGAAATAGGGAGTTTATGTACATCTAAATAAAATTATTTTTGTGATGAGGTTATACATACGCATATGGAGGTCTATCTGAAAATCTGGCCCTTAAAGTATGTACTAGTTAAACAAAAGGCTAAGTGTGCTGCACTTGGGAAGACAGGTTTCCTACAAGTAAAGATCTTACCAAAACCAATGTTTCGTAACTCTCATTTTGTAAAATATTGTACTGGATCATTCTGCTATGAAACAATAAGACATTTTTACCCCATCGGCCCAAACACCATGGTTTTTCATGTTTAGGTGCAAAACTGCTCAAGAGTAAAAATCAGGTTGAATGCTGAATAGAAAATGAGTTACATTCATAGGCTCTAACAAATGTGTGCATGCTTACAGGTATGTTTTCTTGACAGTCTTTAAATATTTAATTCCCTCATTTGACTCAAAATCATTCTGCTCTCTGAAGAAGAAAAATCTTAGCTTGCAACTCTTTCAGCCTGAGGGAAAAAAATTGAAATCTCCAACTCCGTACTCCCTTACTTTGATCTTTTGTAAATCCACTGAAAAAGTCTGTTTTTCATAGCTGGTCATTCACTGGGTAACGTAACACAACGTCCTCTTTGTTCTGTGACTTATTAGATTGTACACTGCTCTTGGAAATGAACATTGATTATTGCTGTGTACTTTGCTTATGAAGATGCTTTCATTGCTAAGCTTACTGTACTTATCATCCCTGTGTGTAACAACTTAAAATGTTGCAAATGGATTCAGTGAAGATATGACTGTAAATGGGCAAATGTGAGCGCTGTTCATACATGGAGACAATCACAAATGAGATGCATGTGTGTGAATCAAATTGTCAATTGAAACACCTTGGATGCTTTTCCCTTGGCAAAGAGCTATACTCAGTAACATATTTATAACCAGATTTACATAGCTTTCAATATTCTATTTTTCCCAGATGATGCAGTAAACATTAAAATATATTAGTGATGAGCCATACATATAAACAAAATAAAACTCGCAATTAAAAAAGAAGTAGAAAAACAAACATAATAAAAAAACAATGGAGCGGAAAAAAATAAACCATCAGCCATATGCTGACTTAGAATATATCATATTCATTGGCAGCCTCTGTGATTTTGCACAAGTCATCTGACCATACCTCAGTGGAGGGTCATTTAGGCCATCAGCATGAGCCCTGGCAGATCTGAGACTACAGGACTGCAAATATCCCTCAAAGTCCCCTTTCCTACATTTATTCTCATTTTTGCGCTGAATGCACTTTGCCTGTACATTCAGAACAAGCCCTAAAACAAACCACTGAAAGAGTAGGAAGGTTTTGAGGTTGATTTGAATTTTATTCAACCTAAAATAGGTTTTTATGGGTTTTTTTTTAAGATTATTTTAATAATTTCTTCATTTCTGGGCATTATTTTTTTTTTCAGAATTGGCAGTGACCCCGAAGTTCAGTTATTGCTAGGTTTAAGTGCATTAGCCGTGTAGCCATAATGATGATCGTTACAGTGTTTAATATATTGTTACATTATGTTATATTAGAGTGTTATATTACAGTCCCTTAATGTTTGTTACAGCTTTTACAAAACACTGTGATGAACTAAGGTTCCTTTTCAATAATATAAGTACTGAAGAAAGATGCCGTGCACTAATAAGTAGCTATACCGGAGTGAGATACCAGTTAGAGACAACACTTTGTGAAAAATGTATAAGTTGAAGTGCTGGCAAAAATTTAGGTAGCCTTTACAGAAATGCTGACTGATATGAGAGGTTTTTCCTTTATTTGGTTTCGCAGGTAGCATCATGTTATTTGTTAAAATCTAGGGATTGCTGTATTCTCATAAGACCCCACATGGCTTCTTCCATTCTAAGGATGCCAGAGCTCTTTAAGCAACTTCAAGAAGTGAACAGGTTTGACAATTTCTGCCTGAAATTATTGCTTATCTCTCAAGTCTTTGTCAGTAGCAAACACTTCCATTAATTCACCTCAGAAACACTGAATAGATGGGGTAATTGGGCTTTGGGGATTTTGATGCCCCCTTTCCCCCCGCTTTATTTTTTTGTTGTACTGACCTGTAGAGTGCATTCTAGCTACAAGATGAACACAACATTTTCAAGGATCAGATGGGACAAGGCTTGCTTTTATGGCATATAATGACATAACAGGAGAGCACAAAGCATCTATGTGCTGTTCTTTGCAACAGAGCTATTTGCAGGGGGAACAACTTCTTAATGGACCTCTTCTCAAATGAGCTACTGAATACATCTATAATGTACATTCAAAGAAAAATACCTATCTTCTCTACAGCATACTTTTGAAAGTACCCTCCCAGGTTGCTTAAGCCAGAGGAGGACACGAATAAGTTTGAAATAGCTCTCTTATAAATGTAAACTATGCTCATGTATGACCACCTTCTCTCTCTCTGGGAACCAAGGAGTATTTTCCTTTATAAACTGCAACCATATTTGTGTCAAATGCCTGTCTTCTTGGAATGAGACATAAAAGAGAATATTCTCTTTTTGATACTCTGGAGAGTGTGAGATGAAAGTGGAAGAATAAAGACAAACAAGAAATATCCCTCCAAAAGTTCTACAAGGAAACCAGAGTCTCTCACCTGATATGCTTTTAGTCTGATAACTACTTTCATGTGTGTAAACACTTGTATTTTGCACAGCTTTTGAGTTATGAGGTACTAGCAGCCTAAGATAGTATGAAAAATAGGGCAGTCAAGTCCAAAACTATGACATCTTAGTGAAGGAAGATGTAGTTGAGAATTAATTCTGAAACTGAGCTACAGAATTCAGTTCCGTGCCATACCACTACCTTGCTCAAACTATAGCAGTGGGTATTTTCATTGTTCCTTGGAAGGATGGTCAAACACTGGCACCACTTGCCCAGAGCGGTTGTGGAGTCTGTCTCTTTGGAGACTCTCAAACCCTGACTGGACACATTCCTGTGCAATCTGCTTCGATTGACCCATTTTGAGCAGGGGGTTGGGCTAGATGATCTCCAAGGTCACTTCCAACTTCAACAATTCTGTGATTCTCCCATGACTCCCACTGAAGAGCCCTCTCTGTGCTTGTACTTCACATCCTGCAGATGACCTGTTTCTATATACTGACACGGGAAGAAATAATGGAAAACATTTCTCAGAAGTCTAACAAATCTCATCTAGCTGTATTCAAAAGTTGAATATATACTTTTGCTGATGGAAACCAGATGACACTCAAAGGCTTTAAATTCACAATTCAGCAACACAATTAATTTTCTTGTGAAAGATGGAAAAAGTTATATCAATCCAGCTGAAAAAAGGTTATAGACAGAGTTGTTGTCTTATGCTCATAACTGAATATTTCATTTACAGTTATTATGAAATGTTACCTAGAATACGTTTCCGTCAGCCTTCTCTAGGATTCCGTTTAATATGTAAAACATTTAATCCAAGAAATCTACTGCCATTCTATTGAAGATAATATTTTGCCTCATATATGACTGAAAATAATTCTCCTGGTATTTTTGAACTGTAATGTTTCTGGACTTCTTTTTCTCACACCACATGGATATGCAGAATGAACACAAAGCACAAGTAGCCTGATTATTATTATTTATATTATGGTTACAATAAGTCATCTTTATGCCTCTGTGACAGTACAGAGAGATCTTCATTTGGTCCTAGTAACAACGCGTTGAGGAACTTCCACACAACAATCTATTTTAACTTGTCTTACAAGTTGGGAATATGTTTGATATATTGAAGATCTGTGAATGAACTTTGTCCCTCTGGTTCTTCAGACCACCCAAATACAACAATTGGCTGGAAAAAACAGTCAAGTGCAACTCTCTTCTTAATTATCTTGAACTAGAATTCTCTGTTGTTCTAACAGGTAGAGGTTTGCACAGAAGAATGTATGCATTCTCAATATGTAAAACTTCAAACCCACAATGATTCTTACTGGAATGGATTCCAGAAGGTCCAAGAATGACTGCTGTCAGTTGGCTCTTATCTGATTTTACTTACATTGAGAAAACTAAAAGATCAAATGTTTCTAGCCAACTAAAGTAAATTATATAGGAATTTGTCATTTTGTGGCTCTATGAATGAGACATTAATTATAGGTACCCCAGGAGAGATGTTTCAATTCATTTAAATTTAACAACAAAAGATACAGGCTTTGTTTTATAATCAGAGTTTTTGAGCTGACATGTTATTGCAATTACTTAAGAGTTTTTATTTCAATTTAATATATATTTGGACTTGTATAAAAATTGTAAGTAGAAAAGTATTAATATGCCTAACAAATTACATATTGTAATGTGCAATGTACAACATAACGGCCAGAACACCCATCAAAATGAAATTAGAACTGAATTGACCTGAGCCCAGGTCAGGAAATTATCTGACATTTATAATTTTACTTCAGTAAAATTTTTCTTATTACTCCACATAAAAATCTGCTTGAAATGTAAAGTTTTATGTGAATGAATATCCTATATATAGGTATCAGAAAAGATTTGTCTTAGATTTTAAAATTGAAGAGCTATAATTCTGTACTGATACAAAGTAACATAAAAAATGTACTTCCAAACTGGAGCACAGCTGTAGTACCAGAAAAAAACATATATATGTGTGAAATTCATATTCAGTTCTCACATAGCCAGATGTGTTTAAAGGCCACTGTAAGAATGTCTTATAAATTTAAATGTCTGTTAATAGAGTGGAGGCAGTCAAGGCAACATATGCTTAAAGACTAGCTCAGATTGTGAATCTCCAGATAATGGAACATTATTTGAATCTCACATGGGCCCATCCAAAAATATTCTAGTACTGCATCTGTCCTTTGGAGAATGTGCTACATGCATGAAAATCTATTGACTACAGCGAGGCACTGAGTAGAGACATGGTGTCCCTCAGTGACAGGAAATCCTAGAAGAAAATCTAGGCAGTTGTTCTGAGTACGCTGCCCAAAATAGCTTAGCACACCTGGCAGATTTCTTCTGAGAAATTATAAATATCCTGTTAAAATTCCTATTCGTTTGTTTTCACATACTTTTATCACTGCTGCTACAATGTAGATAATTTTTTTAAATATAGCAAACGGGAAGCCACTTCCAGCCATTTCACCAGTGATACTAATAAATTTCTGAAGTATGAACGTATAGTTTGTATTCATTATTTTTGCCAGATGGTAGTTTTTAGGTTATTGCACAACATAATGGTTATAGAGTACCAATAATTAATACATATTTTTACTCTAAAACTTCCCCCACCCCTCCAAATATGCAGTCATTTTCTCTACAGGCTTTATAATGTTTCCTTAGATAAGGTACCTAGGTGTTCTCCATTCTTTCATTACAGAAGACCTAAGAACTCTTCAGAAGATATTTGATTGTCAAAGGAAAATGACAAGGTTTTACAACTGACCACTCATGCTACGATTAACTGCTGTGGATTCTGCTCACAGTTTAAAGGCTTCCTCTAGAAAAAATACTCATATTGACAACTATACCTCTGACATAAAATAAAAATCATTCTGTTAACTTAACAGAAACTATGAAAGCTCAGAAATCAGTGTAATCTGCGGGGAGTTTTTTTGTGTTGGTTCCTTTGTTTTGTCCTACTATTCTATGTTCAATGTTTACCTAATCATTAACAATGAAATATTGATGCACGTGGACAGAAGAAAATAACCTGTTCTATCAATTTACCTGCAGACAAAATATATTTCTCACAAATGTCTGCCAGTAGGTGATTATAAGACAACAATGAGGAGATAAAACATACCTTTCTTCTATTAAACTTTTCTGTTGGTAGTGAGCTCCATGACCACTGCAGACTGATGGTGGAGGACAATGAGTTTTTCTAAGCCATCAACAAGCCAGAGAACATGAAAAGGTGGCATCATTTTTCTAATAGTCATTTTCTAATCAGCCTGGACCTGGCAGCACCATCCAGAGCAAAGGAATAACTCATTCCCCAGTGCCAAGGTAGTCTTTTCTGTCCCAGAAAGCAGAACAGAAAAGACAATGAGATTTTGTGCTGTCCATACTTCACTATTTAAAAATGAGTTGACACCAACAGCTCTTTTCAGCCCAACTTGTGAATAGTTACAATTCCTGATAGCTGCCCATTTGGCTTATGTTGAGTACTTCCTCTCAGTGACTAACAATTATAACTATTTATGGACAGTAATGGGCTAAAACTTGAAAACAGGAAGTTGTTATGAACTAGTGAGGATCTTGGTCCTTGACTTTCCCTTTATTTTCTTGATAAAGGATGTTTCTTTCAACAAATATAAGTTTACATGTCTTTGCCAGTTTTATATCGACAGCGTACCAGGATTTATTAAAAGGGTAAATCTCTACTGCTCATCACTCAGCCTCTCCAGCTGTTCACTGAGATCTCATATATAGTCTGAATAAAATGACATACTACAGAAATACTGCATTCATGGGGCAGGTGTGTGGATCATGGTCAGGGTGGAGGCTGGTAAAGGACAGGTTGACTCTATGCTTAATGTCTAGAAGTACCAAGCAGTTGCAGCTCCCATTCAAGTCAAAGAAGGCATTTTTATTTAAAAAATTAATGAGCCAAAAGATCAATTAATGTTGTAATTGTCTCTCTTCTGTTTTCTCAGAATGTGTGCATGTGTCTTAATGATTTAACGGCAGAGACAGCACAGGTGGCCATGGGGTGGGGGGAAAGGGGTAACTGTGGCCATTACTCCAGAGCAATCAGAGTTGTGAGAGACAGAAATGTGTGCTTAGAAAAAAAAAAAGAGAGAGAATCTCGAAAGCCAGTGGGGCAAGAGGGATATAAAATCTCTTTCCAACTGAACTGGCAGAAAGTCAAGGCCTGTCAAAGCAATAACTGCAGTAAAACTGAAATTGTCAGGCACTGTTAGTCACTGTGTTCATATGCTAGTGCTGCTGGAAGCATTTAAAGGAGGTGCCAACCACTGCTATTTAAAAATACAACCCCTGCTCTACCCACCCCCAGCCCACTCCAAACACAACATAATTTAAAAAAAAAAAACAACATTCCACTCTATTTGCACTTTTGTCCTGTGGCTGTCAAGCAGGGTTAGGAAGGAGACTGCTCAGGTTCTCTTTTTGTGAAAGAGGTACAGAATGATGCTCCTCTGGCATGACTGGAAACACATTGGAAACGGGGATACTGAAGAAAAGTATTATTTAAAGGCTACACAGGAATATTTCCATTATTTTGTTGGTACGTGTCTAAAACATTTTAGATCATTCTTATTTTTTATTTCTTATATAATAGAATTGGATAATTTATTTCTAAGGCATAGTATTCTTCCTACACACCCTATGACCTCACTGATGAAGACACTTCTGAAATATGTATAGGAAAATAAAAAAAACTTGGAGATGTCACCCATGCCTGGAGCTACCACTTATCAAGGATCACATCCTACAACCTCTAATCCAGTGACAGTACAAAGCATGTAGTAGGTACCATCACTGAAATATTTAGCTAGCTAGTAACGTAGGAATAATGGTACTTTCCTAATAACAAGAGAATACGGCAATTCATTAAAAAATTTATACAAAAGATACTTAAATACTATAATGATAAGCTCTTTAGAAGATTATAAATAATACATAATGCCTTTGATCACACTGTTCTTAAAATTATGTATTTTCAAACTCAATACTACAAAAGCATGTAGAATAATAGCCTACTCAGTGTGCTGTTCTGCAGATTTCCTCCTTCGCCCAGAACTTTCAAAACATAACAGGAAATCATCAGCCATGGAGTCATATTTAGAGGGTACCACAAGAATGTGTCCTCAGCACACAGCTATGTATAACCCTAGCAGCAATTTGGAAAGAAATATATGGACTCCTTACTAAAAAAATTTCATATGATGCAAAATCTGGCAACACGTTGCAGAAAGTTAAGAATAGATCAACTGCACTGCACAGATCACTTAGGCAAGCTGGATTCACTCACTGCATAGGTTTATAAATACATTTAAATATAATACCTGACATTTAGGAACAAAGCATAAAGAATATATAATCAAAGGAACAGGATCCTAGAAAACTAGTTCTGGAAATGGCTTAGGAAACTGTGGCTATTCAAGTAAGATGAACCATGACAAATACTAATTCAGGTTTTTAAGAATAACCAGTTAAAAGACAAATACTAGAAGGAAAATTATTATATTCCTACTATTATTTCTATCCACCTCATATGGATGAACACTAGTACTGGCTTCCACACACAGGAAAAAAAAATCAAAACAAACAAAAAAATGAAGGAGAGGGAAAAAAGGATTTTTAAAAATGAAAAAATATCCAGATCTGGAAAAGCAGACTTTAAATGAGACACATAGGACATTTGATTTATTTAACTTCTTTACAGAAATGTTAAAAGAATGACTTTTATACCTTAACTGTGAAAATACTTCAGTTAGTAGCTAGTTCTAAAATCTGGTATGCAAAAAAAATCAAGATCCGAATGGCTCAAGGTAGAAACCCAAAGTATTATCCTCGCCGCTCTGAAACAACCTCTCCACGTCTACCCTTTGTAAATAAATGTAAAATATAACTTTCTCACTTGTCCTCCTTTAGATTAGGAGTAGGTTTATGAATCAACCAAGGAACTTTTCATTTAAGTTATTACAAACAATAAGAGGATATTTCAGGGAATGCCAGAAACAGTGATGAATTTAAGTCATCAATTTTTTAATTATGCACTGAGACGTGATGGTGCATGAATTATTATGACATTTATCTTATTTGGGACTAGCTAGTTACAAATAAAAAAGCATGACAGAATGGATTTTGATCATGATAAAGTATGGAAGATAAATAGCACACAGTTTGCTTACAGGATGATATTTAAAACAGTTGCAAAGAACGAGATGGTCTCTGCTGTGTATCGTTCAGCAGAGTAAACAAAACCCAAGAAAGTCCCTGAGGAAAGGTACGAGAGAGGTCATGTAAATGTTAAAAAATATGGAGATGAGAGCTCCCTTAAGATGGTAACTTTTCCAAAGAAATGGCTACCAAAGCTGACACTGGTTCAGCCCATGTTACCACCTTTTGGCAAAAGAAGTAGGCTCATTCAGTTAACAGCATTTATGATATACTCAAAGGTAAAGCAAAATTTTCAGGCACAGGAGCAATGAAACACACATGTACAGGAACTGAATGGCAGAAAGCAGAAAGGACAGAGAAAAATAGGCTTTTATAGCTTCTGTAGGGGTCTGTAAGGAGCTACTTAGGCCTAAGTGGGCAGTCTGCAGGTTTCTGACCTGACCTTTTTGTCTGCAAAGTCAATAAAGCATTTGACTAGATACTTCTTCCCTCCCCAAAACTGACCAGATGTTCCTGTGAGTCAGAGATGCCAGTACCCTTTTCACAGAACCACTTTTCAGAGTTTAATGCCATTTGTTTTAAGACTTTAAGCATTTCAGTATGCTGCTTTTACAAATCACTCCATGTTTACATCCCACTATGTCTACTTGCTTGGCTATTGTGAGTAAAGCCTAAAGCACAGAATTGTTAAGAACGCATCTGACTTGAATTTAGGCAGTTTGTTACCAGAGGAAAATAAACTAATACTCTTTAAATAGAGGCAAGTAAACTGGGAGAACCCCACTCCTAACCACCATCCTGCAAGGCTTGCTGGAAACATGGACCTACAGTTTTTGTGGAGCAGAACAGTGCAGCAATCATATATTAAGCCCTTTAACTCCAGTCAGTGGATGGAAACCATCTTCTCTAAGAATTAAGGGGCACAAAACAAAGCTCATGGTGTTCAGGTGCAAAACTGGCAGAAGGATGTGGTATGACACCTGAAGGACTTTAAACATGTGGCTAGTGTCACAGGACCCACTAAATCATTCAAGGGGAGACAGGACAAGTTTATGGAGAAGGAATTAATGGGGGATAGCGAATTAATGAGATACCTTATATTGCTTGGGTCGTCATTGAGCTGAAAATACTTGGAGGCTGGTAGAGTATCAAAAGGAGGAATCACAGCCGTGCCCAGTCCTGCTGCGGCACTGGGGGCTATTTGTGACTGTTCTTTGACACACAGGCCAAGCCTATTGCTGGAGAGGGGACAGTGGGCCACTGCCACAGGCGGACTTTTGGTCTTACCCACTGTAGTTGTGCTCTGACCCCACCAGCTATTGTGCGTCACTGTCACCACTCTCAACACAACTTTGCTGCTGTTCTGTAACCCAGTGAGTCTTCTGGATGCTGAGAGTCCAAGAATGGTCCTTCATCAAGCATTGCTAAACTCAGTCTTTTCATTAGAAAGAATGTGATGAAATATGCATATTTTGCAAGTAAATAGAGTGGTTTTTTTTAATGGGGCAGCTTTAACACACACTTTATGGCACAGGCAATACATGGGCAAAAATACAAACATGGAAAGTTTCCAGACACCTTATGCATCATTGAAATTTCAGAGAATTCTAATCAGAATGTGGAAAGTAAGGCAGAATGCTTTTTAATTAGGTATCTTGCACATAGTTCTCCATGCTTCATCCTAAAACTATCTCTTGGAAAAGCTGAACTAAACTTTTCTTTCACCCAGGTTTTTGCATGCACATGAATGAGAGGAGAACTTGTATCTTTTTTTTCTTTTTTTCTTTTTTTTTTTTTTTTGTTGTATATCTGCTTGGTGTCCAACATTTACGCCTAATTCTTACACGCGTAAGATAGTAATGTTGCAATAAGACATGTTCTAAAAGAAACATGTATTTTGAATTTAAAAGCAAAGGAATAACTGCAGTTGCTGTTGATGGACGGTGTACCTTATCTAACAGCATCTTTGAAAGTGAAGCCCATCCAATTGTTCTGTTCTCTGCCTGCACAACTTACACTGTACCTTGTTTTTCCATGGGTAAGATGCACAAATTGCCCTCTCCAATAAAAGAGATATATTCTCTAAATCCTTTTAAAAGGCAATACCTATTTGAAAAAATGATGTATCCAAGAAGTATACAATGACATGAAAGCAGCTGGCTATAACATTACACTATTTTTTTTCTTGGACAACCATTAAACTAAATTAATTACCTCTCTGCTGAGTTAATTAGGTAATATTAGTACATAAATACCCCAATTAATTATCCTAAGCTAATAAAAAGACAACTGCCATCAAACGTGTTTGACACAACCGTATATGTTGAATGTAAATTTTCCCATTTGCTTCCCAATCCAACTTTAATTAAAATGTTATAAATATAAGTCATTCTCATAAATGAGTTTTATAGCATCACAAGCTAATCACTCCAGAAAAATAAATGGAGAGACAATAATCCCTTGCATAATTATACTGCCAGTTAGAAAGAATTACTTTAATAAATGGCTCATCAATTTCAGAATTTTAAAGTAAAAAGTTCACCAACCAAATGAATGTACCTGCAGCCTAACTGCCTGAAAATGAGCCCAAAAAGAAATGAAGAAAATACATTTTTTCATTGGCCTCGTAATTCTGCATTTTGACAACTTCTTTGATATCTTCCCGGGAACCATTTTTATAACATTAGTTATTAAGGAAGACAAATGTTTTTAACAAAGACAAATCTTGATTGCTGTCATCTCTTTCTGGGCTTCTCAATATGTCTAGGGTTTGTTTTTTTTTATTGTTTTAAAAGTGAAGACTCAGTTTTATTAGTATCTAGTTTTGTTATTTAATAAGTATGATTTATAAGAGGAAAATCAAGAGGTTTAGGCCAATACTAGTCCGTATTCAGGACTAAATATACCATCTAAAAGCTTATAAAATGGATAAGAGTTGATAACAACAGCTCGATAAAAGCTCGTAATGTGGTTTTTAATGCTCTGGCTTTTTCCAGTGTATTTGGAAAGAAAAAGATTTTCTGACAGTCATAAGTTCATAGCCAAGGGCATAAAAATTCTTCCTTTTAGGAAAATATTTTGAAAGTTTGCAAAAAGAGCAAGATATTTTTTTTTATTAAGATCCTACATGGATGGGTATACTAGTTTCTTCAGCATATCTGTGCACCCACCATTTAAAGCATTACACAAAAGGAAAAAAATGGAAGAACAATAAATACTACATGAACTGGAGAAAATAAGCATATCAGAAAACACATTCAAAGTCACATTTGGAACTTCCAGTCATTTCTGCTAGCACCAGGAAAATATTAATCATGTCCAGCAATCATGTTTTCAAGATTTTCATCAGGACTTTTCCTTTAATTTCATTATCTAAATGAACAAACTATTGTTTGCATTTTTTAAAATTAAAACAATTAAATTACTTCATTTTAACCTTTTGAAAGAACAAAATATCATATTTCTTGACCTTGTGTTCCTTATTTCTGCCCTTGTCTCATTAAACATTATTTCTGTGATTCAAGAATCTTAAGTCTATTTAAAAGGCTAGACACATTCTCTGGTGGCCAATGACATCAACAAAAATAGGGTTTAGTTTTTTGCCAGTATCGCCATACTTTTCAGCTTGTGACCTAGTCCTGCATTTCTCATACAATCGAATCTTTAGAGAAATAATTCTGGACTATGCAAATATAAGTCACCAGAATACAAATTCCTAAATTTCAGATTCTTCTTTAGATCTAAGTTTGGCCTGAAATCTTTATTCAGCTTTTAAAAAGTGTGGCCCTGTGAGCAGTTGCAATACATCTCTTCTCAGATCCCCAATTCTTAGTTTGAAACCTTATCAGAAGCCCATCTTCATGCACATTTTAAGCAAGTATATTATTCGCACATTAAGAATCTGAGGATGGCCAAATACGCCTTATGCCATGCTATCTTCTGTAGCAGGGGGTCAGGCAGACTACTGATGATGACAATACATTTAACCAAGAGAGCAAGATTTAGCTGTAAAACGTCACACACTCATTAGCACACCAAAAACAATAAACAAGGAAGATTACATGTCTCAGAGTCTCCACAGGTTAGAGTCATGCCTATTTATTGTCTTGTGGAGATAAGGATGTGACATTATTGCAACTTATGCACTAAACAAAGCAAGTTCTGTCATCTCTTGATTAAGCCAACAATATCCCAAATTTTGGTTATATGTCATAAAGAATTATCCATTAAGATATTTGACCCAATTTTAATTGAAAAGTGTACAGGTATTAAATCTTCTGCAAAAACGTGCCTTTTTTTTGTACCTTCATTAATTTCCTTGAAGATAACTTCTAAACAAGTAACTTTTTGAAAGTAAGCTGAAAGCAACTTCTAAGCAAACAGATGACACAGAGACCAAAATCAACATATCCCAGTCTTTGCAGTGACTACCTTTCAAATCCCAAAAATATTGACATGAAGACCAGTGTTTGACGTTTACAGAGAGGTGCCTGGCCATGACATGGCAAGGTTTTGGAACATGACTTCTTTTCTTTTTCCAGTTATTAAAGGGCTCAGAAGAAAGAATCATCTGCTCCAAATTTTCCTTCCAAATGCTGTTTTACCACCCCAAGTATTTTTAACTCTCTAAAGGGGCTTTTGCTTCTTCAAAAGAGGGAGAAAACAAAGGAGAGAAAAGGAAGGAATGGAAGGAGAGGAGGAAATAAAAGCTGTTGCCCTTCAGAAAGAGTGTCTCAAAAAGAGAGAGGTGTTCTTCATTTCTAGATCTCCAGAGAAGAGAAAAAAATAAGATTAAGACCCAAATGAACACCCACACTCACATGACTTGGTTAAAGATCATTTTTCCTTGTCAAACAAAAGCAAAGAAGGGAGGAAAAAAATCCCACAGCTTCCTACCTAGATGGAAGGAAAACATCAGCTGCTGCTTTCAAAGATTCAGAGATGCATAGCCACACGGCTTGATCTAAGTACGGGGCTGCAGGCACACACATGTGGCAGGACTTACCTGTCTCCTCTGCTTCTCAGACATGTCTCTGGGGAGCAGGGAGGACACTGTTCTAGAGGAGCTTGCCTCTTCAAAATAATGTAACACCGAAGTCGTGGGTGGCCTTCGTTCAGCAGGGGACAAGCGCTTTTCTCCCTGTCTAGACATCACTGCACAGAAGTCAGGCATGACCTTGCTCTAAGTTACATGGATGAACTTGTTCAACAAAGTCAAATGGTTATGTAACCTGTTACATTTACTGTAGAAGTATTTCTTTCTAGTAACAGATTTCTTATTTTCAGGCTTTTTTTCCCCCCATGAGCTCGCTCCTTTGCTGTTTTTCTACATTCACTTTGGTTTAACTTTATGTAAACCTGTTTAGACTCAATATATATAGCTGGACATGTGAGTGCCTGAATACTGAAACTCATAGTGAGGTGGGGAAAGTAGAGGCAATAAAAATTATATATTTATTTATCAGTACTTAAGCACAACCAAACGGACTGTATCACATCATTATTCTGATAATAGGATTTGGCATGGACCACCACCATATTTCTTTACAGAACATGATAGTAACTGAGAAATATAAACTGTTTTCACACTGTTGCAGACACTGCACCCCTGGTTTTGTTGAGTTTATAGCATTAAAGAAATGTAGCACGAGATAAAGAACCCAGTGTGCGGCAGTACTCGCCTTAATGGCATGTCACTACCACTCAGTTTCACTGTGATATCAAACAGGCAGAGATCACAGAACCATAGAATCGTAGAATGGTTTGGGTTGGAAGGGACCTTAAATATCATCTAGTCCCAACCCCCTGCCATGGGCAGGGACACTTTCCACTAGACCAGCTTGCTCAAAGCCCCATCCAACCTGGCCTTGAACACTTCCAGGGATGGGGCATCCTCAGCTTCTCTGGGCAACCTGTTCCAATGCCTCACCACCCTCACAGTGAAGAATTTCTTCCTTATATCTATCTATATCTAATATCTAAATCTACCTTCTTTCTGTTTAAGCCATTACCCCATCCTATCACTGCACGCCCTTGCCAAAAGTCCCTCTCCAGATTTCTTGTAGGCTCCCTTCAGGCTGCTGTAAGGTCTCCCCAGACCCTTCTCTTCTCCTGGCTGAACAATCCCAACTCTCTCAGCCTGTCTTCATAGGAGGGGTGCTGCAGCTCTCTGATCATCTTCATGGACTCATTCCAACAGGCCCGTGTCCTTCCATGTTGGGGGCCCCAGAGCTGGATGCAGCACTCCAGGTGGTGGGGTCTCACCAGAGGGGAGTAGAGGGGGAGAATCACCTCCCTCAACCTGCTGGTCACAACTCTTGATGCAGCCCAAGATACAGCTGGCTTTCTGGGCTGCAAGCACACATTGCTGGGTCACATTGAGCTTCTCATCAACCATCAACCCCCCCAAGTCTTTCTCCTCAGGGCTGCTCTCAATCCATTCTCTGCCCAACCTGTATTTGTGCTTGGGATTGCCCTGACCCTTGCGCAGGACCTTGCACTTGGCCTTGTTGAACTTCATGAGGTTCACACAGTCCCACCTCTCAAGCCTGTCAAGGTCCCTCTGGATGGCATCCCTTCCCTCCAACAAGTCAACCGCACCACAAAGCTTGATGTCATGGGCAAATTTGCTGAGGGTGCACTCAATCCCACTGTCCATGTCACCAACAAAGATGTTAAACCCCTGAGGAACACCACTTGTCACTGGTCTCCACTTGGACATGAGGCTGTTGACCACAACTCTTTGAGTGTGACCATCCAGTCAATTCCTTATCCACCGAGTGGTCGATCCATCAAATCCGTGTGTCTCCAATTCAGAGACAAGGATGTCATGCAGGACAGTGTCGAATGCTGTGGACAAGTGCAGGTAGATGATGTCACTTGCTCTTCCCATATCCACCAACGTTGTAACCTCATCATAGAAGGCCACCAAATTTGTCAGGCACAATTTGCCCTTAGTGAGGATGGGGACCCAAACTGGGAGTCTGTTTTCACTAAGCAGATATCAGTACAACATCTGCCCCATCATGTATTTATGAAAATCCCCCTGCTGTTCCAGGAATCACTTGAGCATGAAATAGCTGAGTTCCAATAAGTTAGAATTTCTGGCATAACTGATGCTACAGTAAAACACTTCTGCATAAACTTGGTGAAGATTATTCTAGCATAGAGGAAGTGAGTAAAATGAGTAGATTTCTTTTTGTGCTACTTCTAACATATCTTAAATATGCCCAGCACTATACTTGAGAAATCTAAAAATTTTTCCTTTTTCTTAAATGATTTTATGTTTTCTAGATACACAGAAGTCCTCTATATATGTTTCTAAAAATCCTGCACTTTCACTTAGGCAATTCAAAGTTTAAACCAAGACTGGTGCCCTACTTCATCACTGGCAAGAAAGAAAAGAAGCACCTAAAATACTTTTCCTTGCTAGATTACCTTAAGTTGATATAACTGAAACTCAATCCTGGTAGTTTCTATATCACCCTTATTTACCAGGCAGCAAGAATGCACTGGGCACTTCCAACTGAAGAGGTTTAATTAGTAGAGACTACAAAGTATACCTTTCATCTTAATGCTTGGTTTTATACAACTAATACAAACTAAAATATTACTCAGGTTTCTATACTACATCTACTCAGTAGTACCAAGTAGAAAACTTTTTTCCCCCCATTAATATTCTTCTTTGTAAATACATTAGGTCCTGTAAAACCTGTAAATACAGATATTCAAATTGACCTTTTTTTTTTGAGAAAGATAACTTTCCACTGAAAACTCATTTATTAATTTTTTGAACTAAAAATCATAATCTGAACTTGATAACACTGGATATAATAGTTTGATTGTCCTAATCCTCTAAGAAATTCAGATCAAATACAAGTGTCCTAGATAGTCTTGACCAGAAAATGTAAAGGAGGAGCAGAGGTTCCCACTCTCAGCTGTTTCCAGAAGCCAAGTGTCCAACATGACTGTGGCCAGCTGCAGTCCCAGCAACATCCTGGCTCCTCCCTTGGCCCTCCTGGAGCATCTCAGGAATGGCTGAGATCCAGCAGCAGCAAAGACCTGCTTTCCTCTCTGGCTGGGTTTTCTGCCAAGCTGTGAACAAGTCGCTACCTTCCAGAAACAGACTCATTCACCTGCATGATGCCGGCCTTGGTACCCCTTGTCCCACGAAGACACATTACCTCTTTGACAAGCAAGATATTTGAAAAATTATATGAGGAGGAACTGGAAACTATAAGCCCTTCCCACCAACAGAGACAGGACTGGCAGGAGTTTGGGCACATTTGGGTCTGTGCCAAGAAACAAATCCTATCTTTCTGGCAGAGGAGATTCCTGTCTTTATGAAAGCACTGGTATGCCTGTTCCCAGCAGGGGCCTAAGCACAAAGCCTCTGGAGTTACTGTCAGGCTCTCACCTGATTCAATGAAAGGAGCAGCACTGCGGCAGGAGATTGATGGAGATCTCCTCTAATACTTTATACATCCTGACAAATAGAACAGTTTCCTCAGAAGTGGAAGCGATTAGTTCAACTTTTTTGAATGGCACAGATAGTGGGTTTGTGGACACGTAAAAAGTCCAAAAACGTTGCTTATCCAATCTGGCAAATAAGGCCCTAAGAATATCCAATGTCTGCAGTCTGTTGTGGGAGAAATCCAACTCTGAATTAAGATGAAAATTTCTACCTGGAAGGCTATTAAACATGCAAATTAATTATCTCTTATCTGGTAGGTTTTTTGGGACTCAAAATATTTAGGGTGTGATAATATATCTCTCAAAAATGTATACTTAGACTGAGGGTTTGGTAAAATTCTATGGGCTGTGCAGACAGATATCAAACTGGAAAACAATTTTGCTCCTTTATTGTCACAGCCTCTGAATGAATATCAAATGTGGCATTATTTAGTCAAGTTATTTGACATGGTAGAAACTGTGCAGTGAAGGGCTGCTTCTGGTGAGATAAGAACAACAGATGTGGAACTAGAGCCTCCTACTCCACTGGTAGATTATTTCAGCTGTATTTATTCCATGTATTCAGAATTCCCTTGCATCAAACCTTCTGTTGTCACCCATGTGCCAAAAGCTCTAAGCCTTTTGCTCTACGGAGCTTTGGGAAAAACAGAGGCAGAATTTTGACTCCAAAAGCTGTTCACTATACAGGTACAATATACTGACATTTCTAGACCTATATGTAAAACGCATTCAACAGCTATTGTATATATTATATTATATTTATTACATTATATTATATTAGTTTCTTACATGTGAAACATGGGGACTTTCCAGTCCTAACATGTGATTCTCACTGTTCCTCTGCCACTCAATTTATTCTCAGCTGAGCTGGGGATTTTGCATTTCTCTTATGCAACTGGTTCTACCATCTTAACTTTTAAGTAGCAGGGTCACTTTTTAGAAAAGAGAGAATAGTGTATCACCAGCATCTTTACAAACATTGGCATCTTCTCTGAGAGGCTACTGCAGGTATTAGTTGTAAAGTTGGGGAGATGGCTTAGGAATCTGAGGATACAAAACTTGTTTTCCAAATAGCCACCATCTCCCATTTGATGATGAACCATTTCCCAGCACTGCTGCCTTGGCTGAATTCCAGCTGGAACTATGCCTATCAGTGGCAATTTCTGTTTTACCCCAGTCTCCTGAGATACCCATCCCCCTAATAACAGATTTTTTCATTTAATTAGAGGTCACATATTGTAGTATTTTGTGTAACTTCTGTATACTTTATGCACATTATTTGTATATTCTATATGGAAATAAAATTTTATGGCCAAACAGATCACTTTGATAATTTAATACAGGCAAATCTAAAAATTTCATAGAAAGTAAATTTCCCTACATGATAGCTTTCAGATAATTGCATTGCCATCTCACCACAAATAGGCAGCAAATACTTGGCATGCAGGCAGCCAATATCTACCTCATTTCCATTTCTATACCTTATTCTGCAATGGCAATGGTGTTTCTCTACTTCACAAATAAGAACACAAACATGTAAAACATGTAGATGTTTAATGGGATGAAAGAGACAGTGGTTTCAAATTGTTCACTAAGTGAATGTTATTCCATACGCCAACAATACTATGACAGGTCCCCTTGAAACATGATATCAATTATATATGCCTCTGCTTTCAGAAACTCCTCTGTAAGCATTAGACAGCTTCACTCAGTGGGTCTGGCTCCCTGTGGTGCATATAGTCCAATTTTCTGATTGAAGAATTAAGAATGCATTTTGCTCTTCATTTCTGTTATTTCAGCTAAAGTGATCTAAGGAGACCTGTGTATATCTGTTTCTTATTAACAGGAACATTCACAAATTTCTTGTTAGATACTGAGTGCAGCTGAACCAATGAGTTTACATCAGGGAAATCAGGGCCATAATACAGTAAAAAATCAGACTGCTCAGTGTCAGGGCTAGTCTTATTTGTACAGGAAAGTATAGATGTTAAAGACGTGTAAGACTGCATACAAACTGCAAGTACGGCAAATGGGAAAAAAAGGCCTTTTTTTAACAGTTAACACATACTACGTACAGAAATCACTGAATGAGAATGAGTCCAGAACTCCACAAGCCCATATTTCAGAACACAGCTTCATTTTAAATGAAAATTTATTTTATAAACCCTTGCATAGTTGATGGGTGACAAACTCAAGACTGAAAACTATCAACATATCTGTGAAAACAACTATGCTATAGCCATATATTATGTCAACTACGAATTTCTGATGCTTCTCTATACCTTAACTACCTTTTAAGACAAGTTTTGTTATCTAGATATATTTCCTATACTTACGGCTCTCAAAGAAGCTTTTTGTTCCCAAATATGTCATGCTATTTCTAAGCTGCCCTTCCTCACACTTTAGACTGTTTCTGACCTCAGCTGAAATTTTCCACTTAAATCCATCGACATTTTCTCACAACGTGCACTGCAAACAAAGTATATAGGGCTTTACAAAAGCTGCTTTCAGAATATATGCAGAATGAAACCACTACCAAGAGATGTGAATCAGATTTACACAAGGAAAAGAGAGATCTTCAGCACTGAACCTTTCTCCAAAGCTTCTTTAAGAAATAGGTTAGCACAAGCACTCTTCTGACACTCCACTGACTAGGTAGAGTGAAAATATTCATTACAGCACAATTGTCTAAAATTGAATATAAATAGTAGTGATGCAATCCTTCCCTGAGGCAGTTTTGGCTGTGTGCAGAAACTGGCTGAGCATTAGATTATTTATATCACAGAGTTTAGGACCTAAAAATCTGAAGGGGTGGGGGAGTTAAGCCAAGTCAGCAGACATTTCTTCCTAATCAGAAGATTTTGCTCCTGTCTTCAAGAAAGGATCACTTGAGTCCTAGTCCATTTACTCAGCAGTGAGGCAGGTTGCTCAGTGGTGCTTGTTACAAAATGCAGTTCAGTGCTCTACATTTCTGGAACTGCGACCACACTTCCTGTTCAGTGCACCCAGAGCTACATTACAAATGTATAAAATTTTAAGATTGCTGTTTTCCCTTCAGCTGAGCACAGGCATCAGTTAGACAACTATCCCTTGCACCTCAGTGGCCCAAAGAGGATTCAATAAGTCTGGAGAGGTGGTTCCCAGAACTGGCTGAAGAGCCTTGTGCAGTGCTGGTGCCTTTTGCTCAGCTTGGGGAACAGGGATACAAGGGCAGTTCCTGCAGTTGCTGCCCTCGGATCCTCATGGGCTTGCGGGATCCCTGGAGCTGAGTGTGCTGCTTCTCCCCTTGCTCCACCCAGTGCCTGAGCAGAACTCCTTCAAATGGCTCAGCTCTCCTCTGCTTCTTCTCAGTTTATGTATGGTGTGACTTAGCTTTAGTTAGGGGGACAATTGGTTCTTCTAGATCAGAAGGTCCCTGAGTGCCTGGAGACTTTAGTATTTCAACCATTTGAACTGGAAGCTCAAAACTAGGCTCCAGCTCAGACTTTATGCATCATATAAACATACCTAATTTTGATGTTACATGCTTAAAAAAATGACGCTTGATGTCTTAGTTTTCAAATGACTCATCAGTCCACCAAACCTTCCAGAAGTTTCCTTAATTAGAGTAGGATGGGTGAGGGAACAGAGGTAGAAAGAGTCCCAGGTCAATGTCCTTCCTCCTAACTATTTTCCTCACCAGCTTTATTAGAAACATAACTTTCTTGTCTGTAACTGCTACAAAAAATTGGTAACACTGCAGGATGGACCATTCATGAAATGCCTGGAGACAAAGCTGCTTTTAGATTACATGGTCCTAGCTTATTTTTACATGTAACAGGTGACACAAGAAGTAAAGAAAAAGTGCCCTTTGGGGTTGGTTTTTTCTGCATTTTAAAAATTATATTGTATTTTGCACAATTATTGCTAATTTAAATTATTTGCCAATTCAAAATTATTGAATTTTGTATTTGCATCTTCAAACATCGGGTATGCAAAGTTGTAGACTCTCTAGAAAAGCCTGCAAATGCCAGTATGGACTACGTGCTTATGTGGATCTGACTATGTGATATGGGAGCTGTGATGATATAGACTATCCAAAGAAAAGCCTGTTTACAGAGCCACTGTGCTGAGACTGTGCACTCAATTCACAGTGACAGAGAACAACCCATGTGACCCTAGTAGTTCTCATACACATTTGTCAAGAAAAAACAAGTCCCAGATCAATATGCCACAAATATGGTTATGGAAAGTTTTGTCAGGAGGCCCTAATGGAACATTTGCAAACGAGCAGTCAATTCTATGCATTAGTAACGGGACCATAATGCAGTCTCCTGCTCAGGGATGTTATGCTGCATGATTGGACAGGGTGCTCAATAATCTCTCCCAGGCTCCCCTTCCCATGAAGTGTTGGACCAGAAGATCTTCCAAGGTCCCTTCCAACCTGGGCTCTTCTGTGATTCTGTTGGTATATGATTTACCCTGCTACCCATGCGTATTTGATCAAGGTGCATTTTTAGTCTACATTCAAAGTATTGTCATGCTCTCTAACAGCCCTAAGAACAACAGCATCCTTTTGACGCCTGTGAATCATTTTTGGGTCCCCTCCCTCCACTGCACACAAGTGCTCTACCAGTGTTTCTTGGTTTTGAGTTTCCCTCACCCTGTTTTACTTCCTTTTGGACCACTCCTTAGCAAAGGCATCTGTTGCTCCTAAAAGCTTGGAAAGGAGAACTGTCAAGGTTTCTTTTCTCCTCCCTCTCCGTACTATTTTTACCCTTCCTGTATGTCAACCTGCTGGAGGGAAGCTGGGCTCTTCACTCTGACTCTCCTTACTAACTCCATTGCATCCTCCTCTGCCACAAAGACAACTTAGATTTGTCACCTATTAAGCTGCATTACAAAGTAGAAGTGGGAAGCACCAAGGCTGTACTGCACACCACACATTTTTCTGGGAGAGAATGGTCTTTATCCTCCCTCTGTCATAGTCTCAAAGTGTTATCTCCTGCCTTCCCTCTCTATAATCAAGTGCATTTTTTATGGACAGGTGTAGCTGCCTATTGGAAACAAAAAAGCTGGAAAAAAAAAAAAACCAAAACCCAAATTTTTGCAGTAGCCATTTTTGAGGGCTGCCTGTAATTACACCCACACGTATTTTTCCATAGAAACAATACTGTAGCTGCTAAAAGAAGTTACAAAATCATAAATACAGGGGAAATGGCATGTGGGCTCAGAGGCAAGTGGAAAGGGGTTTATAAATTCAGGCAGAAGGGCAGAGATAAGTAATAAATTAGCCTTTTCTGTGCTCCTCCCCTCCCCTTAAGCTGAGGTCCATGAAATGGATAAGATTGCTTACGGATTGGCTGCTAATGGATTGCTACAAATCTAGGGAAATTAATAAGTCAAACCTTCCCATGTAAACTGAAGAACATATATGTAGACCAGCCATTTGGGTGAGTTAATTACCAATGTAATTTTGTTAATTACCAATGTAATTTTGTTAATTGGTACCAATGTACCAATTCTTTTATAGCCCTGCCATAAAAATAAAATGCTATTTTTATGTGCAGAGAATCTACAACTGTCCTCTTTCTTCCTGATGAAAGACTATACACACAGCTTACTGAACATCACTTGAAGGAATTTAAAAGCAGAATAATAACAAAACTGCTAGATGGAAAAACAGGAGAAAGTCTGCTGTAAACACGAGAATAAAAGAAAAAAGCATAAGAAATCATGTAAAACTACTTTCACCTGGTTCTTTGAAAATTTGTGCATGGCATAAAGCTAGTAATGCCAGCAACAAGAATAAAAAAATGAATCCTTTATGATCTCTCATTTAAGACAGAGAAAAACATTTGGTTTTCCTGCTATTACAGAAGGCTTATCTATGCATATGTAAAGCATAGTTTCAAATTGCAATACTTCAACAAGCAACCAGAATCTATTCACAGGGTCACTTTGTTGCCATTATGTCTCAGCACTGTAGGAAAGCCCTTGGGGTTGTAACTCAGAGGCAAGTAGGTCTGTTTTAAATACCAACATAAGTGAAACAAGAAAATTAGATGTTTGGGAATCACAAGACTATTTTTGAGGAATTCATTGGAAATGCCAAGATAAACATTTTGTGATATTCACTAGTTACTGCATACTGATGTTTGGAAGTTAAATAACCAGGTTGTTGAGTACAGTTACTCCACTTCAGAACACAAAATGTAAACGTCCACATTCTCCATCCACTTTGCCAGTTTGGCTCTGACAGTCTCCCAGTATCCATTCTCAGACAAATGAGATTTCGAACTCCAATTTTTTTCTCACACTGTCCTTTCTCTTTCAGATACAGGCCTAAAGAGTTATAACTCGGGAGTATCTTCCTTAGAGATGTTGCAGAAAATGGGGAAAAGAGAATGGGTAAGTTGCTGAATTGATACTTTCCCTTTTGCATACTTTTGTGTTTGTGGGAGAGAAAGGCTAAAGAAGTTTGACAGGGTAGGTTACAGTTCTTTCTTTCTGTTGCTATTGGATGCAAACTTCACTCTCATTCCCTGTCCTGCTGCCAGAAACAACCTCATACTACCAGGAACACCAGCCAGGTACTTGCTGGGGACTCAGATACAGGTATGACTGAGGTGAGGTTCTGGCCTACCACCAAGAAATGGTCTGGTTTTCCAGACCATGTGAAATCATTGGGAACAAATGGCAGAATGGAGGAGATATATTAGGGAGAAGCCAGGGACTCGTACTAGACCCAGAAGTTATAAATTTGCACAATTTCTGTGACTTGTTTGAATTCTCTATCTAAATTTTATGTAGCAATTTGGCTGCTATCTTTTGTCTAATTAGAACTAAATGTAGACTGTACTTTAACTCTACTAATTCCCTTAATGTCATTATCTCAAGTTTGCAGAGGTATTCAGTAATGTCTACCCTAGTGCCCTTTACATAAGGTTAATTTCTTTTCCAAGTAATAACACAGGCTGAGGATTCAAGGGGTGATTTACTTAGAGCTAAATAAGAATGACTTGAATTGAATGAGAGGGAAGAGGCTTCTTAATTTGCACTGTTATTTTTTTCTTCCTGTTGTGTTATCATTGCTTTTCCATCTCTCCTTTAATAAGATGTCTCTCCCTCCTCCCTGGTATCTGTCTACTTGCAAGGACCTTTGTATCTATCTGTTTCTTGTCCTTCTATTTTTAGTGCACATCTGTTCCTGTTTTGACCTCAATTCTCTCTCATCTTGGGCTTCATTTTTCTGTGTCTCCCTACTGCCAGATCTTTTCACAGCTGCCACATCCCTTCTCTCTAGCAGATCCATATTCTTTCTGCTGGTGGTCAATGCCTGGAGTCCCTCCCTTGACATGCTACCCGCTAAGAGAAGCAGCTCTCCAGGAACCCCCTGCTCAGCTGTGCCACCTTCACCCAGCTCCTTACTTCCAAACACTGCCAGTGTGGGCAAGTTACAAAGGTTGTGACTTGCCCTCTATTTTCCTCCTGCACTTCTTTTATATTTTTCTAATATCTTAAAACTTTCCCAACAACTGCAAATTAAACTTGTTGGCCTTTATGAGCATGACAATAAATGCCACTTTTGTTCAATTCATAGGCTGTATTTCAATCTTCTTTAGATCAGTAATCATGAAATTCGTTTTGTTCCACCTCATTTCTTCCCTCTTGTGTCATGTCTTTATTCACTGGTACAGTTATTATTTTCGTTACTCCATTCTTTCTTTTGCTAGGTTTTCCTTTTCTCCCTCTCATGTTTCTTTCTTTTTGTGTGTACGCACAGTTAACATTTTTGTTATGCCTCAACTTCCTATCACCATCTCCTTTGGAGACCTCAATCTGAAAGTCACCACATCAGATTAAATGGGAAGCATTAAACAGCTGTTGCTTACAGGGTGGGCTCTGGATCTGGGGACTCCGCATCCAAACCCCTCCTGGAAGCAGAATTAGGAGCATGAACAAGGAAATGGAGGAGGGTCTTTACTGCTTTACTCTTGACCATGGGAACAGGTTTGTAGGGGAAAGTGTTTGTCCTCATCTTCTCAGGTGCACCTACTAATGCACCTAGTGCTGCTCTAAATCATGGGAGTGCCAACATAAGCATTGGTACATGCTGACAGGCAGTGATGCCTCCTGACACTTCGCCCTACCAGCACGGTCTAGTGACTGTGAATAAAGCAGACAAAGCCCTTTGCCTCTTCTCCTTGTCATTACCGAGACCCCTAATGCTGTTGCCCCATTTGTAAAAAAAGATTTTTAAAAGTGTCGTGCAAACAGGGATCAGCTAACATATTTTCCCTGTTTCGCTGATGTGTGCTATACTTTTGTTCCAGTCAAGGATCCGTGACATTTCAGTGTTATAAAATAGTAGGGTTGTAACAGAATATAGTAACACTTAAATAGGAAACTCAGGATAATACTTTTAAAAATGGAATTTAAAAAAATTACTCTGTACTAGATGCATATTATCCAAAGGCCACATATGCCTTTAGCAACTTCTAATTAGATAGTGAACATGTCAATGCTACAAATGTCTACTTCTAATTGTATGTAATATTGTAGGAAAGAGGTAGGTGCACTGCAAACAGTGCTCAACTGAAATGCTAAACATTATCCCTTCTGCTAAAACTCCCTCTTAGAGCACAATGGGAATCTAATTAACATGCTTAGTGTCTCTCCAAAATTCAATTCAAACACAAAGTGTGCTATCAAAGGCTCAGAACATCAGACAGAAGAGTAATTTGGGATGACTGAGCTATCTCTACAAATACACTAAATTAACTCTAATGGGTCCATATGAAAAATGATACCGAATGCAGTTAAAAGGACTTTACCTGCTTTTAAGAAAGAATAATAAAGTTATTAGGAATTTTCTTTAACCTTAAAGCTACCTTGCAATTGTTAAGTATGATTGTGTAACTTGATAAATGCAGCAAATCACACAGTATCTTGTGAGTAGACTTGTGTGTGACATTTTTCTCTTCAGTGGTCTTTTCTCAATGAAGAAAGTTTTCTCTCTGCCTTAAAGACACAGAATCTTTCAGAATCTGCAGTTTTTCTGGTTCTCTCAAATTTCACACAAGAGTGTCATTTACAGGCTTTGCATACTTTACTCCTTTTTTTTGTTAAAAATATTTTTATACATTAGATTTCAAGCTACCCTGATACCATTTCCCATCCAAGTAATTTCTTTGCTGCAGCATTCTGCATCCCTATGTTGAAGATGATAAACCAGCTTTCAGCATTGTTTATCAGGTGCCCAGGGCGGGTGTGTCATTTCAGTAAATGCAGGATGGTAATCAGCTAAATCATAAAGAAGAAAAGGAACAAAACCAGCTGTTTTTGTCAAAATCCCTTTATGGATTGGAATAAAGCACACTCTCCCACATTCAGCACAGTAAATGAATAGCTCACTATCACCTATCAACTTTTCTGTTTATATAGACGCGCTATTCTGAGCACACTAAAGCTATGTTGATAAAAGCAAAATGGTTTTTTTTTTTACTCTAGATTTCAAAGAAATGTTCTTAAGAAGGAAGGTATATCTAAGGAGCAATGCCTTATCACAACACTGTTATTAGCATTTCTTCAAAGATGCCTTCTACTTGGTCCTGGCTACAAAGACTAAATCTGCATTTGAATACAGATATTCAAAATGAAGTTGAAAATTGTCAGAGTCTTATGGAAAAGATGGACATAAGCCAGAAAACTGAATTGTAGCGAAAGGAAAAAGACATTACGTGTTCACAGATAAGCAGGTCTTGTGTGATAGATATGAAATCAGAAAAGGAAAATGTTGCCTACATTTCAGAGGGGTTCCATGCTGATCACAAAAACCCAAATGTGAATGCCAGTCATTTGACTTGTCACCAATTACCACTAGTGCTAATGCCAAAATGGTCCCTCACTTTATGAAACTATCAAGTTTTTCAGTGTCTCTAAGTATTTACTGCCAAGATCACAGAAATCTAGGTTCTAATATATCCAGACCCGTCTGCTGAGATTCTGTTCCTTCACAAAAATGTGTAACAAACCCAGGAAGTATAATTATGCAGTCTCTGAGACAATTTTTCTTCATAAACCCAGTCAATTAGTGTTCAAATCTTAGAGTCCTTATTTTATTCTAACAACAGTTTAGTTGTGCCAAATATTTATATAAAATAAATATTAATCACAACTCTTGAAATAATTGTTTAGAATAGGCCTTAGAAAGGGTCATGACAACAAATTCCATAGCCAAAGCTACACTGAATAAACATCGCTTCTTATCCATTTTGTATCTGAAACCTTTTAATTTAATCCATTATTCATCTATTCTGATAAAAAAGTAAGTAGGAAGCAAGAAGTTTTGAATAGCATTTTTATACTATTCTCTATTTTATATTCCCCACAGAAAAAAACATTTAAGAGGCAGTTAAAGCCAACAGACTCTAACAGAAGCTGAAGGATAAAAAAGTACAATAAGAAATTAATTGCTGCCAAAATAGATAGTAAAAAAAAAAAAGAAAAACAGTGGAAGGATGTACTGATCCTGCAAGACTCAACTTTACCATGAATCTGTTATGGAATATGGACAGGCATTTCCCCCTTTTTATTGGTCAGTTCTTTATAGGTGGACTTATTCTCATTTTATGTTTATCACTCAAAATTACCATGTAACTGGAAGTTTACTTATCTAAGATTTGCATAATTTTGTCCTTGTTAGTGCACAGCTGCTAAGGAAGACCTACATTTCCTGAATCTTCCTATCAATGATCAGATCTTTAAAGGTACCTCCCCTGCAGTAAGCCAATACAGAATAAAGCATACCCTAACCTTTTTTTTTCCTAAAAAAAAAGAAAAAAAAAATACATATACTTATTTAAGAGGTGCTAGTTGCTCACTACATAAGTACCTGGTTAGTTTCTATTTACAATCCTGATGGAAGTCTCCTAGATTTAGATTGCAAAATTTAGACTGATGGACTTTTAACTTTTTTTAATTTTGAAAGGAGCAACATATGCCAAGAACAAATTAGAACTATCCCCACTGGAGCAACAGAGAGCAGAACATTTGAACAAATTTACACATAGCAGGAAGCAAACTGTTACACCTTGTTTGGAATCAGGCAGATAAAGCAGGCATTGTTTATATGCTGATTTCCTAACTGTAATGCTTATGCACACATCCACACATCATTACACACCACTCAATGAAAAAAAAAAAAAGCTCATCATAAAACTCAGATCAATATCTACATCAAATTCAGGCTTTGGTCTGCAACAGTTAAATATGAACGGGTCAGATTTACTTGGAATAGCACAGAATTGCACATCAGGTAAGAAAAAAACCAAGCCCAAACAAAAAATGATAACTGACTGTCTGGAGACCAGAAATTTGATGACTGAGAAATGCTGTGTTATGACTCAGGATCATTTATAAAGATGTGTTGCTGTAATAAACGTGGCAGGAATTATCTTTCTTATGCTAGCCAGCTTATACTTTCTTCTTTCAAACAGGTTGGGTTTCTTTGAAGAGGTCTTAATTCAAAATACGCAACTCTGAATGTGCTCAGGAGGTAACAGACTTCATGGCATATGAGGGAAACAAATGTAGGGACATTTTATTAAAGGGCAAGGCGTGCAGGGAGTATAATTTTAAAACAGGTCCAGTAAGGGAAGCAGTATCACCAGTAAAGTTCTCAGCCTCTACATAATGCTGCATGGGCTGAAGCATTAGTGTGCTTATTGCAAGTCATTAAAGTTATCTTAATATTTGTATTATTAGTTTTTATGAGCTGCAGGGACAAATTATAAAACCACACTAATATAAAAGATTTGTCACAACAAACTGTAACTATCAAAACTTCATCCTTATATGCTGAGAAATACTAGCTCCATCAAACTTTGTATAATATCTACTCTATATGGTTACAGAAAAAAAAAACCAAACCACGAATAAAGAACAGAAGGGAAAAGCCACAATTTACCTCATGACTTTTCCTTTTGTGGCTTAATATAATGGTTACCATGTTACCTTGTCAAGCTGGAGATAAATGGAACAGTTGGAACCTAAAGCCTGGAACAGTTTCAAACCTGGCTGTGCTTACACATTAAGAAACGACTGGAAGCAGCCACAGCTCAAGAAGAACCAAGTGCTTTGAGAAAGGTCATTATTCCAGAAAATCAGAACCCTCTCCAGCTATTCTTTCTTTCTTTTATTTTATTTTTTTTCCCTGTTGTGGCTGAAACTTTAGCATCAGTTGGCACCCTTCCTGCTCCCCATCTGCCAACATTTCAGTAAAATATTGACCATTCTGATAAGAGAGGTGAAAAAACCCACCAGGTTCAAACAGAAAGTTGTATAAAAGTTCATGCGTGATTCAGTCTCCTGTGGGGCTTTTTAGTCTGTAGCATAAGTCTCTACAGCTAAAATGTAATAGAGAGGAAAAATAGTGCAGGAAAATTAGTCCTAAAACATTAAAGACCACATTTTACCCTTGTTATTCACACATAGCAGTACCTAACCTGATGCCTTCAATATGAATAAAGCCCAGCTACTTTCAAAGTAATCAACAGGGAAAACTTAAATACTATATAAAAACAAGTATCTTTAAAATGTATGGCACCTGGCAATATTAAAATTTTGACACCAAAGTTTTTAATTTCAAATATGTTACAATTCTAAATGTTGAAGGATGGAATATACTTGGGTTTGTAAGAGAATGGCCCTTCAACATTAGAGGTGTCACGCAGCTCAACTCTCAAACTTACAGTTTTGACGGCAACGCTGCAGCCTAGCCCATGACTTCATCTGGACGTTTCTGCAGTGGATCAAGGAATCCTTCTCCACCACAGGTCAGGAAACACCTCTTCAGTTCAATGCAGAAGGGGTCCAACCTGTAGCACCTTGTCCCAAATGCAAGACCCTAAAATTCTGAGTGGCATAGAGGCTATATCTGCCCCTCTCTTGCTAGGCAGATTGACATAGCCCCCCAGGCAGCATTGCTGTTAAAACCCCGAGAGGTGGAAAACAGCTTGTCTGAGGATACTGAAGGGCCGAAGAACACTTTGAGGCTATGTTCCTGGTCAGGCACTGTCAGAGGTTCCAATCTAGCAAAAGGATGAGTGATCCAATTAAATGGAAAATAAAATTTGCAATCTCAATTCCACTTTGACCCCAAAACAAAAAACCCAATAAATTTTAAATTGGGAGAAAAACCTAAAACCAGAATATTTTGGAAACGGGAGGCGTCATAAAGAGAAACGGCAGAAGATTTTCTGATTTCCAATTACAATATTGCTGAAATATTTTCTTTACTTGGCAAGTACTTTACAACATTCCCACTCAACTTCCTATGTCTACAGTGCAATATATTTACAGACTTTTAATAGTTTTTAATGATTTCCAAAAGAACTGGGGCAGTGTGTGTTAATAATGATCCAAAAGTTTGAATCATAAATAGGTGACAGAGGAAAGGAATGAAGAGAACCGATTTTCTTTTGTGTGGAAATTAGCAGCTGGTAGGTGACTTGGAGCTGGCTTGGAGCAAGACAGTTTATATTTTAAAATGTTTTCAGAACAGTAGCAGATTCTAGATGGTTCTTTTATTTTCAGGCCATAAAAAGCCTTTACTGTGCCATCTTTGGCTATTGGAAATTGCGGAATTTTTTTTAAAACCAAGTAAAAGCTAATTCTTGTGCTTTTTGGCATCTGTAGTGTTGAGTAATAAAATTCATTCAGACTGCAGTATTAAATGTTTATATAGGTGCTTGCTTTTGTGTTGGGCAGCTTTATACCTACACTAAGCAGAAAAGTAAAAAAAGAACATTAAAAGCTCTGAGAAACAAGTTACAACATTTTTCTTTTCAGATGACAAAATCTAATACCTTAAGAGCTTTCCTCACAGAAAAGCCATAGCACTCCATTCTTCATGATCTGTATTGTGCCCTTTTATAAAGAAAGAAAAACTTTCTAACTGTAAATTTCCTCAGTCTGTCTCCTTTAAAATAGGAATTGATCCTGTGGAGACACCCGTTATCTAATGGTATTGTACAGGCAATTGGAAACGTCTCTCCAAACTTAGGTGTCTTAGCAATGTGGTTAAAAATAGTCAGAAAGAATACAGACCCAATTAGGAAAAATTTATCTCCGTTCTTCAGTAATGCAGAAAACATTATCTAGCTTTGATTATGTCCTTCAGAGGTCTAAGAGTCTTTAAAAAACCCTCCCTCAACCTTAACATTTCCCCTCTACAGTCTGAAGAAATGCATTAAACACAGACATGATTACAAAGCTATTTCTCTAAGCTGAACGAAGAGCATTTAAAGCTTCGTTTTCAGGTTACGTGAAATGTCTGCCATCTTGCAGCATAAAGTCTACAACACATTTTCTTTTTCCAAGCCACCTATTACATGTATGTTCTTTAAACTAGAGGTTAATGCTAAACTAGCATAAATCGGCTAGTAGTTACGCAAGATAGCTCCATACCACTGCTGTAGTTCTTTGCAGTATCGGCCCTGAAGAGAAGCTGTCAATTTGGTCAAAAGGCAGCTGTTTTGAAAACTCTTCAAGGACAAGGCCACTTCTGGTTTGACTGAGATTTTAGGCTTGTGGCTTTTGAGGGAAAAGTTCAGTGAGATACTTCACTCCCCAAATAGCTACCACAGTTGGAGCTATTCTCATGTAAAGATACTTGATTCTCCAGTTTTGACTGTGGTAAAGCAAGGTATATGTCTGCAGAGGGACTTTAGGCCTGTTTTGAACTCCTGTATGCTGTCAAAATTTAAATCAATCTACTAAAACTCTTTAAAAACATTCTCTCAAGTTATTCCCACATAATCGTATTTACATATGTAAGACCTGGTGCTTGCCTGAATGTAAAAGATTCCAGAAAGAGGGAAGCTACACAATGCTACTTGTAGCTGTGTGTATGATAAAAGAAAAACAAAAAGAAAAAAATACTATTTTAAAGACTCTATGAATGACTGCCACCACTGAGTAGCAGTTTGGTTATGAAGAATTACTTTAAGCTGTCAGTATTTGATTAATAGCTTATCTCCTTAGAACAGTTGCACACGTTTTTGAGTGAGTACCAAGGGCTGGTGTGTTGCCAGGGATGCTCACTTTGCTTTCAGATGTGTGAACTGACTTCCACCCCAGGTACATGGGAAGAGTACATGCAGGTAGTGTGTAGGCACCTGGGAGAGGAAACTTCCGCCCAAGCAGGGCTGCTGGACATTAAATCGTGTGGACAAGGTCCTTAATTCTGCAAAACAGCGGTTTTGTAATCCTGCCTCGTTGACAGGTACTGCAGGCGCCCAAGCATTTCATGCAACGCTAATTAAAGGTCTGCTCTCTCTGGTTTGCCAGTATTTTACTTCTGTGATGCTGAGCATCCCTATGTTGAGAGTTTATTTCTCTGACTAATTTTAGGCACACAGGCAACTTTTCCTGTAATTAGGCAAGAGACATATGGCTGTTAGACTGTACCTGTCACAAGTTGCCATGTCGATTTTGAAAAGATATCAGCTGAATTCTGCAGGGAGCATTCACTGGATCTCCTGCAGCACTTGTGCTTTTTGTGTGATTGCCACAGTACCGAGGACATGTGCACAGCGTGTCAGATCACATTAACAGGCTGCTCTCCATCCACTTACCAGCAGAGCCGCGTCTGACTCCGTCTGGTGAGAACCAGCCACTGCTCACTGCAGCGCTTTGAGATACAGCAGTCTGCACTTTCTGAGGCCCCGGCAGCTGGCCCTCCAGTGCAGGCAGCACAGACATTACTCCCTATCTAAACCAAAAGCTGGGCTTAAAACCAGCCACCTCCCATTTGCGCCAGACCTGACCCAAGTTTCACTCAGTTTCAGAATGGAAAAGTTGAGGCTGGATAGATACAAGAAGGTCTAAAATGCCCATCCTATTCCCCCGCTCCCCTTTTTTAATTCTTTGGTCTCAAGCCAGAAAGGGTGGTAAATTCAAAAAGAAATATCTAGCATGAAGGAATCTAGGGGATAACATTAGAATTTCTGTATATAATCTCAGAAAAATCATAGTCATAGTAAAGAGGTTTTTACTCTTAATGCATATCTGTTTCTGGACAGGCAATGTGATTACCCAGTGTTGGATTTCCACTGTAAAATTAAACTTGCTTTCCCATATGGTAGTGATTGCAGTGCAGGATCTCAGTAGGCGTATAAAACAGAGAGTACAAGAAAGATACATAGCAGAAGCAAACCATGCCAATTCTGAAAACATTTTTATGCAAATTGAAAGCTAAACCCAGCATTTTTAACTAAACAGCGTAAGTGCATTTTCAGGCTTGGGAATCAAAATAGATTTAGGTATTCAGTTTAGGTCTATAGGTATATAAACCAAGTATCTCATTGCTTATTTTAAGAAAATGCTGTGTAACACAGATTCAAAATGATGCAAGATTATGCAAATCTTAAGAAATGTTAAAGGAAACATCCCTAAGTTTGTGAAGACATTGGTTATTCCAATAGCTTTTTCTTCATACCTTAATTTGAATTTTTTTTGTCACTAACAGTGAATCAGTACAGTAGGACTCAAAGAACACTGGAAATATTTAAACAAGCAGGGGAAAGAAAAGGATTATTGCAGCTGACTTTCCTCTTTTGAAGCCTTTATGTCAAGAAATCGAAGAGAGGTTGACAGAGTACTTATTATTGAATCTAGAATGATCAAAAAGTTAAGGTTTTACTAGGAAATATTACATGAGCTAATATAACCTTTTTATGTATAGTTATTATGAGAATTTTTTTATATATGTAGAAGAGGTCCTTTTTTTGATTTGCAGTTATACTGGGTGTGTTCAGAGAGGTATTTGTGCAATAAACTGCTTTTTATTGCCTCTTTCTGTTAACACTGCAAAGCTACTTTAGGAAACAATACAGGTTTTGCTTTCTCTCACATACCATCAATCCAATTCTTAGTTAAGTTTGCTATTGCTGATGTTTTACACATGATGACACTAAGTGACGATACTAACAGTCTGAATAAGCCTCAACTGATTTTTTGGTCTTGATTCAAGTTTTCAAGGTTAGAAGTTTAGAAAACTGTGTGTGTGCATGTGTTTCTAGGTGGGTGTAAATGTATTTGCTAATAAAAGGAATGCACCTGCTCTACAACCTGCTTAAGTTTTTTTTACCCAGTTTCATTACCAGGTGTCTAGTTTTTGAAAGGTAAAGACAAAATTTCAGAATTCTATTTTGATAATATTTATCCAAAGTGTCTCTATTGTTTTCCATAAATCTCTGAAAAATAATTTTGTATCCAAAATGATAGTCATAATCATAAAACACTGGGGGGGGGGGAATAAACAATACTTTTTTTCTCTAAATCTTGTGTATGTGACTTCAAGATTTAGTACTCCTTTAACTCAAGAGCCTTGTCTACCACAGGAAGCTCGTGTTTTATTCCAAAATACTTTCAAAACCTTACTAAATCACTATTAGTTTGCTCACTAGAGACTGATGTTTCGTCTACCAGTTGCAACATGTACTGAAAATGTGAATTAGAAAGTCTGCTGGACACATGAGATACTGCTCAAAAAAGAGGCATTATTTCTTAAATCAGTAAAACTGGTCCACAAGTAGATTCCAACTTTCAATTAATGAACATAATTTCTTAGTAAATACTCTATTACTTTCTTTTTCTCCTTAAAGATGGTTGGGGTAGAGACTTACCACCTAAATACCATTACTTAAGTTTAAAAATGCTTTGTTTTATAAGATCAGAACCGATTTTCTCTAACCCTAAAAATATAGCTGTAGGAAAAGCATAATTGAAAGGAGGATGCTTCTGAATTAAAAAGAAATAAAAGATTATTACAAGTTTTCTCCTGGTTATTTAAATCTTTCGAGTATTGGAAAAAATTATCAGTAAAGCACTATGGTTTTAATTCTTTACAGTATAAACTAGTCCAGCTGTTCCCTCAAACTCGTTCCTAAGAGCTAGGAGCTCTCCATCCAAACATTATATCAATACAACTTAATGTGCTATGAAGCAAGAAAGTAGTAATTCACAGCGTCTCCACATTTGTAATTTGGAAGCCATAAATTCCCATCTAATGAGAGGTTATTTGCCTCTCATACATGTATGCATATGTGTGTGTTCATATAGAAACAGATACGTTTCTACTGTGCTATAAGAAAATCCTGCAGCACACTGAAATCTGCCTCCGTGGGGGAGCTACAACTGTCTGTTTGTTGTAACAGACCTTGTTTATTTAGAGACCACAGAAATTCTTCTCTGGCTCTGAGAGTACTTTCTGGTTACAGTACACTCATTTTGTATTAGCATTGTTAAATTCATTTATTGAAACAGCTCCAGGCTTTACACGAAGAACCTCCCCCCAGACCCCACAAAGATAAAAACAAAACCTAAATAACTACAAGTGCACAGCAAGAATGAGATGTACTTGAAAATAATAGCTAGCTAGGCAAGCATCTATTTAAAATATTAGCAAACTGGAATGTGGCCCTGACAGGGGAAGACATCTAAATTCTCTCCCCCTCCGTTCCTCATTTTTTATTGTTCTTTCAGAGGAATGAAGCAAACTGAGTCAATCACAGCATTTGTTTAAGATTAGGAAAGGCCTTAGTTTAACTGAGAGCTTGGGAAATCTCAACCACAGGACAGATCACTCGTGATGCCAAGCTGGGAGGAGTGGCCGATACACCAGAAGGCTGTGCTGCCATCCAACGAGACCTGGACAGGCTGGAGGGCTGGGCCAAGGGGAACCTCATGAAATTCAACAAGAGCAAGTGCAAGGTCCTGCACCTGGGGAGGAACAACCCCACGCACCAGTACAGGCTGGGGACTGAACTACTGGAAAGCAGCTCTGCTGAGAGGGATCTGGGAGTGCTGGTGGACAACAGGCTGACCATGAGCCAGCAACGTGCTCTTGTGGCCAAGAAGGTCAACAATATCCTGGGATGCATTAAAAGGAGTGTGGGCAGCAGATCAAGAGAGGTCATCCTCCCCCTCTACTCTGCCCTAGTGAGACCACATTTGGAGTGCTGTGTCCAGTTCTGGGCCCCCCAGTTTAACAAGGACAGGGAACTGCTTGAGCAAGTCCAGCGAAGAGCTACCAAGATGATCAGGGGACTGGAGCATCTCCCTTAGGAGGAAATGCTGAGAGACCTGGGTTTGTTCAGCCTGGAGAAGAGAAGACTGAGGGGGGATCTCATCAATGCTTATAAATATCTAAAGGGTGGGTGTCAGGATGATGGGACTGGACTCTTTTCAGTAGTGCCCAACAACAGGCCAAGGGGCAACGGGCACAAGTTGGAACACAGGAAGTTCCAGCTAAACATGAGGCAAAACTTCCCTGTGCGGGTGCCAGAGCAGGGGCACAGGCTGCCCAGGGAGGCTGTGGGGTCCCTTCCCTGGAGACATTCAAAACCCGCCTGGACACATTCCTGTGCCCCCTGCTCTGGGTGTGCCTGCTCAAGCAGGTGATTGGAGGAGATGTTCTCCAGAGGTCCCTTCCAACCCTGATTATTCTGTGATTCTGTGAGGTTGGTGGCACATAAGGAAAAGCTGTGTTTATCGGTCTGGCACCTTCTGGAGAAAAGTTTTTTTTTTTAAAGCAATAAATGTAAACAACCTTGCAAAGTGAATTCTGAGATCTCAAGGAATCTCATTATGACTTGATAAATTCCTGTAAAAGAGACTGTATTTCCATCTTCCTGATAAGTTTATGTACAATACTTTAGGCAACCCACACACCATGCATAAATTGTTTACAGTGTTCTGCAAATCATTTAAGGAGTTATATATAGTAAAGGAGTAATATATATCAAATTAGCTTGTAAGAGACAGAGCATATACAGGGTAAATGCACAGCAATGAAGAAAAATAAGCCTATTAGTACTGTACTCAGTAGTAATATCCCATTTAGAAGTACTTTAATTAACGCCAGTCCTTGAATACTTGTGGTAACTGAAACATAGGAACAGATTATTAAGAGCTGCCAATGTTTTTCACCCTAAGTAAATCCTCACATGATTATTTATGATGCTTTAATTGTCTGTGAGGAGAAATCACTGCTTTTGATTTTACTACACCCTTAATTTGTTCATGCCTTTCCAAATATTATTTCAATAGCAATGCTGGTAATGGTCCAGTCTTGAGAAAAGCATAACTGCTAAGGCTAGCTTACCAGAACTGAGTGCTCTACCAGAAAGAAAAGGTGATGAACGGCAGTCCAATATGAAATACAGCCAGGCTGCACAACACATCCAAAGGACAAAAGACCAGACATAAAAGATCTCCCTGGCTTCTTCCTTCAAAAATAATGCTTTTATTCTCTGCGCTGAAGTAATTCACACCTGGAGTACTGTGTGCAGTTCTGGTCCCCGCTATACAAAAAGGATGTGCACAGGCTGGAAGGGGTCCAGAGAAGGGCCACCAAGATTATCAAAGGCCTGGGAAGCTGCCATATGAGGATAGGCTGGGAGAGCTGGGTTTGTTCAGCCTTGAGAAAAGGAGGCTTAGAGGGGATCTCATCACCATGTACCAGTACTTAAGGGGCAGCTACAGGGAAGATGGAGACTCCCTTTTTACACGGAGTCACATGGAGAGGACAAGGGGGAATGGACACAAGTTGCTCTTGGGGAGATTCCGATTGGACACCAGAGGAAAATTTTTCACAGTGAGGACAGTCACCACTGGAATGATCTCCCCAGGGAAGTGGTTGACTCGGCCACATTGGACACCTTCAGAAGTCGTCTGGACAGGGTGCTGGGCCATCTTGCCTAGACTGTGCTCTTCCTAGAGAGGTTGGACTAGATGATCCCTGAGGTCCCTTCCAACCTGTGATTCTGTGATTTTAGGCAAACACGAAAACCATCAGTTACACATACATTGACTCCCGCAGCCAGTGCTTTCTTTAGCTTCATGCTACACAGACACACACAGCCTTGTGCTCTCCGGTGCTCTGACTGTAGCATAGGGTCTCAGTGGTGCCAAGAGGCATTACTTTGTTGCTGTTAATTAGGAAACATTTTTACTGATAGTTTTCTCCATCTCTTTGTGACTGGTGCTCTGCATTGTCAGCTCCTAAAACTGTAAATTCCCTCAAATCTCTCATGGTCTTATATCCTAAACATGGCTCTACAATCAAGTTAGCAACAAGCTTTCTTCGCACTAAGTAGAAAATCTATTTTGATAAACTAAGTGTTGTGCACCAGTGTGATATTTACACTGCATGAGCAAATACTCATTTCCAGCATATGCCCTGCATGTTACATCATGCTTTCTCCGTAGTAAAGTTTACATAGATATCTACACATTTGCATCTTTCATAAGCCAAACTCTAGCACTAGGTAGTAATTTAATGAGAAAATGCATAATTCAACAGCTCCCCAAACTTCCTTGTTCGCAGCCACATTACATATGTTTCTACTTCAACACCATGAGAAACTTTGATAGACAAGTGTGTTAATCCTGCAAACTTACACATACATACAGATATTTTAGACATTTTCAGCACTCACTTTCCTTAGGATGTTAGTATTTGCATGATCTGTTCTTACCACTTACAGTTCTGAATTCCCAGCTACCCTTACACTGAATCAATATTGAAACCATCTTCACACCAACCTGGTCTTTCCCCAGTACTTGAAGCTGTGTTATGTGAAAGAAGTGTCTGCTTGTACAACTTGGTTCTCCTAAAAATGCACCCTAATCTCTATCCTTGGAGGGAAAGCTCAAAATTCAGTCTGCCATTACCAATGAGGCATCTGGAAGAAACTGGTTACTGCAGAGCAGTAGTGGAGGAAAGGCAGGCAGCAGAGACAGAGCGCTCCTTTGAGTCCATGGCTGCTGGGACCCATTTTTCCCGACTGTTTCTCCCCCCCCCCCCCCAAATAATGCATGTAGTGGGGGAACAAGAAAGGAAAATATCCTATGACTCCCTCTGAAGGGCATCAGTGTCAATTCCAGCTCTCAACATCATCTCTGCTTCTAGTTTCTATACTCCTGGCCTTTTCCCCACCCAGCACCCTGGTGCCTCTCAGCCCCTGTGCACCAGCCCTGCAGAAGCCCACTCTCCACAGGACACACTGCAAGGCTGCGCCTTTCCTCTCCGAGAGCTGCCTGGAGAGAGGACTTCTGGGTGACATCACAGCATTTGGCGGGGAGCACATATATTACACTTGGTCACATTGACTGGAGGTTTTGAGTTGGTGAATGGAGTTAAGGACACAGGACATAATTTTCTTAAGTTGAAAAGAGAAAATAGGAAACAGGGGAAACTCTTCTGAATCTCAGTGAAAATTCAGAGGTGAGGGAAGTTATCTTGATTCTTTCAGATGCCCAGCTTATCAACATGTCAGAAGTAGTGTGGTAGTGAAACTCAAATTCCTGAAACAAAATCAACACTGGAATAAACACCAGCTCTAAGAAATGTGGCCAATACTCTGAGGATTTTCTCTGTGTTTAACAGAATGGCCACAACTACTCTTCTACATGGGGCATTTCTGCTTATTAAATACGAAGTGGAACAGTAGTCAGTACATATAGTTCTGCCAAGCCACCCAGACAAAACTCAGACTATTTCTGTGAGATCACAGGTCAAGGCTATAATATTTTTTTTATTCTTTTCAGGAGACAGAGATTATATAAAAACCATCTATTCTGTTAGCATTGTCAGACCTCTGCAATACACAGGTACTTGATGTATGGTATTAGCTTTCCAGACGTTTTGATATCCTGTCATTCCAATAAGCTATTGAGATTGAAAAGTGAATTGAGAAGAGAGGAGGAAAATGCCTCAACTTCTCTGACAGCCAAGAAGAATTTCACAAATGCTCTATTCCCCCCAAGGTGTCACCAGATAAGCGTGAGCTCTATTCCCATTCAGCTGGCACTTGCTCTGTAATACTGCTGGCTGTCACAGGAATGAAGATGTGCTACCTTCTTGAGAACGGCACAAGAAAATGCAACAAATCATAAAGGGTCATCAAGGAAATCTGCATTAACCTCTGTGACCGTAAAACACCCTGCTTCTACAGCTAAAGGTAAAACCCACAAGGTAGTGCAAAAAAAATATTTGATTTTAACAGAACTACAGCAGCGTGTACCACTTCCAGAGAGTTTCAGCTCTGGGTATTTGTGCAGTGGTTATACATAGGGGACTAGATGTCATTGGGAAACTGTTTCATTGTGAAGCTGTGCTATTTTATTTGAACATTTTGAACTACATGGCTTGCCCATATAAAGTCGTACAGGACTGCTCCACATAGATTGCCCTATTTAAAATGAATGAGCAAATAGATACTTTCAAAGCTCATTTGAAGATGGAAGCATCAATTGGTCATGTCTAACTGCAGCTACCAAGCAAGTGTTTTGGGTGAGCAGATCCACCCGCAAAACCACCCACACAGGGTAAAGCCCAATGTGCCTCTGAGGAGAGCTTTGCAGTATGGCTCACTGAAGCCTCTTCAGTGCTATCTGCAACCTGGCATAGGGTACCTCAGATTAGTCCTGCCTTCTGAAATGAGCAGACCTGAAAGAACCTGTCACACAGAAACATCAGATTTTCTCTCTGTGCTGAAGTAATTCACACCTGGAGTACTTATGCCCTCAAGGATTGGGCTTGAACAGAAATTCATCATGAATTAATAAAACCACAAGATTTTTTCCATCCACAAGGATAAAACATAAGATTTTGCTTTATACTTTTATATTTTTGATGCAAGAGGAGTAAAGGAACACAGGCAGCAATAGGGAATGTTCCCTAGATCCACTCTACACATGATTTCAAGGTGGCATATCCACCCATTCTCTTCCATGGTTTTCAACTTCTCTAGGTACAGATGAAACTCCACCTACTAGCTTATCTACATTCCCCTGAATTCCTCATGAGAGATGCTGCATGCCGCAAGCAGAGCTCTCCTAGAATCTCCTAAAATAAATCACAAATGGTGGGGTTTTTTTTAGGATAGGGGGAGAAAATTTGGATGCTCCCTATCAGAGCTGATCTTAGCGACCAACCACCAGGAAAAGTTACTTGTTGAGGAAAAGGTGAAGAAGAGTGGACAGTAACTTTAGGTTACATGAAGCTGCAGGGCAGGTCAAACCATGTGTGGGGAGGGTGACCTAGCACTCACACCCCTTCTCAGAGACCTTGTGAATCCACCTTCTGCTTTTGGAAATGGTGAATTAGCTTTTTTATTCAACTCTACTGGTTTTCCCATACTCCTGGTACGTGCAAACTGGGAGCCAGGGGGTTACATCTACCCAAGCAATTGCTATTTCATACCATTTTGGTCCCATTTGTCCTCTTTCCCTGTGCTCCCTATAAGGTAATCCTCATTAGGCAGTTGTGACAGATCTGCCTCTTTCCTAACCCTGAGTGGAGCATTAACAATCTCCTTGCTGAGCTGCTGTAGGAAGAGAGGTGGTACGCTCAGGAGTAGATAGGAGGGTTACTGGGAATGAAAATTAATTGCTAAGATTTCAGGATGAGGATTGACTAAGATGAGAACAGACCAGGGAAGAGGTATGGGAATCTCATGCAATGAGCTATCAGACTCTAGACACCGCAGAAGCTTCCAAAATGCCACACAGGGATACAATATTTTAATTATTATACAGAGTTTAAAAATTTCTTTGTTCTGTCAAAATGTGTTAGGCACATTTGGGCTGCTCTGTGCCACTACTGCCTTTTTTCTTCATGGAAGTTCCGAGATTCTTCCTTGGTGCTAATACACAACAATAAGATGCAGTAGAAAAATAACCATTCCATTAAGATACCTCTGAAGGGATAAAGTTCTTCAACTAAGCTTCCTTACTCAGGCTAAAGAAAAACCTTTACCTCAAAGATTAGAGCTATTATTCACTGATAGGAAGCCATTAGAGAATCAGATGTTGTTGAACAATGCATAAAACTCTCCCTGTTATGATCTGAAAATGTACTTTTCACCTATTTATGAACAGACCTATTAGTCACTAGGCTGACTTTTATTTTAAAAAATACCTTTATTTTTTAAAGTGCCTTTGTTAAAATTCAAAGACTAGTAATTCTTTGAATAAAACAGTAAAAGTAAAAGCTTTTATCCTTCTTATGAGCGCATAGTTTGTAAATTAGCTTTGATGTGTTTTCAACAATTTAAAAATTGCAATGGCATAGCAAGATGAAATGGACTAGAATGTCAGATCTACCACTGCAAGATTCTCCTCTCTTAATCTCATCAGATTGTCATTTTCCCTTTTCATTAAACTCATAATATTTAAAAATATTACATTCCATTTGAACAATAATGAATATGTGTTCCTCAGTTATTTTTGCTTCAGCCCTAAAATAATTTGTCACTCATACTAACATAATAAAACACCAGCTTTGCAACATATTGCACATACAGAACTAAGCAGCTTTGCTATTAGAAATTCAGTTGTTCATTATCTTAGACATAGGGTTTATCTTATGCTTGTAAAATTTTATCAGGATTTCCTTCTTAACAATATAAAAAGAAACCAATTTCTAGGCTGGCTCAGGATATCCCCTGACAGATGCTATAAAATTTCATTGATTTCATGTTTATTATTTGGTAATAACAGCACAGTTAATTCACTGCATTGTAAAAATGTAACTAATTCTATTAATCAAATGGTTTTAAGTTCTTATGACTTACCACATCAAATATTTGACATCTTCAGATTTTCCACCTAAATACACTAACAGATTTAGGAAAACCCTAATAGGTTTCCCCCCCTAAATACATTAATTCTTTTATCAGAAAGCCTGATCTATCAGTAGCATGCAACTACATTATTTTCCTAATATTTAGTTAAGGATATTTTACATACAGTACTTTTTTCAGATCAATGGATTCTTCAGCCCATAATAAGCATTCCAAAACCAGAATCATTAGCAGCTTTTTCCTTCCAGCTTATTGCAATTAAAACTTTGTATTTTATTCAGCTGGTGACTTGTATGGACTGATGCTTTTAGAAATATGATTTGGTTAAGCCTTAATAGAGTTTTGATTTTTTTCCACAATTATTCAGTTGACTAGATTGATTAATGACAAATGAAGAAACACGAGACTACATGCAGCAAGAAACCAGGACAGAAATGACAATTTTTCATGCTACATTTGCAAAAGAAAGAAGAAATCCTACAAGGATTCCTACTATGCCTAATTTATGACATTGAGACTTCTGCGCTGTTTTGACTATTTCTTGCCATGAAAATAAGAACACATATGGCTGCAATAATATCATATACAATTGCATTAAGATCTTCAATGAACTAATCTGCCTGATTTCTATGGTTACCACCTTACAGAAGGGAAACAAAGCAGAGAACTAAATTATTTGCCCACAATATAAAGTAGAGAAAGTTAACTTGAAGTATTTAAAGGTAATTCATAATCTTATTGCATGAAGACTGTGCCCTCTCTTCTAGAGGAACATGATGACTCCCAACTTCAGTAAAGGATTCATAGAAAAAAAATACTTTATTCTGGTAGATAAGACAGCTTGTATTTATATTCTTAGATAAAATTAATCATGGTATTATTATCATGCGTATATGTATCATGGAATGTATGTCAAAAGAAGAATTGCGAAGAGTAGTACGTAGTAGAGCTTTTCTCGATTATTTCACAAAGAGTTAAAGATCTGGTGCAATATAGAACAAAATGGAATGATTAACACAAAACATATTAGATAAAAACAGGAACAAGATAGTTAATATTCCTATTAACACTGGGGTAGGTAAACGAATGAGGAAAACAATATTAGTTAAATGACAGAACGTGAAAATAAATAGGGTTAATACAGACCTTACGGATATTAAATTCTTCCCTGAGAAACCTGGTGTTTGAATGTGTCACAGGCTGTCTGGCGCATGACTAGGCTATGAAATGACTATTTTAAAACAAAGTTTTAAAGCCTGTACAAGGTGATGATGCTAGGAAAATAAAATATTTTATACACATCCTCAGAGAACGCCTGATCCAAATGATGGCAATAAGGATAGCAGGACAAGATTTTTGTTTGTTTGTTTGCTCATAAATGAAGAGGAAAAGACCCAATACCAGGAGTGACATAACTTTAGGCACACAGCATACAAAAGAGAAGACAGCAGTGAACCTGAGGACTTACATTAACTTTAATGACAAAGAAAGGAAAATTAAGAAAGCTGGGAAAATGAGATTATAATACATACAGAAATTAACAGGCCTAATTTTAATTACTATGAATGTTTTAAATTTAACCACCAAAGCAAATGCTGGGCTGGTTTAAATCAGTATTACTTCAGTAGTCCACTGGAGTTATATTTTCTCACTGACTGAAAATATGACCCTAAAATGAACCATCCAGAGGACAGCACAATAGAGCCACTGGAAGAACTTAAGTCTTGGCAAATAATACTTATGTATCTGAGAATTATAAGATGACCTGAACATGCTGATTAAAGACAGTGAAAGCTCTTAATCTGAAGCACAAGAAACATACTAAAATGCTGAGCTGTATCATTAACATTCAATGTCTATTAACATTCAATGTCCATAATTTTGCCATTCTGCATTGGTGGGAGATAATTGTTCTGAAGGTGCAATGAAAATAGAAAAACTTTGGTTGTTGTCCAAATTATTGCATGGACAATTAATGAGATCAGATGCTTGCTAATCTGCTTTATTGGTTTTGAGGCAGCTGAGAAATCCATATGTCAATCTAATAGGCTGTCTTCCATAAACCCGACAATACTCATTTAGTAGGATGGTCCTAAGCTGAAGCAGGTCTGCTCTTCAACAAATTTTAAGTATTTTCTGTTAAGAGATTCAAGTTTTCTTACCTGGAAAAGTCTGAGACCCCTTCAGTTAAACTGGGAGATTAGTTTATTTTAGCTCAGTCGCGCTTAGTAAAGACACTGATTCCATGATGAGGCTTCATCCTGAGCTGACAGACCTCTAACTGCCCTCCAACGCAGAGTACACCACCAAGGATGTGCTGCAAGGGCAGTGTTGCATCTGCTACGTTGGTGAAAGCTACAGTCAGAGACAGTCTCACAATAAGGTACTCTTAAAGTGAGGTATTCTCACAATGCTCATAGCCCAGGACAAAGGAAGCTGTGCAGAAAGGACAGCACTAACGCCGTTTCTGTATTTTAGCAAAGATCAAAATGAGATTCTATCTTCATTTGTCCAGAAAAGTGAGAGCAGTGGAAGATGCTCACATTGCTCAAGCTCAACTTAGCAATGTGAGGTGAAAAAGCAGAATTCTTTCTTTGGCACTTCAGGAAAGCTTTTTACATTGTTCTGGAAGGAAATATTAACAAAGTGTCTGAATGTGCCTACAGCAAGAAGGCACGTTTGAAGTTTGCTTAGTTGCTCTGCACTAAGCTCAGAGCGCCTGACAAGGAGCATCTGTCTGTGTCGTGCCTGCCTGCCCTTCTCTCAGAGGAAGATAGTAATCTGCATCTTTTCCCTCTAACCTCCTGACAATTTTCCCTAATTGCTTTCTTCTAACACAATGATATTAATTTTCCGTTTCTACCCCTTGTTCAGGTTTTCTCAGTAGTTTTCAGATCTATAGCTGACAGATGAACAGCACAATCACATAAACTTCAGTTTCTTAGGAAACCAACCTAAAAATGAATAGCTATGCTTTTCATATATTTTAACCACAGTGTTACAGTTCAAGATCCATGTTAAATAAGCATAAATATATGTGATGAATAAAAGCAAGCATTTAAGTCCTTTGAGAAGCTGAGATCTTGTTTATGTTCACATGCCTTATCTTCTATAATTTATATATGCAAAACACAGTAGTATACCTGCTGCAGAGAATATAAAATTCAACAAATATAAGGAAGGGGCCACAGTGCACTGAAGATATAGATAATATTGGAGCCAGCAGAAGGCAAGCCACTTTCTAGTCATATTTTACCCTAAAATACTTTGCGATGAACACAGGGTTTAGTCCTGGATTTAACAGCTGAAAAGGTAGTAGCTGGGATATATCACCACGAAAGAATAGTTTAGAGAGTAAAGAAGGGTGTAATGTATGGACAGCTGCCCATCAGACACTCGAACAGCAGTTTTCCTAGATGAATATTTTTTGGCTGTCGTTCTTCCTTGCAATTCCTGTACCAGAGCTTCTAGTCTCCAGGTAAGTTCCCCATCCCACTTCCTTATGTCCTCCCCTGGTCATTCAGGAAGAACCATGGGGTTGCATGTGGTGTGCGCCACTGGTACCCTTTCCTTGGAACAAAAAAAGGCTGACTCATAATAGCTGAGGCCTTGGTTGGAGTGCATGAAGATCTACCCTTCTCGGCTTGCTCGAACACTTTTTGGGTCAGTCTGCCCACAGCCAAGACACAGGCAGATATGGAGGGAGCAAGATTATCTTCGTATTCTTGGAGATGTCTAGCCAGTTCATGTATAATTGGTGCCTCCATGTCTGTCCAGCTCGTTATTGCCAGGGTGTACGTGTAAGACGTTGGTGCATTTTGTACAAACTTTCACCATGTAGACTGCGACACCAGATTTCATCAGGGTCTTTGGGTGCCTGGTTGTTATCCAGGTTGCTATAGATCACCTCCAACATGGCTAATTCCCTCAGATACTAGATACCTCCCTCAGTGTTTGTTCATTTGCTTTGGGAATTTGCAAGTTCTTCCTTGAAGGGATGACAGGTATCCCTTCACGCTTGATAGGAATCAGCACCAAAGACTGAGGACTCCTGCCTTTTTTCCAAACCCTTTGCCAATGGCCTTGTCCTTAGCAAGGGATCCTAGCTGCCAGGTTTCCTTACCCTCTAATTCCTGACTACTGGCCCCAATATCCCAGCAATGGCATAATCAGCTGAAAATTACCTCACCTGCTTGATAGCTAAAATTGTTTTGCTTATCTCGCAGCTCCCTTAGGGGTAGGGATCAGGTGGTTTCTGTATCATTTATGATTTCAGACTCTTCCTCTTCCTGTTCTTGTGATTGCTGCAGAACAGGCTGCCTTTTCTGATTCTTTCTCGTGCTCCCTCTCAGGAGAAGCTTCTTCATCCCTTACTAAATGACTTGACTTCAGCTTCCATTTCTTTTTAGTTACAGGAGCAACTGATGCAGCATCTGGTTTAGCCACAACGTCTGTTGGTTTGTTTTCCCTCTGTTCTCCCTGACAGTGCTGCATAATATTGACCATGTTGGGTAGATACCGGCCAGGGACCAGCACAGTGCAGTAAGCTATGCCTCTTTGGAGTAGCCACGGCATTTTTTTCCCAAATATTCTATCACTTCATCAGGATCCTGTAGTTGCTCAGGAGTGAAGTTCCAGACCATTGGAAGTGAGAAGTTCTCTAGATACCTGCCCATATTTTGCCACATGCCATGCCTCCCACGATCATACTCTTGCAGAGCCTGGGTCATGTTCCTAAACTGCTTGTTAAGCTTAAACAAAACTGAAGAAATGCCAATAGAAGTATTTTAATTACCCAAGGATGTTCAAGATACTGAGAAGTTACTGTAACGAGGGAGAAAACATCACAGAGTAAGGTAGTGAAGGTGCCATTCAGTATTTCCTCCACAAAAACCCTCTCAGGGGAAGAAGTATAATTGTTGATTGTCTCTATGAGATGGTACCCAGACTACAGTAATGGCTTCAGTACAGAGCCCAAATACCAGATTAAGCCTAAGATCAGTATTTTAATAACAAATCTTCCAGGCAAAACATCACTAATCACTACAAAGTACAGAAGAACTGCAAAAGCCAATACCAATCTTTAAGAGGTACAGCAAAAAAAGAGAGCATGGCGCAGATCAGATAAACTAATGTTGAGAACAGATGAATCAATATTGTGACCTGCAACTGTTAGCAGACATAAATCCCTTCTAATGTGCTCTGGTCAATCTGTTGTTATCTCAAAACCTTCAAGCTCCACGTTGGGCACCAAAATGGACTGTCGTGGTCTGACCCAGGCTGGCATCTAAGCAACACACAGCTGCTTGCTTACTTTCCACCACAGTGGGATGGGGGAGAGAATCAGAAAAGTAAAAGTGAGAAAACTGGTGGGTTGAGATAAGAACAGTTTACTACTACTAATAATAATAATCATAATAAACAACAAAGAGAGAGAGGTAAAACCCAAGACAGAAAAGCGATGTCCAGCCTGTCCCTGAGCAGTGGCCCCTCGGCCAGATTTTCCCCTAGTTCATATGCTGAGCATGACATCATGTGGCATGGAATGTCCCTTTGGTCAGTTGGGGTCAGCTGTCCTGGCTCTGTCCCCTCCCAACTTCTTGTGCACCCCCAGCCTGCTTGCTGGCAGGGCGGTACGAGGAGCAGAAAGGGCCCTGGCTCTGTGTAAATACTGCTCAGCAGTAACTAAAACATCCCTGTATTATCAACACTGTTTTCGGCAAAAAACAAAACATAGTCTCATACTAGCTACTATGAAGAAAATGAACTCCGTCCAACTAAAACCAGCACACTAAGACATTATGTCAATCTTGCTACAGTTACTATCATCTGTTAATACAGAAAGAAGTATGACATGACAAGAATATAATTCCCTGATAGTTATTCACTCTCAGTCAGTTTTACAATTGTCTCTGGCAAATTATTGCATTTAATTCATTTCCCACCATTCAAATATGAAATTAGCACAAAAGCTGACACACACCATTAGGTCCATCTGGAAAATCAGAGTGGCCCTTCCATGTGCAAATGCCTTAAGTCAGTATCACACATTTCAAATTCATCCATACATGATCTTGATACACCTAAAGCTCTATAAGGGCTACCTATTTCTGATGAGTTGACCTTGGCTGGCTGCCAGTTGCCCACCAAAGCTGATCTATCACTCCCCCTCCTCAGCTGCACAGGGGAGAGAAAATATGACGAAGGGCTTGTGGGTTGAGATCAGGATGGGGAGATCACTCACCAATTACCATCACAAGAAAACGTTCTCAACTTGGAGAAATTAACTTAACTCATTGTCAATCAAATCAGAGCAGGATGATGAGAAATAAACCCAAACCTTAAAACACCTTCCCCCAACCCTTCCCTTCTTCCCAGGCTTAATTAACTTCACTCCCCATTCCTCTACCTCCTCCCCCAGAGCAGCACAGGGGGATGGGGAATGGGGTTGGGGTCAGTTCATCACACATTGTTTCTGCCACTCCTCACTGTCTTCCCCTGCTCCAGTGCGGGGTGCCTCCTATGGGAGACAGTCCTCCACAAACTCCACTGGGAGTCCTTGCTATGGGCTACAGTTCCTCAGACTGCTCCAACGTGGGTCCTTTCCACAGGGTGCAGTCCTTCAGGAACAGACTGCTCCAGCGTGGGCTCCTCTCTCCACAGGACCACAGGCCCTGCCAGAAGCCTGATCCAGCACGGGTTTCCCACATGGTCACAGCCTCCTTCAGGCATCCACCTGCTCTGGCGTGGAGTCCTCCACAGGCTGCAGGTGGATATCTGCTCCACCATGGATGTCCACGGGCTGCAGGGGCACAGCCTGCCTCACCGTGGTCTTTCACCACTGGCTGCAGGGGAATCTCTGCTCTGGCGGCTGGAGCACCTCGTCCCTCCTCCCTCTTCTCTGGCCTTGGTGTCTGCAGGGTTTTCTCTCACATATACTCACTCTCCTCTAGCTGCAGCTGCTGTTGCACAGGTTTTTTTCCCCCCCTTCTTAAATATGTTATCCCAGAGGCGCTACCACCATCGATGATGGGCTCGGCCTTGGCCAGCAGTGGGTCTGTCTTGGAGCCGGCTGGCATTGGCTCTGTCGGACATGGGGGAAGCTTCTGGCAGCTCCTCACAGAAGTCACCCCTGTAGCCCCCAGCTACAAAACCTTGCCATACAAACCCAATACACTATTGCACTTTCTTATTTAGCTATTTTAGCCATGGAACAAAATTTATGCTGGATATTAATAATGCAAAGTACTGCATTTCAGCATAAACAATATGCCTCCATTGCTGCATCAAGGCACGCTTTATTTTTAGATAATGTGGGATTTTACTCAGAAGAAATAGGTGATTAAAGTTCAGTCTAACTGGTCATTATTTTACATTCAAAATAATAATTGTTTCAAAAAGAAGGTGGCTAAAGCAAAATCTAAAGAAAAGACTGGACGTATAGACAATATAAATACCTTAACTTCACAGTTATGGTATTTTTATGATTCAGACTTTTTATGGCTCAGACTGTTTCCTGGGAAACACATTTGGAAAAATATTCAACAGCAATTAGGTCCACAGATTTATGTATGCTTAGAAATTCCCTGTCAAGGAGGAAGATAAGGTATTTGGAGCACACACAGGTTCTAGAAGCCAGACAGAATGGGGACAGATAAAGGCATGAAAATTTGCTGAAGCCTTTTAAAATAATTCCTCACACAGTAGTGTTAGAGTCATACTGCAGTAAGTCTGCATTGTCAGCAAACACCTTAATGACTCAGAAGGTTGCAGCCAAGCTACTTTAACTCTAAAGGAGCCATTAAGCCTATTAAATTTATTTTCACTTTATTGACATAATTTTGCATTTGAATGCTGGTGCCAATTGAATTAAACCACTCAAATGTTATTAACATTTAAACAAAAGTCTAATTTCAAGGGAGCCAAAGGTTCTGAGGCTTAAAATCAGTATTAGTCTGGAGGCACATATGTACAAATAACTATTCCACAGAAAAATAAAACACACTTCTGGCTGTAATGTGAGATGATACAGGCCCCAGAATAGGCTGACGTGATTTGCTTACAGCTCCATACACTTAGATCCTTGCAGTCATCAGAGATGTACATGCCAAAAGGCAGTAGTCAACCAAGGCTTTATCTGCATAACTACTATACACATTTTCCTCTGATGCCAAGAAAAGCAGGGCTCAGCACTGGCCTCACCTACTTGGTTGATAATGGGCAGCAAGAGTGGCACAGTTATAAGATTATAAGGTCAACATCACCCAATGATGGTGGAGAAAATGCATACAGAAAAGTTTATTGTGGAAAAACTGCAGCTAAGGACAGTAACATTATTTCAACCCAAGTTATTAAAAAAACAAAATCTAATCTATATAAATCTTGGAAGAATTTTTTTTTTATTTTATTGGCTTAAAATTGGCAGGGGTCAGCAGGGCTGAAGCACTCTCATGGGAGATGCAAATAAAAATCTATTGATGTTTTCAAAGATATTAATCTAAAATTGTGGCTGGCACTGTAGAAGTTGTTTCTTTTCTGAAACAAAAGAAAAGCGTTTGACTAACCAAGTTTCACTTGTGTTTATGAGACTCTTTTCACTCTGTTTTCTCCTGGGTTTCAAACTGTGATTTGGAAAGAATGTGTGCATTGGAAAAAGAAGGGAAGAAGGACTTCCAAGGTAAGAGAGAAATTATCTTCTATTAGCTTTGTTTTGGGAGCATTAACACTATTGGCAGAGGCTGATCTTCTGTAATTCAGGGTATTTGCTTGGGGGAATCCTGGTTATCAAGACTCAAAATGAGTTCCTGCTGCAAAGATGGGAAATACACTGTTTGCCAGTGTAATTTTGTTTTTCATTAGTGTGATGTGATTCTAGTAGTATGCTTCTTCAGCAGAACCAGCCTTGTCCTCAACTGTCTTCCCAGAGCTGTCAGAGGGAACAGAGATTTTCCTCAACAGAGATTTTGTTCTAGTAGCGAAATTGTTTTTGTTCCCCTTCTATCTCATATTAACTGTTTGGATTCCTGGTGTTGGTGGTGTGTTGGTAATGTTGGTAGGTGTGACATTATTCATTCATATTCTTTCTGCTGGTCATTTCAGCATAAGCAATAGGTTTTCTAGTCCCATCATAATAAAAATGCCAGTTTAGCCAAAAATTAATTTAGGAAGAAAATAAGAACCATTTTGAATCATTGGATTTTAAAAATTTAAAATAAAACATTTATGTTCTTATTTTAAGAAGGTTTTTCATTTGTTTGAAATCACTAATTGTATGTAGTACTTCATCACACAGTAGTGATGCTACATTTTCAGATGCTTCTTTGATAACTATAAAATGTAAAATGTAACAGCAAAGCCATAAAAAAACCCAACAAACCCCAAACAAACAAAAAAAAGGAACTTATTTTACCAAAATGAAATCTTCTGAATAACCTAGGACAAATTAGTTTAAGAATTTTTCTGCACATGAAGTTGCAGAATTTTAAGATTTTGCTCAAATTCATTAAAAAACACAGTTTGTTGTTGGGTCTTTGTTTGTTTTCATTTTTCAACAAAACTGCTCACTTTGCACTGCAAATCTCCATAGAAAGTACTGGAGAGAAGTTAGGAAAAAACATTGGCTTTGTGGATCAGAAGACAAGAGATAAAAAAACAATACTGCAGGATGCACACATTTCTAATTTCTTCAAATTAAATAACAGCATATTTGCATAACTCCAGCAGGTCAGGAATAGCCCAATTCAACTATATTATTTTAAATTTTTTCTTTCCAGAAAACAATGACATTCTAAAAGAAGGAAGGGAAAAAGTGATTGACATTAGTGTACAAGGAAGATGGGAGAATATAAACAAGAAAAAAATCAAAGTAAAAAAGAAAAAAAAACCAACTCAAAAAGGCGTTAAAAAAAACCAAACCCAAACCTGAAGGAAAATTGACTTACTTGAAGGGACTCAAGAGGAAGGAAGGGAAGAGACAAATAAGGCAGAGATGGAGTTACAAAGGTACAGGGCAGGAACTAAGGCCTCCAGCTCAGGAGCCTCAGCTACTGGCTTTCATGCTGCACATTCAATTTCTCAGTTATCCTTAGACAGTAAGCAATGGAATAATTTTCTGTACCACCAAGGACTTCCCACATGCCTTTTCGACAAACCTGTGCCCAATTCTTCATACATACACTGGGGATAAGAGCATGTCCCAGCCTCCAAGACGTGCTATTAGCTAAAAGAGATTGTGAGCTGGGTCTTCAGATGACAGCAGTAGCAGTGGTCATCAAATAAATCCTGCAGGTAATATATATGGATATTAAAAGAAACTGAGCAATTAAGGAGACAGGCTTTAATTCCACTCTCCTGTGCCCATGTCCTAAGTAATTACAATGAGAGCAAGAGCAGAACCATATCAAAGAGCTATGGTGTGCTGTGATGCAAATAAAACAATTAAGAATCAAGGAATTAATAAAGACTTCATTTGTGTCAGATCTGAAATATCTAACCAATATAACCGGCTTTAATTTGACATTTCTTTCTAGGGCATATGACAGAAATTTAATTAAATCAATACATTTCTCCTCAATGTTAACTATTCCTTTTTTTTTCATGTCTATATTTGCTTCTTGACCATTATTAAACTCAGTAACTCAAGTCAAGTAAATGCAAAAACTTAAAGGAAATGCCTATGATAAGTAGCCAATTATGTACAAGGGGTTTTTTTCCCCTTTAAATAATGTTCTTATTTTAGATGAGAAAACTTGAACAGCTCCAACTTCTAGAGCTACACACCAAGAAGGAAGATATTAGGGAATAAATATTATCTAAATAATCTACAAATGAATGACTAATTCATTGAAAATTTTCTGAGAAATACTTTGTTTTGTTTGCAAAATTTACAGGGACAATTTATGAAAATATATATAAGACGACCTGAACTCCTACCAGGTGAATGTTTTGATGGACATATTCGAAACATTCACTGAATTTTGGACAAGCAATTATAATCCCACATGTCTATGAAAGTGTTTTTTTTTTATTTTATTTTATGGGAAAATCTCCCTTAAAAGAGTTATTTTTTCGATCACTACACCTGTAGAGAGAAACCTTTTAATCTTTTTTGGTTATGTGGACTCAATGAAAGCATGCTTATGAGTCAACACCCAAGTAACCACATCCACAAACTTCACAGCAATGCATCATGATTTTAATTCTAAGATCTTGCTCTGTATAAACTGAGTCACCAGAAGAAGAGGGGAAAAGATTGTCACTCCAATCTTCAAAAAGGGCAGGAAGGAGGACCTGAGGAACTATAGGCCAGTCAGCCTCACCTCCATCCCCAGAAAGGTGACGGAACAGTTCATCCTGGAGGTCATCTCCAGGCATGTAGAGGACAAGAAGGTTATCGGAAATAGTCAACATGGATTCACCAAGGGAATATTGTGGCCAAGAAGGCCAACAATATCCTGGGATGCATTAAAAGGAGTGTGGGCAGCAGACTGAGAGAGGTCATCCTCCCCCTCTACTCTGCCCTAGTGAGACCACATTTGGAGTGCTGTGTCCAGTTTTGGGCCCCCCAGTTTAACAAGGACAGGGAACTGCTTGAGCAAGTCCAGCGGAGAGCTACCAAGATGATCAGGGGACTGGAGCATCTCCCTTAGGAGGAAACGCTGAGAGACCTGGGTTTGTTCAGCCTGGAGAAGAGAAGACTGAGGGGGGATCTCATCAATGCTTATAAATATCTAAAGGGTGGGTGTCAGGATGATGGGACTGGACTCTTTTCAGTAGTGCCCAACAACAGGCCAAGGGGCAATGGGCACAAGTTGGAACACAGGAAGTTCCAGCTAAACATGAGGCAAAACTTCCCTGTGCGGGTGCCAGAGCAGGGGCACAGGCTGCCCAGGGAGGCTGTGGGGTCCCTTCCCTGGAGACATTCAAAACCCGCCTGGAGACATTCCTGTGCCCCCTGCTCTGGGTGTGCCTGCTCAAGCAGGGGGGTTGGACAAGATGATCCTTTAGGAGTCCCTTCCAACCCCTGCCATTGTGTGATTCTGTGAAAAGAAAGGGAAAAGTTCTATTCTTTGGAAGAGAATTAAATAAGATGGGTCCCTTGCTGCTATGCTAGGGGAAAGTATAAAATCTCCTTGGAAATAGAAAGAAAACCTGGAGTATTAAGCATCCACCCTCACAAGTATAAAACTGAATGTACGGTTGCAAAAGCAGAAGTTTCTTTCTACCAGCAGCAAAAGCCAAAACAGCCATAGGAAATTTATGATCAGTGCTTCAATCAGACTGACTGTTGGATTAACTACTTCTAAGACCACTGCATTCTTGAGTTTGCAGATATTGCTGTTTTCTAATAATTTTATCTTTAAATGCATTTTAATACATCTATAACCAGCTTCTAATAAAAACCTTGCACAGGTATGAGTCGATGCTTTAACGTGAAAAGGCTCATCCTACCTATTCCTTAGCAACCAGTTTACTCTGTGTATAAAGCAGCACTATTTCTAGCAGCAAAACTGATTCCAATGATCTCTGCCATTCCTGATGAGAACTTATGATTTTTTTTGACATGTGCAAAATAACTTTATACCATCTTTGAATTTCCCAAGTTCAACATGAAGAATGCTTTTTCCCCTGTATATTTCCACCCAGCCTGATCAGCCTCTTTGCTTAAAAAGACTTTTTTGTTTTGCATTTGCTATTCAATCCTAAATCAAACTAACAGAAGTATAAAAGGCATTCATGAAATAAATAGTCTGCTGCATTCTTCACCATGTAAATAGATCACTTGAACCAAGCCACCTCAAGAACAGAATTAAGACAATAGCCAGGCTGAATTATGCCTTTAACTTTAAAAGTGATTGTGTTTACCTCCAGAGAGCGTTCTGAGATCAACGGCTGATATTAAAGCAATGATCTCATCAACACATGGCAGCCTTTCTCTTCACATACACTGTGAAGAAAATAGAATTATCCCACTGCTTGGAACCCGTCTTATTTTCTCATGCCTCACAAACTGAGTGAAATGAAGACAACATCATCAAGTCTTAGCTATCATATAAAGAATAGCTCAAATTCCTTTCATCCACACTTGCAGAAGGGCAAAATTGTTAAAACTATTCTAATTAACTCCTACAGAATGTCCTATTTCTCCTCAAATGATGAACAAAGGATTTGCCTTTTACCTTAGAAACATTCAAATGACCTAGCCCCTCCTATCTCTCCTTCACGGGGCTGCAGCATGAAGAGTAACAGCACAAACATTCTCTTTCTTGAAAATCAAAAGCACTTTAAAATATTTTACAAATACTTTATAAAAGCAGTTACAATATTAACTGTCACAACATATACATGTCCTATCCAACATTACAGGCAATTCACAGACTGACTCTCTGTCACAGGTATCAAAAGATAGACTGAAGTGCCCAGTGTTGCAGGATACAATAGCACAACCAGAGCCAAGGAATCCCAGCCTTTTCTGGGATTTTTTCTGCCTTTTCTGCCTTAGGCAGTCATCAAACCACTTTTCTGTGACCTAATTAAAAAAATGTAACAAAACCTGTTCTACATTACCCATATATCTTACTAGTTAATATTCTCACTAACTCTTAAGCATCAAGTTCCCATGCAAATTAAGCACTGAATGTAATGCTTTCAGCATCACCTCATAATTAAAGAGTTTAGTCTGAAGCAACTCTGAAACTCATGTACAGTCAAAATCACTATTCAAAGGCACTGGACAAAGAAAAGACCCTTTGACATAACTTTTTTCTTAAACTAGAATGCAATCTTCCTCTTTCACAATTCAGTCTAGAGATAACACACAACAGAGGGATATCAACATAAAACCACTTATTGATGGAGATTATGATGAATTTTTACATATCAACCAGGAAAGAGTTAAAAAATATATTTGACCTTAAACTGGCCCAAAAGTTAATTCCCAGTTTAGTCACTGATTTAGAACATATGCAAGGAACTTAACCACTCTGATAAAAATCCACTCTCCAACTTGTCAGAGTATTAGGAAGTTTCTTTTATTAAATACTTTTAAAGTGCTCTGAGACTGTTACAGGAACCTTCTGTGATTAGAAAATATTACTGGACATCACTATGGGAAAACAATTCTTCTCTTAATAATAACATCAAGGAATTATGTTATCAGTTAAGCAAAATGTATAAAAAAATTATAAGCCATCCCTCCCCCGCATTTCTATATGCTTGACCAACATGTACTAAATGGATATATTTTAATTTATTATCCTAACACCATAATGAGAAGAGAGAGTACCAATGAACTTTTTTTCCCAAAAGGTGTCTGGGATTCAGTGGACATAAGTTACCATCCCAAGGAAAAAAGCAATGTCAAGCACAGTGGTGACTCAGTCAGGTACAAGACTACTGCCTTATCCCACAACTGGTCATCATTCTTTTTCCTTTATTTTTCTATATTTTTAGTCTTTCTTGTAAATCCTTTAAAACACTAGGGGAGGGTCTACACTAGGTCTAATGGAAAGTAGCAAGCTCACCTAAAAGGAAAACAAGAGGTAGCAAGTGGGCCTACCGTCTAGCTCACTGCAATGGGTTAACCCTGGCTTGCAATCAGGTGCCCACCAAAGCTGCTCTATCACTCTTCCCCTCAGCTGCACAGGGGAGAGAAAATATAATGAAAGGCTCATGGATCGAGATGAAGACAGAGAGATCACTCACCAATTACTGTCATGGGCAAAACAGACACAACTTGGAGAAATTAACTCATTGCCAATCAAATCAGAGCAGGATAGTGAGAAATAAACCCAGATCTTAAAACACCTTCCCCCAACCTCTCCCTTCTTCCCAGGCTTAACTTCATTCCCCAATTCCTCTACCTCCTCCCCCCAAGCAGCACAGGGGAAGCTTCTGGCAGCTTCTCACAGAAGTTATCCTGTGCCCCCTGTCCCCACTACCAAAACCTTGCCACAGGCTGCAGGTGGATATCTGCTCCACCATGGATGTCCACGGGCTGCAGGGGCACAGCCTGCCTCACCGTGGTCTTTCACCACTGGCTGCAGGGGAATCTCTGCTCTGGCGGCTGGAGCACCTCGTCCCTCCTCCCTCTTCTCTGGCCTTGGTGTCTGCAGGGTTTTCTCTCACATATACTCACTCTCCTCTAGCTGCAGCTGCTGTTGCACAGGTTTTTTTCCCCCCCTTCTTAAATATGTTATCCCAGAGGCGCTACCACCATCGATGATGGGCTCGGCCTTGGCCAGCAGTGGGTCTGTCTTGGAGCCGGCTGGCATTGGCTCTGTCGGACATGGGGGAAGCTTCTGGCAGCTCCTCACAGAAGTCACCCCTGTGGAGACCCTGCCCCTGCTACCAAAACCTTGCCACCAAACCTTGCTGTTAAACCCAATGCACTTCTATATCCAGAAGAATTTACGTTATTACATGCCAGCAACAGAAGATTAGAAAAACAATAAGGTCTTTGGCTATAAACATTCAGATGAGAAGGCTACTGCTCCTCTCAATCATCCTTATTCCAGAGATTTTTCTCTGATGTTGAAGTCTGACTGTGGGTGCTTCAGGCACAAAGGCAGCACTGTATTAAGTGGACAAGGCTCAATCTCTTCTGCTACTAAAAATAAAATTTTACAGCATTACAAAGCTCTAATGTTTTCCATAAAGAGCAAGATATTTGTCCTGCTTTATGAAACAGATAACAGACCTATGGCATATAGATATGAAGAGGAATTAATTTAGATGTTATTTGTTGAAAGGTTTTATATTGCTATTTTTGATTCTCCTTCAAGTCACCAGCACGTAGGAAAGGTTAGGGGTTTTAGTTAACATCTGGACTGCCAAAATATATTAGGATTATATAGGAATTCGTATAATTTACTTGTAAATTTAACAATGCTTCACGGTATTTTTTCCAGCATACCCTGGCCAAAACAATACTGGAATTGAAACAAAGCCTGGTCCTCCTGAAACAGATGTTAAAAAGACATGAAGGCAGAAATAAAAACTAACAAGGGTCTTACAAGCTAGTTTATTATACCTTCCACAGAAAAAAAAGTGGGTGAAAAATTTTCTCATGTAACATTATGGATGAATAAATGGCTTGCAACTGAATCCCTTCACTTAATTTGAACAGCTATTTAAAGAAAAGAACATATACCCTATAAACTCTGGAAAGTGCTAAAATTAAGTACAGAAGAATTGACCAAATAGTGGCATACAATCTGGGAGAGGTTGAAACACAGGTGCTTTTTAAGAGAAGCCTGGAAAACAATTTCAGAAAAAGTTGATATACATTTACTAAAATGCTTTTCAGTGCAATTACAGGAAGATTAGAAGGAAAGATGAGATGAAAAGTAAAGGCAAGACTGCACGAGTAAGGAGCTAATTTCCTCTACTTGGCACTACTAATACATAAAAAATGGCACTGCTATTGTGCTGCATATAGGCTGGCAGAAAACATTTACAGATAAGTGTCAAAGGATCAGATTACCTCGATTATTTATTGTTAACTTAATTTCAGCCCTTGTCTCCAGGGGAGCTTCACTGAGGCAATCAAGGGTGCTTACTGCAGCTGTCAGAGCCTTTGGCTAGGAGGGGAGGCAGGGGCACATTGAAAGGCTTCGGTCAGGTAGATGTAATTGTCCAATGCCATAAAAAGAAGAGCCAGTCACTGATAGTGTGACTCACTCAAGGAGTCCAGCAGAGAGCGAGAAGGGCTTCCAGGGTGCTGAAGGTGGAGAATCTTCTGAAGATTATTCTACAACCTGGCCAAGAGTGACACATATCCTATCACGCTTTAAGGGGAGCACAAGTAATCAGCTAATTACCTGCTTTACATAATGAGTGAGGGATGTGTCTGTAAGAATGTTTTCACCCAAGTAATACAGGTAAAAAGAAGTAGTAACATTTCCTGTAAGCATCACAGGGGCTGTGTTCCCAATTAAATGACAAGGCACATCAAATTTCAGAGAGATGTGTCAAAACACTGACTCAGGTAGAAAAGAGCACCTCCCTTCCCAGACTGGGAGAAGGCAGCAGTGCTGAGATCAGATCAGCGCCTGAACTGAACTGCTAGTACGGGTAGCTGACCCAGCCCTGGAGATCTGGGGGCACTCAGGAAGGTATCTGCAGCTTACAAAACTAAAGCACTACTGAAAGAAAGTGGTGCCTTTGATGCCAAAGAATCTAACTAACCAAACACATACTTGGTATTAAAATAAGCTATTTTACAACACCAGCCAAACTATAATTATAGTTTATAAAACTGAAATGACCATTTTCTTTAATCTTTCCATGAAATCTTTACCAAAAACTAGTTCTTTTAAAAGGGATAAAATAGCATGTCATTTTGCTAATTCCTATAAATAAAATCATAAAATGCCATCATAGCACATCAGACTTCTTGGGAAAAGGGCTTTTCCCTTGGAAGACCTTAAGTGTTACAGAAATTAGCAACATCATTAAAAAAAACCTACTAAAATAAACATAAGCTTGAACATCCCAAAGCTTATCATTACAATTCTGAACAGTAGCCAAATCTTAAATGATTTCAATAAAATCAGGGCAGTCAGAAAAATGCCCCAGAATGAAGCACTGATGGAGAGATCTTGCTGTCAGTAACGATCGAAACTACTGAATATTGATACTTCTCTGGTTGTCTGTGAACACTGTGACTTTGGAGCCATGACAGCATTAATAATGAACTAATCAATAAAATATATCTGACTGCAATTGCTCCTGAAAAAATTAATCAGTCATTAATACCATATTTCTTTTGCAAAGTTTATCTAGTATGATGGGTAGTAAACATGACCATTATTGGCAAGAACAGCTTTGCAGTTATGCTGCTGCATGTATTTTATATCTGTTAGTACTCAATCATAAAATAGAAGTGTCCTCTGTGTTCCTGAATGCCCTTTGAAACTTACTTTCACCATTTGAAATTCTCTTTTTCTCCCTTAGAAGAAAAGAGCAGTGGAAAAAAAGTAGTGAGGGACTACAGTGAATAAGGAAAACACACACCATTCTGCAAGCCTAAATTACTAAGAATAAAATTTTGGTTTTGTTTCATTATTGAACACCTGTTTGCAAATGTAATTTAGGCTTGCACACTGAAAATTGGATTATTTCATATCTCTGCAAACTCATATTCTCCACTGTTATTTGAACAAGAAATATATATAGAATATGATCTTTGACATTTTAATTAAAACCTATTAAAATGTCTATAGCATGTAATAAAGTACAAATGGTCTCCCTAATTTTAACCCATGTTGTAACTGCGTCATGAATTCATATAACCATGGATAGAGATCTTTCACAGCTAAGAGCATGAGCTGAGAAAAAATTCTGGGCTGACACCTAATTAAGATATGCTTCCCCTGATGAAGAAAGTTCTTCGTCTATTACTGTGTGTTACAGTGGTTCAGGGCTATATTTAAAAGGCCATTAAAAATGTACCTGAAGGAAAAGTTAATCTTTATATTTGACAGATAATAGCAGCTTTTTTGCAGTAAGTAGCGAAGTGAATATTTTATTTCTTTATGATCTAATGACCATTCTGTTTAATCTTAATGGAGTAAAGACGAACAAGAAAATATGCTTAAGGGATATACTAATATATCAATTACGGAGAGTGGGAAAGCACTTTTAAAAAGTAGCAGTAATCTATTGTAAATTGAGATCTCAATAAGCACCTCTAGCCACAGGGAGAGCTAAAAAAGATGCGTTAAAAATCTATTCAGATTCTGCTCATTAGATATATGTTCTTCTTAGCTCTTAAGTAATGCAGCAATCACATAATTAACTTTTGAAAAGGGAAGCATTTAAAGCAACCATGTACCTACGGAACACAGTAGGCTTTCTCCTTATTTTGTTCAGTGACAATGAATTTTTCCCTCTACTTTCCTTAACATTTTTGCAGAAGCGCTGAGACTGGGTGGCATTTCTTCTGAAGGTATTGCAAAAGTATAAACATGATTCCACAAACAAAATAGACACCCATTTTTGGTCAAAGGTACAAGATAAGTAAAGAGAGACATATAAAAAACTCTGCTCCTGCCTAACTACAAACACACTACCTATCCCATATAAAAGCAGGCATTTGTTTCCCTGGAATTTCACTCTGAAATGCAGATCTGAAGGTTTCTTCTTGTTAAATAATTTTTATTTTAATTTAGACCTTTGTCCTGTGAGGTGACACATCCAAAAGATCCACGTGCCCCCAACCCACACATTAACTCCAAGAAGAAAGTTTACAGAATTTTCCTAGTGAAATCACCGGGACTAGAACCAACTAAGGGCTCTGGCTGTGAGGATGTGAAATCCCATTAAAGTAATAAGGAGCCTTTCAGCTGAATCTAATGAGCATTGATACTATATGCAGTAACTTCAAGGAAAGATGTTTCTACTCAGTAACTCTGAGGACAGGACACTCTGGATTCTTCTCATAGATATGCCCTTATAACTTCAAATTTGTCTACAAAAGCCTCAATGATCCCCTGTAGAACAGATCAACTATGAGAACTGTTATTCTGCACTAAGATTGTTTTGGCGCAGTTTTCCTTTGTTTAGCTGTCTTTTAGTGTGCTGGAACATTACTAAGCTAAAATGCAAGAAAGACGCCTCTCCAGAACAACGGTTTCCACTTGGGGAGTTGGTGCAGCATAACTATTGTCTGTTAAACTCCAACCATTCCTTACATCCCAAAGTTGCCCCAGGCATATGAGTTCCAAAGGTGCAAAGCTGCACTGACTTTCACATTGGCAGGCTTCTGACTGAATTAAGAAACATTAATATAATTGATATTATATGAATAGTCAAGGAGTAACCTGCCCTTCACATTCTTAACATTGCTGAACTGAGGTAAAATTCAGAACAAACTGAGTATATTCGCCTACAGACACGCATGTGCACACATACAAAATATATGCAATAATCAGTAAAAATGCCCACTTCTAAAGGACGCCTACAAAAAAATCAGGTCTTCGGTTTTTTGAACTCATTGTATTTCTTGTGTTTAATCAAAACCACTCTGACCATTATGCACAGTTTTGTGGCAACACCATTCCTACTGGCAGGAAAAGCGCTGAAGCTCCTTTGTGACAAAGCGATCTAGAAGGAGGTGGGAATACGGGGCTGACAGTGACAACAGACTGGCAAATGTGCATTAGATATTGATGCAGAGAAACATAGAGTCTTCTACACTGGAAGTTATGTAAATTAAATCAATTAATGATTCTGAGATAAATACTGTCAAATGACATTCTAGCATTTAACACTTCTGTAGTAAGAGTGATGAAGGTTATCTGTACTTTCCTGAGTGTCTCTTCCTCCTTCACCTACAAGCATATATGAAAAGGACAGAACAAAAGAGAGGGAGGGAGAAAAAGCACAGCAGAATTGCATATGTGCACAAATTCTACCTCATCTTTTGTGGAAAAAAGGAAAACAAACAAACAAAAAATCCAAAACAAACAAAACGCACACAAAACCCAAAACCAAACAAAAAACCCAAAACAAAACAAAACAAAAAACTACTCAAAAGTGGAAATATCTAAAGTGGCAGCTGACAGATAATTTATTGACAGCTTTTATATCTTAGGTGTCTACTGCGGGTATTTCTTTGCCCATATAACTCAAATGAAACATTTTTATTTGACTAATGGCATAGCAAATTTTAAAACCTTTATTTTAGGGAATGATTATTAAAATGAATTTTTATGGGATGTAGAAAAACTGCATTTACATTTGCAAAATGAAAAGAAAAAGCTTCTGTACTACATTTCTGAGAAGGTCTGTGTGTAGGATTCAAACTTCTATACTTAAAAAGAAATCATGCATTTTCAATTTGCCATCAACACAAGCTGTTTCATGAGCATTACAGCACATATTCTTGTCATATAGTTTAAATAACCAAGATATTTTATTTATTTGCAATATTGTAGCTTTTTTAAGCCAAGGAGAAATGAAGAGATAGCAACAGACCTTGGCTGCAAATTATTTTTAAGAACTTCTGGGTGCCTTTCTTAATCTATGGATTGGGGGGTGCATGCATTGTGTTTTAAGGAAACAGAATGTTACTGTTCATGGCTGTATATTGGTCAATGACAGCTTAGCCCCTTGAAAAAATAGCTCAAGAGGAAAAGCTAGTGCTGCTCAAGCAGATTTTAGTGGTTATAGCTCTTGTTACAAATGTATGGCTAGTTTTGATATAGTTTACATGGATAAGAAAATTACTATCAACAGCCTTCCCATATGTCTAAACATTAAACTATATATATTACATGGCCATATATGTCTTTGTATATTATATACAGTTTTGTACACGCACATATTCCCCTTTTGTATATATTGCTTTAAAACTAATGATGACAAAGATCTATTTATTTCTTTGTTGTTTTTTTTTAAAAGCACAAAAGTCACATAGTGACTTTTTCAGCAGAATGTACCGTATGCAGCTACGGAAAACCACTTTTAGAGGCCCATTCTCAGCGGTACGAGGAATGCAAGAAAAAAATCATCTGTGTAACAAACTAAGTTCTGAAAATTGTGAGAAAACGAGGCTGTGAGGATGGAATAACAGTGACAATTCAGCTGAGATTTTGAACTGACCTAACTGGTTTGGAAGAACACTAAATGCAAATGCTGCATTTTGATGTTTTGGAGCATGAACATAAGGAACAAGAAAAAGCCCACTGAAAGAGCCTGTAGATATTCATCAGTACTGTATTAGGTTCATATGTGAGTAGATATATTTACAAAATACTAGCTAGAATGTACATTGCCATTGTTAGTGTCTTCAACGTCCTACACAGCCCCAAAGCACACCTTCTTCCTCTTTGCAACTTGACTGTAAAAAATAAACCATAATTTTGTAGACCCCAACTTCCATGACTACAAAGTCAAATAAAGATTACGTTCACTATAAATAAAAAATGAACAAAGTTATAACTTCTTTCTCTGTGGGCAAACCCATAGTCTGTTCATTTCCCGTCTTTATTCCCCTTACCCTCATATTAAGAATCCTCTCTCAAACTGAAAAAAAAAGGTACAGTTAATAGATTAATAAGCATATTTGAAATGAAAAGTTGTAGTTCTGATTTAAGTATGCTGAAAATGATAGTCTTCAAGAAATCATCCATTCTCTTCCACTATCACTCCACTGTCAACTAATATAGGAATTTATATCCAAATGGAAGCAATAAATCCCATCTCATATCATGCAATTTAAAATGTCATAAGGCACAAATGCACTCACGCTTAATCCTTGCTTGGTTTATAGGCACATCTGTCTGTCAGATATTCAATAACCAACCCCTAAACCTGCAACCAATATCAATAATTTATCTGGTTTGTGTATCAAAATAACTTTATGAACTATATAGTTCAAGTGCATTTTCAAGTCTATAATAAAAAAATGCTTAATAAACTCTTTCTCTTTTCCATATTTCAATGGAATTTAAAAATAGAGGCTATTTTAAGAGAGTTCTGTTTTCTATGTTGATATTTATTCTTAAATAAGATATTTTTAAAGTATTGAATGTATTTAAAGTATTGAAAGTATTCAAAAAGTCAGTTATAAAAGAAGGGGAGAGGGGAAAAAAACACTGCATCTTCAAATTCTAAATTAGTATTACCAACTTATAGGGAATATAGCACAGATAATAATTTTAAGATGTATTCCATTTCAGTAAATAATTTATCCAGCCACTTAGATCTTTTTTTTTCCTTTCCCAAGACTGACTAGTATTGTATAAAAAAATATGGTAAGAGGAATAAACTGATTTGTCCAAATTAGATGACTTACAATATAGAATCACAGAATGGTAGGGCCTGGAAGGAATCTCTGTAGATCTAGGTAAGGTATACGGTGTTTAAGCACCTCATAGACCACTCCAGGTACAACGCTAGCCTCTTTTAACTCATAAAGAAGGAAATAAGCATTTGAGGTACTCAGTGTTTATCCTGGCAAATCATCGACTTACATGTTGTGATACAGGTTAATATTTGACATACATTTCCAAATTATTATTTGAAAACACATTTTTAAAGAATATTTTTAGTTATCAATATACCTACTTTTGAGCCCAATATTTTGTATCATTTGCTACAATACTCCCATCCAACACTGGTGAATGACAATGTAGGCAACAAATACTCCACTCTACTTTTGATTGTCTCCTTTCCACTAACTTCTGCATAGCTTTTTTTCCACAGAATGCCCTTGGAATAGCAGAATAGAGCCCAAAATAAGTCATGATATTTGAAGATATCACTCACTGAAGCAAGAATATAATGAATGAGTTATGTTTAAAGGAGAGAGCTGACTGGCAGAGAACCCAATAACATTTTTAAAAGGAATCTGGAGAGTCTGTAACCAGAAATTAATGACAGTAACAGACACTTTCATCTGAGCCCTCTGTTAACTCTTGAACCTGTTTCAGGTCACAGCATATATTACAGTTCCTAAATTCATTCATATGTTATTTTACGTCAATGTTTGACTGGTGAACTTCAAAGAAACATACAATCTGTGAGCCTGTCATTCTTTCTTGAGCTAGTCAACAGCATTAACTTTCCCCCACCTAAAAATAAGTAATCCTGCTTCTGTTTTTGACTGACATAAAGTACAACACATTAGAGTCCTTTCAGATTCACTCTGGAAAAGCAATCTAGGAAAAGAAAGCTAAAAGTTGAAATAAAGGCTGTTGAGTGACCTCCCTACTCAGTGCCTTGGGCCAGTTGATTTGTTACATATTAATACATATGTAGCGTAATACCTGAATATGCCTGTTCATTGCACATTAAATGCAATAAATAGATTTTGAAATCCGTATCTGTGATCTAGATATTTAACTGAGAGGAGCTGTCTTAGAAAGAGACACAGGCCAAGTAACAGTCGTATATTTTCATCCATATTTGTTTTTGAAATATGTATGATATTAGTATGTGGTATTTTTCTGAGCGTTCTGCTCAAATTTAGATGGAAATAAGCGTTGGATATAATCACAGGAACAGAGTTCTGAACTGAGACTCCTAAACAAACCCTAAAAAGCTAATGCCGGAATGATAAACTTGACTTTGTGGGTTTTTTCCCCCTTAGTTTTTGTTTAAGTTGAAACTTTATCTGAATAATTAAGCATTTGCAAGTCAAATTAACTAGTAGGACTCTTCAGCTTCAGCTGTTATATCATGCTGTTCCTTTGAACAGTATTTACAGTGCAACGAGAGAGAAAACGGGAGAGTTCAGGCACTTCAGCATTCGCAGCACCTCCCTGATACACAGCTGAATGCCACTGGCTATGCAGCCGCTGCATTTTAATCACAGGTTAAGCCACTGCAGATAAAAGTATTCAGAGAGAAGTCAATTCTTCACTAATTTAATTTTTAGTTCTACTCTGACCCTTAAAAAACCGGCTTCACTTATGTCAACAGGAGTTTAGGCAATGACTCCCAGAGAAGGAGGAGCCTAAGCATCTGTGCTCTACATGCTTGTCAAACAATTTGACATTATTAGTGTTAGCTCTTCTACAGTTTGTGTTACTTAACATTCTGCTTGCGTTGCTGTAAGACAGTTCCTGAGTGCCTTAGAGTTGCTCCTCAAATGCATCTGTTGTTCCTTGTTAGGATTTAGAGCTGCCATTCCAACACAGAGTAGATGCAAGTAATACGACTGATTTCTCTGACCAAAGTCTGGCGTTAGGAGTGCTGAACTTCTTCTATCAGACGGAGTTTGTCCCTCAGTATTAGCTGCATGAGAAGAATCAATGCATCTGAAATGTTCGTGTGTAAAAAATACTACAATGATAGACTGAAGGAAAATAATTTGAAAGTCATTTCACTGCATCTTTCCACTGCGTGAATCTGCTACAGGGTAGTAATAATTTTGTGACAGCAGAACAGTATGATAAAATCTAACTGCAGGAAATGAAAAGGCAAGATAATTTAAAAAGACTTTAAAATTAGCAGATAATGTCTAGCGATCCAATCATATTGTCTTGAACAGACAACATTTCCTGGTGACTTTTATGTCTGTGTACTGGAGAGCTAAAATTATTGCATGCTGTCCAAATGAATGAATATACCAGAAGCAAAGTAACTGTTCCCCTCCTCTTGCATTGCTTTACCGCAATCCAGGCAGTTATCAAAGAGGCAGAGAAAATCTTTATAAGCTTTGATGGGCCTTTCAGGTATTATAAACATTAAAAAAGGGTAGGAATTTTGTTGGTCCCAACTCTGCAAGATTTAGCATCAGAAATCACTGAGGAAAGACTAGTCTTTGAGTTAAACCTAATTTTTTTCTTGAAGGGTCTGTCTTCTGCAGAAAGAATTCTATCTTGTTTGAAGGTTTTTTATTCAAAGAGAACCCGATTATTGGATTTTACTGAAAATGGATTTTATTTCTTCCTGTTTTATACTAGACATGGAGGGTCTGTGATAATTGGAAGAAAATAAGCAGCAAGGCAAATTAAGGTAAATGAAAGGGAAACTAACTGTTGAACTAACTGTTAGAACCTTATCTTGTTCTTTGGTTATGCAAATTGTTTCATGTCAATAACTGAGTAATTATTCAGAGAGCAAAACTTCAAAGACTCCCATACAAGGCAGAGGTGCGAAACCTCTGGAATTCATTAAGCAAGATGAGACCTTGCAACGTGGAGTTTTAAAAATCAAGCTGACTTACTTATTTTCAAATAGTAACCACTGTTAAAAGCACAGAAAATTTAAAAAAAAATTATACAGATTTCTTTTTTTTAATATAATCTCTATTGTCTATTACCAGAACAATCAGCCGTCCTCAGCTGACAAGGAATGAGGCAGGACAGGAGATTTTTAGTAACTTCTGAGAAAAGGTGTTAAGAAGCAAGGCCTCAGCCAACAACCTCCTGCAGCTTCTCCTAGCAGCAGGTGGAGAGAAGCCCAGCCAACCTTGTGACAATCGTTGACTCCTGGGAATGCTGAGAAGGGTACCAGTGTCCCTGACATTGATAGAATATCACTCCTTAAAATTATTTGTCTTCTAGAATGGAAATGTTGGACTGGAGGCCACTTTAACTGGTAGGAATTTCTCCATTTCTAAGCAGGCTGGAATTTGGTTCGCAGACAGAGCACAGGCAGGTGTTCAACGTAGGGTGGGAGAAGTGCTTTTGATGCTCCATTTGTACAGCATAGCTACATGCAGTGAGCACAAGTCAACATGAGATTATTTCATATGAAAACAGTGTCCTAACACGAGTCTGTTCAGTGCTGATAATTTCCAAAAAGATCTTCTAATTTTAAGTAGCTGAAGAAATGTCCTGCAATGCAACATACACCCCAGTATATTGAGACAGAATTTTTGAAACAATAGCACACACCTGTCATCATCTTTGTGGCATGACTGCACCAGCCACATTAAATCACAAAGGCTGTTTCTTGCAAGGGAAACACCCATCCATCACAGAACAAAACTACAGTGGTTTAGCATTTTCTAGATCATGAGTGCAGAAATTGTCCGTCTGATTTTCACAGATCTTTAACAGCAGAAAGAACTCTCATTTCTCTATGACAGTAAGGCACCCGGCCTAGCTCTGCACATAACTAATATAAGTGTATTAAAGATGTACCACAAATAGAAATGAGTAATGGTAGCTAGAACGTTTCACTAAGATTTACAACCCTACGGACAAAGTGAGTTTCCAGTAATTTTACATTTTCCTGTTCTTGTTACTAACCCTGGCAAAAAGCATCTTGACAAAACTTGAAAAAGCGCTGTTAACCATGCCACTATTTTGCCAAAGTTTTGACCCAAGGCTAAATATAATTTCAAAATTATATTTTGTCTGGTGTTCTAAACCAGGAGATTACCACAATCATAAAAAGGACATTTTGCACAAAACATGTTCGGTATCTGCCGGCTCTCACTAACAGTCCTGCAAACAGAAGAACCACACGGAGTAACTGTGGCAAAAGGACTGTGCTCTAATGATGAAGAGCTTATCTATAGCACAATGATATTTTCAGACTACTCAAATAAGTACAAATTTTCCTATTCATATTTATTGGCTGACTGCATGAACTGTTAAAAGTATGTTGAATCTTTCATGTTCTGGCCCAGGAAATAATAGACAACCTAATATTTATTTGTCAGAGCTTGACTTTGTACAAGAGTGATTGACTTCAATGGCTTTTAGACTAACTGAAGATGCTTTGTACTATTTAGAATTAGTAAAAATTATACATATTTTCCAATATTTACAGGCACTATTTTCACCAAAAAACCAATAGTTTTTCTGACTGCAATGGAAGTGAAGCTTTTGCTTAAAAAAAGACATGATGTTTGGTTGTTTTGGGGGATTTTTTTTAGCTGAATTTTTCTTTTTAGTATCTTGAAGTGAACAATCCACATATTTAGTTATTTTTAAAGCCAAAACATTGCTTAACACAAGCAATCAAAACTTTTGTGATGTAATTCCAATTAAAGACTACAGTAACTATTGAAACCAGACACTAGCTTGCTGATGGGAACATTCAGTGACTATGTTGTTTATATAAGCCTACAGAAATAAAACTCAGTGAAGAAATTTAAATTAGGTGTTTTCCATGCTTTCTTCAGAAGAATAAGGATTTGTAGAAACACAATTTATTTATTGTTATGTCAGAAAAAAGTTGATTTTCTCTTTCTGGCTTTTCTTCTTAAGTGAAGTGACCTCTAAGTATCTGCCTTATAAGTCACTAGTAAGACAGTAAAGAAAATTAAATATTATTTTTAAAGGGTTTGTGGTGGGGTTTTTTTGTTTCAATAGTTGTCAGAAAAAAAGCACCTTTTAAACACGTGCCTTTTCAAAATGAATGCTACTTTGATCTATGTTACCATCATGCTTACAGCAATTAATCGTTATGGCCACAAAGAACAAAATGGTATAGCATTCAACATCAGCTTTATTTCTGATTAAAGAAGGTTATCCATATTATTATCAACTACTAAAAAAAAGATGAACAGTGATGAACAGTGTTTGTTTGCTTTTTAAAGTTAGCAACACAACCTGTGAATGATTTTAATTTGGGTTTCCAACAGAAGTTTATTAAAAGATGGAAGCCACCCTAGAAGAGCTGTTCTGAACCCTGTTACATGAGTTATTTACTGGCAGATAAAGCTTCTTTTTGTGACAAAAATAGACAATGGTTTCTTTTTGGTAGAAATTTAGTATAGGCATTTCAAAACTTCTAATTACCAACATGCCAGAGATTTTAAATTATTATATAAGGTATATCTTCCAAAAGAAAAGGATGGAAAACCTACCATTCAACATTTTCAAAAGGCATAAAAAGTACCATAATTCACAATAGAGGTGTATCCACAGAGCAATAGAGGAGTCTGACTGCAGAAAACAAAAGTCTAGATACAAATTTACAATCAAGCAGCATGATCTGTCCAGAATTAGATTAAAATAATGCAGTCAGGCTGTAACTAAAGTAGAAAGTATGCTGGGACAGTGTTTACTACTTCACTGTTAGACCAAGTCCAAAATCTACTGAAAATTTCTGTTTGCTTTGCACAGAAACCTAAAGGGCTTTTGGGCCTGACTGCACTTTTCATACTGGACGTTATGGCCATACTAATATTTCCTATGTGCTCCTATCTTTTCAACAAAGAGAGGCTTGTGTCCCTGAAAAGTGGGTGGGAACTCAAATCGCCTCCTGGGGACTGAGGAGGAAGGGGGCCCTGTGGGTATGTTGATGCCATTCACTGAATGTTTGGTTAAGCAAGGACAGACATCTCAGCTGGCTGATTTCTTCTGGTTTTCCTGAGTAACAATAGTAGCAGAAATATCAATAGTAATACCGGCAAAATAATCTAAGATCCTGTATAAATTTTAATCTCCACCTGCAACAAAGGCCAAGCTGTCATGTTTTCACTAATTTTTTAGCTAATTTAAACAGGCACAGACTAAACGACTTCTTCAGCAATCACAGATTTCAAGTGTATTTCAACTGTATTTCCTGGAGATAGTGGCAAGGTACAGAAAATTACTAACCATGGTTTAAAAAAAAATTGGTGACAAAATGATTTAGTATTTATCCTAAAAATAATTAAAAAAACCCAAATGAGTTATTTGAAGGTGCAAGGCATTTAAATCAGAGGAATGACTATGGCTCTATTTTAATCTTGTTTCATCCACCTAGGATATAACATTTAGCATTATTACACTTGATGTTTTTGATTCATGCTTTAACCATCTTGTTTGTTTGTTTGTTTAAACAGAGCAATCACAATACGGATGCAGAATACCCCTTTCAAAGTCTGTATTTGTTTCTGTCCAGGCATTTTATCAAATAACAGGTTCTGGACAAATCAGACTTTCTGAAAACAAAGTGAAAGAGTGAATATATTTCAGAGATACATGAGGTCAGTGAACATTGTTTTGCTCACATAATTCCTTTTCCATCCTTTGTTTTTTTCATTTATAACTCCTGAAGTATAACACACAAATTATCCTATTGTAGACATCAACCACTTGACAGATTGTTTTAGTAATACTCTTACGTGTCGCGGCTTTCCTTCGAGGCTGCCAGGAAAAGTTTAACAAAAAGGCTGTTTAGTTCCTTTAAGTTCTCATAGATAAACAAACTACAAAGCAAGTTTACAGTACCCAGGACCATCCATGCAAAAATATCACACAGGGTCTTTACAGTAACAACACAAATCAGAGCTTTCGAAGGTGCTCAGGCAAGAAGAAAAGCTGATGATGGTTCAGCAGTCTGTCAAACGGAACCAGAAATGTTCACACTTGGGATTATTTAGCTAATGACACATAATTGTTAGGACACTTCTTAACAAAACTCTGTTTAAAGAAAACCATTTTTCTTCGTTTTATATACAGATGGTAAATTTTTAATAATAATTCATAAAAATAATTAGTTTTTTTTCTAATAAAACCTTAGATAATGTCAATGACAGTGATGCTAGATACATAAATATGTGTCTATGCATTCACCTAAGAAACTGCCTACAAAACACAATAGACACACGGCAGATTTCCATACCCAAGTCTGGCCTTGTAAAGTGCGTTACCCACCGCGGGCGTGTTGCAGGGAAGAACTACAGCCCCAGCCCTGCAGTGTTACACAGAGGTCTGGGTCCAGGCACCAGAATTAAACACAAAAATTGCCTTTCTTGTGTTTTCAAAGACCTCAAAAGCAGCTTGAAAAGGTGATTGTAACGAACTGCATCCTCCCACCACCCCACAACAGAAGGCTGGGAGGATGACAGACAGGGGAAATAAAGGTAGGATAAGAAATGGAAAAGGGGAAATGAACCCTGAGGTAGATTGGGAGATATGGGAAGGAAACAATGCTACCAAATTTCAAGGCAGACAGGGACATTACATGGGAGAATGTTCAATTAAAAAAAAAAAAAAGCCTAAATGAAATGAAATGTCAGCAAATTAGCTCCTGACAGCTTCTTGAAGTGACAAAAGTGTCCTGGCTGTAGAACTTCACCAGAGTATCTCTCAAAAATATTAGTGCAGCTTAAACACATGATAAAATGAAATACAAAGTCAAATAAACTCAATAAAACTTTCATGATGTTTGTTGATATGCCACATTGTTCTAGGCAATATCTAGTTATAACACTAGTTCATTGCTTGGATTAGAGTGAACCAGGAGAATCAGAGGAATTACTGCAGGTTTGACACAATCAGGCCTGATGTTGAAATGAACTGTGACACTCATTATTGTCATGTGTGATTTCAGCAGCCCCTGGAATTGTAGCCATTTAGCTATTTTATGTACTCTAAAAGTCACAATTACCTCTGATCTGAATCCAGCATATAAATACATCTCCTTTTTGCAAATACATGGCATATAATGACCAAGAATCCAGAATTTGGAAAGCAGAAAGTGTCATGATTTTCATTCTTTTCCATATTCCCCTCAAATTCACTGCCTGTTCCACCAATGCTCAGTATGACCTTTCCCAACAGCACCTCTACTTGCCCTTAATCCCATACTCTCCCCAGGCCCCTGGTGATTCTGGACCATACCTAATTATTGTATAGTTACAATTCAGATGTGCCAAACCCTTATTTATAAAGTGCTTTTGAAGACTATGCAAAGAAATTGTCTCTTTTTCAGAGGGAATTTTTTTGATTGTCTTTATTTCATGTGGACCTACTAAGAGAAAATCTTGATTTCCCAAGTAAGCAGCAAAATTTATAAATTACATGTGGTATATGGAATACTTTGCTATAATTTTAATCCATCTGGGTTTATATAGTACTGCTAGGATAAAATCCAGCCACTTCTCAGTAAAGATGCAAAGGCAAGTTATCTAGGATCAAGGCTTACTTTCTATTCCCAGGTATGCCAAAGGTTTTGTATAGGATAAAGAGAATAACGTACCCATCATCCCATCTACCCCCCCATATTCAGCATGGTTTTCCCTTTCATATTCCATACATATATCTTTAATATATTAAATTATAAGCTGGTTTTATTTTATATTTCTTGGGTTTGAGGGTATCTTGTCAAACACACTAGCTGTTCTTGTACCATGATTATATACACCTAAGCATCACAAAACAGCAAATGAAATTTAGAATTTAAAGCCTTTCACTAAATGAGTTTTCTTGTGGGCAAAACAGTCTTTGAAGTTGTTCTACACTGTCTGTATAAATATAATTGAATCTTTTTTGTATCTCTATATAACTCTGTATATAATCTAAGTGTTACATAGGAGGCCTTGAAATATTATCTCTTTAACACACAACAGTTACCAAAAGCAAATATTATTAATCAACATTGTCATCTTAAATGCTGCTTTTAGTTTTGGTAACTTCATATTCAGAAGCATCAAATGTAGGAAAGAGCCACACAAATGTAATAAAAACGATTGTATGTACAGAGTTTCTTACATGTGCTTAAAATTAAGGAATAGATTATTTTCCCTGAAAAACAGATAATAGAGGAAAGCATGCTTGTGACACATAAATAACGATTAATAGGGAAAGACATTTTTGTTCATTACTGAAGTATAAAGTACTATTTTCCATTCTCATTATATTTATTTTTATTTTATTTTTAAAATTTGTTCCTTATAAAAAGAAGGGGCATTACATGATTGAAACATAAATACTTCTATAAAATTCCATCTGCTTTGAAATATTTCATTCTCAGTACATTTGGCAGAAGCAGAAGGTGTCCCAGAAATATATTAGAAATACTGCATTTCTATTAAATATTAAGTCACGCCTCTGACAGCATGCCAAGGCTGGCATAGCAAAGCAGGCACATGAAATGCCAAAACAAGCCCTTTGGCTCCCATTTTGCTGTCCCCTGCAGTGTGTCCCTGCTACCCCACCTGACTATTCTGCCTTGGATTAGGCCTCCTCCTCACTTGTATCACTTTAACAGTTTAGGGGGAAAGTCAGGAAAGTGGAATCAGACAAAGACTCCAGTAAACCAGATCTGTCTTTAACTTTCTGCCTTTAACTTTTCTTACTGAATGCTGCTCCTGCCTTGTCTGCACAAGGTGATAAGCTGTTGGGGGCAGTTTCTGCCTTCTCTCCCATGTGGAACAACTATAACTCTATATTATATATGCACTTACCCACACACATTCATCTATATAAAACTGTATTTACAGCTTCGTTACAGGTAATAATATTTACATTCTTTCTGTCTCATAACTGAGCTTTGTTTCCAGTGAGTCCTTCAATTTCATAGAGGTAGGCATCTTAATAATAATCACCACCATGTCCTGGTATATTTTATTTGATTGCTTGTTACTTGGTATAACAAAACTGAAATAATCTATAAACTATTTGAAAGATTGATTTCTGTTCAGCTGAATCAACCCCCTGTAAGATGATATACTGTAAAGGCTCTTTTGCCCTTAAACCATAATCCTGATTTATCAAATATTATTAGTGCAGTTGTGTAAAGTTTTCCTGCTCAGCAACAAAAATCACCTCTCTCTCCTGTAAAAGCATTTCTAACTTGAATGAAATCTACAGAAAATTGCAAATATGGCACTTACCAGAAAAAAACCCAACTATAATATACTATAAACTAAAAATCACCACTTCAAAAAGGAAAAAGGCATGCCGCTTTCCGTCCTCATGGTATTTCTTTAAAAAACTCTGTCTTCATGATTAAGGCCGGAAAGATGAATTTTTCTTTTCTACCTCTGATTTATGCCTTGCACGACACACAGATTTTCTAAGTTCAGAACACTGCCACTGACTTGTCTTTTCACAGATGAAAACTTTTGCCAGGGTAAGGAGTCTAGAAAAACAGGCAGATCTCCTGATCTGCTTAACTGGAAATCAGGCAGCAAAATTACATACACAGACATTGTCAATGACAAATCATTCACAGGCCAAGGTAGGATGCATTTTTTAAAGTATGCACTAAATTACACCTACTTGCTGTCGGATTTCTTCTTCCATCTTTACTGGGGACCCCAACTCTGCAACTTGTTTGACACCTTCACTAGCATATCCTCCATACTCCCAAAGGATGTAGTTCTTCGAGTGAGAACTACCAATGATTGCAGACCAATGGTTGGTGCGTCCTTTCAGGGGGGAGGGAAAAAAAAAGAGAGTCAACCAACAAGATACCCTCAAAGCATAATTCCTGACTTTTTATTACAGTAAAGCCTTTGAAGTGCCCAGTCTTCACCAGCACCAAGCTTCTGCATGTGTTGCATACTCTCACTATATCAATACACCATATCTTTACAGTAACAAGAACAAGTGCCAGTGAACTACAGAAATATAACATAAAGTGTCAGTAATTATTGGCTATCACAACACAGGTAGAAATGTTGAAAAAGGTTGTATTCTAGCTAATCAAGTAGCCCCCTCAAACAGATAGGCTAAGTGTACTTTTTCTTCACCAAAGACTTAACTTCTTCAGGAAGTTTGAGAATCCTTTAATTTTAGGTTTCCATGTAAAATATTTTTGAGGATGAAACCTGCAAGGGAAGGCTTCAGCAGTCACTCAAAAATTGAACAGCAAGTCATTTCCTTACCGAGAGATACTGGTTTCTAACAGTCGACTAGCTTTTTGTTTGACTGGTGACAGCAGATTACTGGCAAAAAGTAGATATAAGGGTGATTACACTACATTTTGTTTATGGCTTTATGCTCAAACATTATCAGGCACAGAGCTATAAAGGGCCTACAGCCTAGCATCTTCCTGCTGAAACAGAGGTAAAATATTTGCTTTCTATTGGCAAATGTTGTCCACCAATTCTTCCAGAAACTTTTGAAATACTGGTAAAGAACTGCTCTTATTGCAAGTGACATAGCTGATTTTTCTGCTCCTGCATACTTAAATGATACACATCTCCTTCCCCCACCCTCACCCCAACCATTAGTAGGTGTTCCCTTTATTTAGGAAGGGGGTGAAAAGTAGATTTTGGTGCTTCTGTATTCACCTAGTTTCCTTGCTCAAATTTCCCATAGAGTAAGCATTGTAGAGCTAGGCAAAAGGATTCCTGTTCTTGTTTCTTATCTTGTTGAACAGAAAAAGAAAACAATGTAAAAGTTTAAAGAGAAAACGTTAGAGAAGTCTGATGAAATTGAAAAAAGAATCAAGCAGAAATAAGGAGTCACAGAAGTCCCACGGTACTGGAAATAAAAATGAATTCACTTAAGTGTCAAATTACACTCTGCAAAGTTATGGACTTAAAGGAAAGGATGAGAAAGTGAACTGCTCACATATGCAGACAGCCTGGTAACAGTGCAAAGACTGTAGGAGATGAGGGAGGCAGAATGATGGAATAAGACAATATTTAATGTTTTTCTTTGCAATGCAAAAGGAAGAGAGTAGCAGTAAAACCAGCTGAAAAGAAGAATAAATGAATGGAAAATGAATAATGAAGTAAACAAAAGGAATGCAAATTTAAGATGTGAAAGGTAGGACAATGAAATTGAAAAAGACAGTGTAGAGAATTGAATAGATAAAGTCAGATGCAGGAACCCAATCACAGGAGAATAGAAAATAGATTAGAAATAAAAAATGAACTCCAGTGGTAGGGGAAAAAGCCAGAAAAGTATAGCAAGCAGAACAGACGGATGAGGGGAGATGGCCTGGCAACACAGCAAACAGAGCTTCCATAGATTCCCTACTGCTAAACTTGGATCAAAATACACCTACTGCACTCTGAATTATAGTAGGCTTGATGTTTTCAGAGTCCATTAATGCTAATCAGTAATTGAGCCCCAAATGGAGAAAAAAACCAACTAAACCTCCTCCCCACCCAGGTAACAACTGAAGAGACTACAGTGTCAGAAGACAGTTTCTTGATCTAAGATCTAGCAATTGGTCCTTAAATATACAGTAGCACCTTGTCAAATCGTAAAGAGATACAGTCATTCAGCTCCAGTGATGGGACCACTAGTTTTGCCCATTCTTTCTTCCTAGCACACAGGTCTAACTATCTCACAAGTCACAATCAGCAGCTTTCCCTGAAAGAGAGTAAGTGACACTTACTGAAACTTATTGAAAGAGAAGGCTCCACATAGTCCCTACAAGAGAAAAACGTATCACCAGAGAGAGGAACCAGAGTGCCTTTAAGTCTTTAGTAAAAAGGATAAATAATTGTTCCATGTGCTCCAAAGCTTCTCATGCTCCCTAAACAGGTCAAGAACATCTGATGTCTTTGCAATCCAGAGCCCAGCCTTTTCCACTAAACACCTGTCCCTAAAGATATTGGCTCTGCTGAGAAAGCAGCTGGCCCACCTAATTGCCCAAATGAGCTCTTCAAAGTATATTGCATCTACCCTAAACCTGTTACAAAATCTGTACATTTGCAAGTGTTTCACTCCTCATCTTGAACCTTCCATTTTAATGAGAATGAAGAGATGACTTGATATAGTTTCTTAGTTCTTTTCCTCTAAACATCAAAGAACCTTCTCTGCATTAAATAATCTGAGCAGTACAAAGCCAGAGCTATTTTGCATCACCAGTCTGATGTCACTATCCAATTCCCAGGACAACAAACAGAATACTGACAGCTTTCCAATGGTGTTATTTCGCTTCCTTTTTTATGAGTAGTTTCTCAATTTACACACTTACAAGTGTATTTTTACATAAAGATCAAGTTGTAATCACAACTTGAGAGCATATCCTCTGACATCTTTCACAGGTGTGCCACATCAAATTATGATGGAGAGCATATATGTTTCTGTTATCGTACATGGGTGATACCCAGAGAGAAAAAATACGGACACAAGTTGGAACGCAGGAAGTTCCACCTCAATATGAGAAAAAACTTCTTCCCTGTGTGGGTGCCAGAGCAGCGGCACAGGCTGCCCAGGGAGGGTGTGGAGTCTCCTTCCCTGGAGACATTCAAAACCCGCCTGGACACGTTCCTGTGCCCCGGCTCTAGGTGTGCCTGCTCAAGCAGGGGGGTTGGACAAGATGATCTCCAGAGGTCCCTTCCAACCCCCACCATTCTGTGATTCTAAGCTACAGGACATATGTAAATACAAATCCTTCTGACTGGCAAAATGGGTTAGGAAATGTAATAGTTCCCCTTGAGCCAGATTTAATAACAACTAAATACTCGGCTTCCACTAGTCTTATTTTCGGGAGTTGTGATAACTTGCAAATATTAACTGAAAACCACGCTCGCTTTTTTCAAGCCTTAGATTACAAATCAGTTTAATTTTTTTTTCAGCCTGCGATTCATGAAAGAAAAATTATTTTAAGAATTAGGTTTTTAACCCTTTCTACACTGAGGTACACCTCTCTCCATTGACTCTATGCTTGGCACTCTTGGAACAAGACTGTGTTGCAGTGGTTTCATTCTAAGCAATGCTTTATAGAGTAGACGCGTCTGATAACCCCTAAACAGGCAATACATTTTTAAATTTCATGGAACAGAGGTATTTTAATTGCATTGGTATAATAAGTGTAAAATTATGTCTAATCCATGGAATCTGTGAAAACCTCAAAATAGTTTCCCAGAATTAAAAGTTTTGCACAGTGTCTTCTAGAAACATTTTTCTGTGACAGCAAAAGAAAATACTTCATTTGGCAAAAGCAGTTGTTTGGAGAAAAGCTAAGCAACAGAGTACATATTCTTTGGGGATTTTTAAAGCAAGTCAGAAAAGTTAAAGAAAAGACGCGAAATATAAGTTTTATGATCTGCTTTCTATTTCAGCAATACCGATAAGAGTAGAGCAGAATTTTTTATGTGATAGTTTGGCAAATAATTAGTGATTTACCTCATTCCATCATGAATAGTATTTTATTTTAATGTAATTACTGTGCAAGGTCAACATTTTCATGTCGATGACTAATTTTTATTTTTAGCATCACTACAACTGGATGAGATTGTTTCTCAACTTTCAGAAATTTCAGTGTAAAATCTTATAAGCTATTATTACTGGGCTTAATCATGCTAGCATTATATTGTTATTTTTTCACTTTTAATGTTTTACTTTAAAAAATGGAATGTAGTTCACCGGTTTGTAACTGGGGAGAGATAGCAGTCTAGAGAGTCAACTATTGTGCCAAACTATTGCAAATTGCTTACTTCCAGTTATGCACCCATACTCTTAATGTGTTCACTGATCTGGATTTAAAAGAAAAGGCCTTTTATCCCAAATATTACCTTGTTATGTCACACTAATTGAATAATTTTCAATCATTTTCTCATGCCCTATTTCTAACCACCAGCTGAATCCATACAAATAATGCATAAAAGCATCACACTCAGCAGATGTATAACCATTCAATTGCCTAAAAGAGCATTCCTGCAATTACTGGGTTTGGCTTATTTTATCTCCCATGTATTATGCTGACAAATAATATTTGAACAATGCTACATTCAACTTAAAATGTATGAGAGACTCAACATAAGCAATATTGCTTAGGCTGTTAAAACTGTGAGCTTATTGACACACAAACCATATTTGAGTTATATGATGATATTCTGACACTGTGACAATAATAAAAAAATAATTTACATATAAAGTCTATATAATAAACATCAGCCACATACAACATAACAAAGTTTAAACACCAGTAGGTGGGACTCATGTTCTCAAATAATTTCCTAGCCTTTATTGGCACAGACTGTGGAGTCAGTGATGAAAGAACAAATGCATACTGCTATGTTTTTGTAACTTTAGCTTGTTACAGTTACTTGGGTTATTGTAGCAAGAACACTGATTCTGTAGTTCAGAAACTTTAAAAACCCAAACAGGCAAAGCTCAGAATGTGTATTTTATCTGTCTATTCAACCAACAAAGACAAAGAAGATAGAATATTTTAAGATCTATTTATCTAAAAATTCAGGGCTCACCAAAACTAACTGCAATCTTTCAAAAGACTTTGAAGGAAAACACAGTATCCAGATTGGCATGACTGTAAAATCAAGATGTTAGTGTGTTGCCCATCCTTTGGGGCCTTTTTATACATTTATACATTATAAGCCAGTCTAAGCTTTCACCAAAAAAGCCAAAAAAGCAAACAAACAAAAACAACAAAAAACCCTCAAAACCCAAAACAAACACCACCATCCACCCGCCCTCCCCTCCCCCCCCCCCCCCCCCCCAAAAAAAAGAAAACCAGAAAAACTAACCTGTTGTCGCACCACAATGAAAATGTGAAAAATCTTGAAAATGGGATCTCATACACACCGCAGTTCAAACCATCAGGCAAATCAATAGATTTGTAATGTATAGCATCCACAGAAAGATCCATGGATTTTCAACACTGAATATAAGCAGTATTCCATACATGTCATAATTTATATTGCTGAGCTGTAAATATGTAATGTTGTCACACAACAAGCTCCAACCCTCTTCACAGTACCTATATGGTACAACAACAGTAAAAGAGTGATACTCACGTGGAAAATCTTTGGGATGAGTTTTTTCTGACCAGTTCCCATAAAAAGTTAGCCTGTACTTGGCAGTTCCACAGGCACAACAATCTAAAATTGGTTTGTCTGTCACACCTTCTGAGGCCGAGTCTGAAAAAGCACCAAAGTACCCATGGATAACGGTTACAACGCAAAATCAACAGATGACAGCAAAGTTGCCATAATAAATACTCCAGTAAATAGATCTGAGGTAAACCCATATTTTTTCATTGCATTTAAGCTGGGCTACACTAGGCACCAGGACCCTGAAATACCTGGATCATATTTATAAGTGGATGTAATGATTCAAATTGACACCAAGCTGAGCAGGAATGTTGATCTGCTCGAGGGTAGGAAGGCTCTGCAGAGGGACCTGGAGAAGCTGGCTGGCTGGGCTGAGGTCAATTTTATGAGGTTTAACAAGGCCAAGTACCGGGTCCTGCACTTTGGTCACAACAACCCCATGCAACCCTACAGTCTTGGGGAAGAGTAGCTGGAAAGCTGCTTGGCAGAGAAGGACCTGGGGGTGCTGGGTGACAGCCAGCCAAACATGAGCCAGCATGTGCCCAGGTGGCGAAGAAGGCCAGCAGCATCCTGGCTTCTATCAGGAATAGTGTGGCCAGCAGGAGCGGGGAGGGGATCGTGCCCCTGTACTCGGCACTGGTGAGGCCGCACCTTGAATACTGTGTGCAGTTTTGGGCCCCTCAGTACAAGAAGGACATTGAGGTGCTGGAGCGTGTCCAGAGAAGGGCAACGAAGCTGGTGAAGGGCCTGGAGAGCAGGTCTTGTGAGGAGCAGCTGAGGGAGCTGGGGTTGTCTAGTCTGGAGAAGAGGAGGCTGAGGGGAGACCTTATTGCTCTCTACAACTACCTGAGAGGAGGTTGTAGCGAGGTGGGTGTTGGACTCTTCTCCCAGGTCACTAGTGACAGAATGAGAGGAAATGGCTTCAAGCTGCATCAGGGGAGGTTTACATTGGATATTAGGAAAAATTTCTTTACTGACAGAGTGGTCAAGCACTGGCACAGGCTGCCCAGAGAGGTGGCAGAGTTACCATCCCTGGAGGTATTTAAAAGACATGTAGATGTGCCACTTCAGGGCATGGTTTAAGAGACGTGGTAGTGTTGTGTTGATGGTTGGACTTGATGATCCTAGGGGTCTTTTCCAACCTTAATGATTCCGTGATTCTAAGTCCACATTTTTAAATAAGAAGGAACCACTATTTCAGTTGTCTTTAGATTCAAAACAGGTTTCTTTCTGGTTCTTATCTGATACGAACAAAACCTCAGTTGATCTGATGAAAACACAATAGGCTTGAAATTTCTGGACAGCCAAAGCATCTAAATTCTCCAGTGGGATGCAATAGCCAACACCACTGCTTAGGTTTAGGAAAGGATGAAACAGCCCAGGATTCAATAAACTAAGTGCCCTGGAGACAAGTGAGTTTCACGTGAAGACCAGGTAAATCTAGGGGAAGGCAAGGAAGATTATATGAGGAAGAGTACATGTGATAAGGAAGAACATAACTGAATAGGAGATCCCAAATCTGAACCTGGATTAAACTGTTTAAGGCCTCAGAATTTTAGTTTGATATGATGACTTAAGATAAATAAGTAGAATATGACAAGAGGTCAAGAAAGATGGTTTATTTGACCATACCTTGTTCACAAATTCTTTTGGTGAGAGAACCCTCATCTTGAAAATAAATTATGCGCTTCTGCACAATACTGGCTCTATAAAGAAAAAAATAGTTTTAAATATATTTATTCCTTAAAGGAAGAAGAAAATGCATTATAAAGTAGCAAAAGGACAAAACAGGACTGCTAAGACGTAGGCACATTTCCTTCTTCTGCCAATACATATACACAATACAGGACTACAGACAGGGCATTTTTATTTCAACTTGCAATGGAATTTCGTTACATTTTAACAGAATTTTGGAATATTATTACCTCTAGAGAAGTGATCATAGTCATATGGTGAGGATCTGTGCTCTTGAAATGCCTGACAGTCAACTGAATATTCAATGTTTCAATCAAATCTTATATTAAAATACTGACATTATATTCAATTTCAGAAAAATAGTACAGCTAAAGCAAACAGCTGTTTGCAGGAAATTACCTGGCATCCTGAAGACATAAATACTTCTGATATATGACAGCAATTTAGTGCAAATATCATGTGAATCAGAAGTTAGAAAAAGAGCTAGCATAAGCTAAAGTCTTTGAAAGCAATTCAAAGGTTCCAAAAGACAAGGCACTTTAAAATTAATTAAATCTAGAATATTTTATTAAGATTTATAGTTCAAACAAAATGTAAGTTTATACACCTCAGTTTAGAAGAGGACAAGGAGGTTGAATCTTAAAACAATACAGGGAAAACCAGAGTGACTACACAAGTTTATTTTTTACAGCTGGAATTGTGCAGGTGAAATTTAGCTGATTTTCAGCCTCCCATCTGAGAGACCATAAATTGAATTTTGCATCAAAGATCTTCAAGTCAGCAAAGCACAAAGCCCAAGTTCCTCTTGCAGATTGGTATCATAACCACCATATGGTAAATGTCAAAAACAATAATCAACTGGAAAATATGTTCAAATGGCTCAGGTGACTCCTTTGAGTCCTAAATAAAGTTAACTAGCTTCTCTGACAATTTTTTAAACTGTAAAAATTTAATTCACATGTAAACTTTATCTTCTTTCTATAAGAAAACAGGCTTTGGTTAAAGTAAAAGACATTCTTTGGATAGACAGTTTTCTGAGGAGAACATGCTTTGGGAGCTGGCGCCCTTCTTTGTTTACCAGTAAGGGAGTACATTCTTCTAGCAATATTTGGTACCATCACTTGTATTTAAAACTCTAAATACCAAGGGCCATATCCTTGTATAACCTCAACTTTATAGTTAAATCATCATCTTGATCTCACTAGAGTTATTCCTCACTCATATCAGTTGAAGTGAGAAGAAAAAAATCATACTTTGTATGCTTAGTATTGTTGTTGTGGTGATGTAAACCTTTCTTTGACAATGTCCCACCCCTAAAATTATCAAAAATAAGGTGCAATTTTGCTGTGCTTTCTTTGCCAAGATGTAAAGTCAGAGTAGGACAGGAAGGATTCCTTCGTTTCACATTATAAAGCAGCCAGGAGAATAACTGGGGTTTGTAAACCTCTTAAAGCTAGACCAAACTGGAAAGGGTACAGAAACTACAGCTTGCTCTCATCCTTGATAGGGCTTGCATCTTCTAAAGGAAGATGTGATAAAGGACAATACAGGCAACCAACCAAGGCTGTGAAAAAACAGCATGAAACAGAAGAGCAAGACTGACTTTTACAAATAGCAAGGGCATGATCTGTCAGTATCTGGTGAAGGGGAACTCCTAGGCCTCAGCTTTATAAGGGAGTCTTTACAGTAGGAATAAATACGAGCCTGTAGCAAATAACAGAAAGTGAACAAAGCCTACAGTTAGTTAGATCTGTCTTTTATTAATATGAGAACTGTGAAGGGAGAATTTAAATGATGCCAGAAGAGATTGACCAAGTACATGAGAAGCAGAATGAAAGCTTTCTGAGAAATCTTTTTCAGGGTTTCTATCAAAAAACAAGGGGGGGGAAATAAAACAAACAAAACCACCAAAACAACCACTAGCAAGAACACAAGCCCAATGGCCAGCCTGTGACAGTGGCATGCTACCTTAGTTTTTCCAGCCTTAACATTCAAAACAAAGACAACTTTAAAGACTTTTTGGATGCTACACTGCAATTGGGAACCAATACTTTCACACAGACTCAGTGAAAAACATACAATTTTTAATACACAATCAATCATGGTTTTTCAAACACTGTACCATAAGACTAGAAAACAGTCACACAGGATGATTAATAAAATGTAAAGTAACAGCAACCTGAGCTGAAATGTAAATGTATCATCACAACTCACATATTGTCAAGTTGCTTTAACTTCTCATACACTGTCCAGTTACCAACAGCTGTCTTCCAGGATTGATACTAGGGCCAATAGCATCTTCACTGATGTCCTGAATGAAGGGGTGGAATGTAACCTCAACAAGTTTGCAGATGATACTAAATTGGGAGAGCAGCTGACATGCTAGAGGATAAGGCTACTATTTAGACAAGCAGTTCTGACAGACATGAGAAATGGGTTGGCATGAACCCTACGAAAAGTCAAAGGCAAAGTCTTGCACATAGGAAGGAATAATGCAGTTACAACAGTACAGTGCAGGGCATCTGCGAGGCAGAGAGCAACTTTGCAGGAAAGGCCTTGCGGGTCTTGGTGGACAAGCTGACTATGAGCCAGCAGCACACCATTGCAGCCAAGGCAGCCACTAGACTCCTGGGTGGTTTCAGCAAAAGCATAGCAACCCGGTCACAGAACATGATTTCTTCCCCTCCATTTGTTACTTGTGAGACCACATCTGGAGTACTACAGCCAGTTTTGAGCTGCCGAGTTAGAGAAAATCTTTGCATTACTAGAGGAAGTCCAGTGAAGACCCATCAAGATGGTTAGTGGAATGGAGCCCATGATGTCTGAGGAGAGGCTGAATTCACTCAGTCTAAAGAAAGTGTAAAGGAAGGATCTTACTGCTTCTTGTCTTCAACTACCTATCGGAAAAATACAGAAGAGGTAGAGCCAGATGCTTCTCAGAAGTGCATGGCGGTAGGATGCAAGGCAACAGGCAAGTGGGGACACAAGAAATGACATACAGATACAAGGAAAACTTTTCTCACCAGAAGGATGGTCTAAGTGATCAAACACTGGAACAAGCTGCCTAGACAGGCTGTGCAATCTCCATCCCTGAAGATATTCAAAACTTGATCAGACACATCCTTCAGCAACCTACTCAACATACCTGATGTAACAACACCTACTTTAAGCAGGCAGGTGAATTAAATGACTTCCAGATGTCACTTCCAACCTAAATTATTCTATGAATCTGTGCTTTAAATATAATTTTAAAAAACAGGTTTTCCAAAGCTTACTAAAAAAAAAAAACCACACACACACACAAAAAAACCCACAAACCAACCAAAAAAACCCCCAAAACCCCAACCACCAGACAAAACCGAAAACACTTAGAAAATCTAAACAAACAAGAAATTAGCTACTTGGTAAAGGAGGTCCTAAATCTGCAGATAAAAAAGATGAGTATTTAATTTCAGAAGCCATCATTTTAGAAACAAAATGTAGAAAGATCGTTAGAATCCTGAAGTGTACTTATATTATTCTTTTTGCTGCAGTTAGCTTATCACTGTGAAATGTCAAGGGAACAGTTCCTTTTCTAACAACAAAAGCTTTACAGTTTTCTGAGTCATTGTTTCTTCAGTTGTGTTTAAAATTATATATGGAGCCAATAATCTAAATGGGAGTTTTGTCACTGATTCCAAGTGGAACAGGATTGGTATATTAGATGGCTGCATAAATACCAAAAGCAGGCACACAGCTTTACAAATGCTCAGACAGAAACAATATTAATTTTAAATATTCATTGTTTTAATAATCAACTTGTAGACTGAAGACAGACCAAATATCTGATCAGTGTATTTGCCTAGTTTTTATCACTACCTTTTATTCCTTCCCCCCCCCACGTTTTATTCCTCTATAAAAGTTCTGATTCCAGCTAAGATTCTTTCCTTCAGTTTAGCTGCTTACAAAAACAGCTTAAAAATGGAATGGCAACTTACAGAGAGGTAAGAAAGCTTTTAAGAATTTACACAAGGTACACATCTGCTTAGTTTGCATAAATCCTTCCCACCATTTCCAGCATCTAGTGCTGTCTGAACTTTATGGGAAGGAGACCCAATTTCTTTCTCATGCTCATTAACAGATTTAAGTGGATCTCTGACTAATTTCTCTCTTTGACTACCAGCATACCATGGAATAAAAAAGAAAAAGGAAATATGACTCCAAAAATCTGTTTGTTTCATATTATCTTGAAAGTGATGCTCCTGGATTTGTATTAAAGCTTTTCCATCACCAAACTAAGGAGCAAAACCTTATGTTACAGGCACATATATACCTAGCAGCACCTGTTTTTCTTTAAAAAAAAGCTCCCAAAAATGTTACTTATTATTTCTATGTTGTAGTTCTCTCAACAAAATCAATGAATAGCTGGTAGCTTTTGTAATATTTGTTTTGACAATACTACTTCAGAATGTTCTAGGCTGGATAGAAGCAGGTGAGAGTCTCTGTCCTGTCTCAGTTCTGTCAGACCACATCAGAGCATGAGGGGTGGGAGTCTTGCCCTGAAAGGCTTCCCTGGAATAAGAAGATCCCCCTCCAGCATAGTTCCACAATGATTGTACCATCCTGCTGTGAAAAGCTCTACCGAAGCCACATAAATTGCATTTGGGATATTAACAAACAGGAAATGTCATAAACCATAAAAATTCAGAGCAGCCTTGGGAATACTCCAAGTCTTACCAGAAACAGAGGTTGTGGGGTTTTTTGGGTTTTGGGTTTTTTAGGTTTTGGGTTTGGTACCCCGCCCATAGAAGCAGCTTTAGGTCTTTTTCCCTACCCTTTTTGTCAAATCCTAGCATCAACAGAAATAGTCTTATTTTAAATTGCCTCTGTGGGTGTAATGATGTGACAAAAGAAGTAAAGAGGAGGATCTGTAAGAATTGTTCCTATCACATTTTTTAAGCTTACATCAAAACCATTAAGTTCAATATTAGAGTTACATTTTATTACAACAGGTTTTGGCAGAACTGGTGAGGAAACTTAAGTTTCACCTGGATATTGAGAAATAATCATAAACTACTGGATTAGAGATAGGAAATTTTTTCTGCTTTATAAGTAAACCTTGTCTTGCCCTTCCAGACATCAAAATTATTTTATTTAATTATTCCATGCCTTAATGATTTAATTACATTATTATAAGCTTTTTCCCACCCCAGAAAGCTACCGAGTACAATTATACCTAACAGGATGTCAAGTTCATTTGTATTTTTGGTTTTATTGTACATTCTTTCTTTCCAAAAGACCATTTACCATTTACTTTAGCATTAGAAGGAGAGCTGAAAACCACGTATTTACATCTACTGTAGTTTTGTTGGTACTAGTGGATTTATAATTCTAATGCATTATTTAGGACATATTCATTTTATTTCCTTCTGTGTTGTCCTACCAAATAAACCAACCCTACATTTCTGTCAAGCACTTACAAGGGTCAGGAAATGTGCAAAATCCCAGAAGTCTACAAACAACATTTACTTCTCTTTCTAATATTTAGGAGAGTTTTATTAAGAATAAATTAAAACTCCTCTGAAAGCATATACAACCCTTTAGCCATTAGATGCCCAGCAATTTTTACACTGGTAGGGTATTTGACAACTGCATCCTTCAAAACAATTTTTGACTAGGAGACTCTGCTCAGTCTCACCAAAGCACAAGCTCCATCTACACCAGAATCTCATTTTGTCACCAGCCATCACTGACGAGGGTCAGTAGTATTAAACCTTGCATGAAATTATTTCTTTGATACCTAACTTAGGAGCTAACACGGATGGTGCATTTTTTGTTGTTGTTTTGTTGTTTTTTTTTCATTTGTTTGTTTTTAAGTATGTTGGTAACATGGTTTGAGCAAACCAACCAGACTTGACATTTGATGTTGGATAAAACAGAGTAATATTAATGAGAAGTCTATCAGTGTGCCATAATTCAACATTTATGACCCTGCACAGGATGAGTGCCTTTTCTCTAATAGATTAGTTAGAAGAAAAATAACAAAAGCTGCTCACTTCTAAAAATTCAGTGCAAACGTATACACCAGAATATCCTACTTCAGTTTTATTTTTCAATATTTCACCCATACTGTCAGACAATATAACTGAGAGAAACCCCACAGCAAGAACAAAGTACTCTAAACTTGTCTTACAAATTTGCTCTAGCTTCAAAATCCTTTTGGTTGTCCTTCACACCATACTTGGGTCTGCCATCACACAAATACATGGGAGCTTACTGACTTTGGGACTGATTTGGCCGTCATATATAATACAACAAAAAGCTCTAAGGGAAAGCACAATTATATATGCTGCTATCTTGTATTTGTCCTCAGAAAATCCCTCTGTTCTTTGCTTGAATGGCCACAAGACATAAATATTAAATCTAAAATCTTCAGGATAAAAACTCAAACTGACAAAATGATTTCTGACATATACGCTACACCTATTACTTGCAAAGAAAACCCACCAAAGGCAAAAAAGATGAAAGAATGAGTTTGTCTAGGACTCTGGAGAAAATTTCACATTGCTTAAAGCCCATTGCTATTCGTGGGCTGTATCTTCACCAGGTGAAGGTAGCCACCATTTTTTGTAGCAAGTACCATCTCCTTGAATTTCAAAACCAAGCATTATAAATTATATTGTAAAGAAAAGCCAGAAAAGATTGGGTAGGACTGGATAGTTGGAAGATATATTAATTTTGTTATTCTAAGTACTGGTCTTGTCTGGTAGATGGAAACAATCTAACAAAGGTGGGAGCACAGTTTTTATTAAGCTAGTGAGCCCAAAGTCATATTACCTGACAGTCATATTCACTGAGCTAACTTGTGATAAGAACCGATGCAAAGCACTTTTGTATTAAGTAAAAAATCCTAAAATCAAAATGAAAAATTAAAACAAAACATAAAAGGTATCAAGCATTGTTTTATTTCTGCTTAAAATGTCTATGAAACCTGTATGACACTCACCCGCTTGCACGGGGAACTCAGAGACTTGATTCTTCTGGATGTTGAGGAGAAGCAAGAAAAGAAAGAGGCAACCATACCCTCATTTTCAGTCTGTATCCTGCTTTACCTGCTATGCCAGGATGTGGCAGAAAGGAAACCACACAGGCAAAGGTCACATTTCAAACCCTCCCACATGTGCTACTCTTCACCAGTCCTCAAGTTCCTTGCTGTCACTACTTGTCCTCTGTTAATTTCACCATTATTGCACAGCAAGTGTGGACAGCTGTTACACAGCAAAAACCATATTTTCCCTTTTACAATATTTCTTTAAATCTTTATATCCTAAGCATAATCCCCTCCCCTCTTGAGCCACTTTCCCCCACTCCAAGTTGGGGGGTTAAAAAAAAAACCACGATTTTTTTATATTGTATTAAAAAACCAAAATAAGAAAAAGTTAAACATCAGCATGAGTACCCAGTTAATGAAGCCTGAAAAAATTCCCCAAAGCTTTAGAAAAATTGTTCTAAACCTTTAATATCCTTAGGGGATTCAGGAAGGAAAGAAGAGAATTTGTAGATAAAACCAAAAATATCAGAGCTGTCATTCTCCAACTATTGTTTTGGAAAAGGTGTCAACTAGCAATATACTGAAGTTATGTTTTAATGAGGAAATTATTTGCTTGTACAGACAATAATTGTATGTCAAGAGCAACATCCTAACCAGGTCCACCCACTTGTAAAATACTGATTACTAGGTATTCAGTAGCAGGAATCCAAACTGGAATAAAGTTTTTTTCAAATCCAGAAAAATATTCACCTCATTTCAGTTAACAGGAGCCTGAAGGTTAAAGCTCCACAATTAACAGAGCAAATTAACACCCACTGAAACTAAGCTAACTTCATTTGGTATTAAAATGCTTAATACTACTTCTTAAAACAGACCTTAATATTATGAAGGTATTTGCCTATGGAAGTTTAATTTTGATGCAGTACCTTTAGTACTTAAGTCTGGTACCACAAATCCACTAGAACTGAATCTGTAACCTTCAGGAGGAGAAACTTGCTATTTCCTTAGCACAGTTGAAACACACATTTCAGCTTTCCAGAATTAATACCTGTAACAGCCAAATCTCTTCTACCTGAGCTTTCACTGACAGCTGAGACTTCAGCGTACTGAAGATTCAAACAGCTAATGCCGGGAGACACTGCTTGTTTACACTAAAAGACATGAGTGCAGAGAAATGAAAGGACCAGTAGAGATCTGTAACTTTTCCACTTTCCTTATTCTGAAGGGGGACAGTATATGGGAAGAAGGCCCATTCAAATTGTCTTTGAAAAATAGCTGAAAGACCACCCTGCTCATGTCACACATAATTATCAAAGAATGATCAAATTAATCCATGAAATTATCCTACATCATTACAGAGGTTTTCACCAAGCTTCTCCTCTTAGTCCTTGTTCAACATCTGCTACAAGATGTTTGTGGCTGAGAACAATGTTAGGGTGGCGTCTCTAGATCATACAATTATTCTGGTCACAAAAATTAGTTACAGTGAGGATTTGTAGCAAATATTGTTGCAAAACTTTGGTACAAAGATTTTTGGAGAATGCAATGGCAGGGAACTGGTACAACATTGGTTTTGCTCTTCCTGCTTCAGCCCTAAAAATGCCAAATTCCATACAACCTTCTTGTGTCTAATTAGCTGCTACACCAGTAGCACTGGTAGCAGTTTGGTACAAGAGTTCAAAAGAACAAGCTGGCCCCAGTAACCTATGAGTACATAAAAGGAGCAATACCAGAGCTGTGTTCTTCAGTCTATGTTTGAGAATGCTTAGCAGCTGCTTGGACAATACAAAAATGAAATATTGGCACGTACTGTCCCTATCAAGATTCATGTAAGATGCCTCCTTTAAAGTATACTCTGCCAGGATCACTGTCAGGAAGCACAGGACTTCCAAGACTTCTATTGTTTTGTGGACATTAATACTAATGAACCACAGATTAGCCTCAGAAACTTTCAGTAACCTGATCTCTTTTATTGTGCCCTAATCAATACGGGAACAGAAGGTCAATGCCCAATAATTTACAAACAACACCTACACATGGGATTGAGGAAGATTTTTAAGGATTTCAGTACAAAGTTACAGCACAAATCACCTTTGGTTCACTGGTGGAGTTTCAAAGTATATTGATAAAAACAGTGCCCAGGGCATGCACGCCTTGAACCTGAATGGAACAACACACAAGGAACACTCTAAGCAGGTCAGCCCAGCAGACTACAGTAATTCTTGAAGTTTAAATATAACAAAAGGCTGAGTTGGTTGTGATTTTACCTGACTCAGATTATTGTGTGAAGAGAACATGATATTGGATGTTTGACTAGGTTAGAAGGTAAAGGACTGGGGACAGTTATTTTTGAATAAGGGTTGGTGCAGAAGAGATTTACAAGCACGGGTTGTCATGGGGGTCAGCTGTGAATTAGGCATCTAAAGGCTCAAAGGAATAAGAATCAGAAAGCTGAATAAGATGATAAGTTAGATTCAACACCTAAAACATCAGACAGCCTCGGACAAATGATGTAAACAGTAATGGCTGTTACTAGAGCACAGCAGAAAAAAAAGGACCAAACAAGTAAATGGAGAAAGAAATGTTAAACACGTTACATGAAAATTAGAAAAATACTCTTAGGGTTAAAGAAATAGTAATGTTGAAAGGTACAGAAACAGGTGTTAGGAAATGAATCAAAAATTGTCCGAGATATGCATAGGCAAGGCAAGAACAAAGTCTAGCCTTATCGCTTCGCTGCAACAGTGAGTTGTCAGACTGTGGATGGGATTACATATAGATTATATACAATAGCTCCCCAAAACAGGCTGGGGTGATGAAACTCCTTGGAAATGACTGATTCCTTCTCAAGGTGGTTTGAAGCCTTTCTTATAAAACAACATATAGCAGCAGGGAGAGGGGGAAAACCCAACAGTTTCAAGAAGCCTTTTGCCTCCGTGGGGCTTCTGAAGCCTTGTTGACCTAGATAAAGGTCACCATTTCATGGAGGAGATGATTACATCTACGCTTAGAGGATCAGGGATTAAGCAAAAGCTACAGAGTTTGTATCTCCCTCAATCATCAGGACAAAGACAGCACATGAATAGAACTATTAAAAGGAGCATTGTGAACTGTAGTAATGGAAAGGATTAAGATGATAAATTACCCTTCCTATTAGCAACTTCGAGAAGCAGGCATAGGCTAGGAACTGGAATCCAGCCCTACCAAGTTTTATTTGAAACAAAAGTGCAGTTAATTAGATTCTTAAGTTCATTACAACCTCTGAGAGGGAGATGTTTCAATGTGGATAGTTGAAATACACAAAGTGTGATTAGAAATATAGGAGGAAATAGAGCAAGGGATCAGGCATTGTAGAGTCAAGCAGGGGTGCTCCTTCAGATGTGTGTATGGTAAAAGTGAATTGATTTCGATTTTGAGATTGACACCCAAACAGTGCAATTTAAACTTTTCCAATAGTTGGTTTAGTTTTCAAAACTGAAGCAACAAGGAAAACAAATCTCCTGATCTTCAAGACAAAAACATAAGGTAAACATATCTGTTTTTTTAGGGGGCAGTGACTTGTGCCTACCAAACATTTACACATAAAAAGAGACTAGAAAGATATATGCTTTGAAAATTAAAAACTTACAATTATCGGATACACTGATGTTGGGGGTGTTTCGAAAACCTAGATGAGCCCTGCAATCTGATGCTGTTGTTGATTGTGTCCTCTGTTGAGGACTGACCTTTTACTGAAATCAATTACTAACTTCAGTTTCTCTTAATCAGAAGAGAATCACAGCCTGAATTTCTTCTGATGCATGAGTAGCCACTGGAAAACTGGGAAATTCTAAGGCCAGCACTTAAAACTTTATTCTTACTGAGCCAAGTTCCTTACTGATAAAGACAATGCAGAAAGCACAGATCCAAGTATCTGTGAAATGTGTCTCCTCTTCATGAGTTTAGTGTTATTTTATTTACTTGCCTGAACATATTTAGTACTTTGTGAGTAGAGTTATGTGTGGCAGAAATATAGACTACTACTATAAAACTTGCAAGAATAAAGAGCTATTTGTGTTTCTTCACTCTCCTGAAGACAATGCTTTGCCCATAATTTATTCAGAGAAATTAGGTAAATGACTGTTCATTAGCATTTATTATCTAAAGCAACTCTGATGCAAAAAGATAATTTCTTTATGAACTGTCATGAAACAGTGGTACCTCAATACATGGCGTCATCTTTGCAGTGTGGAACATTTTTCTATTTTGTATACAAGTTCTTTGTCTCACCATCTATTTACTTCAGCAAAAAACTGCAAGGCATTTGCAGCATGAGAGGCCACACTTTTCTTCTATGTACAGAACAAGTGTTTATTCCATTTTCAGAGCAATCTGTCAGAAGAAACATTATGATAGGTAATCCGGAGAACTTGGATGAGTTGTTGGTACATATTAAGGGTATCACCAGGCTACATACACTGTCTGTGCAGTGAGCAAGTGTCAAGCTCATTATCCTCCTAACAAACAGAGCTGATGCCTTCTCTAGACACAGGCCCCTAAGTCTGCAAGCCTGTCCTTTCTGCAGCAAATGAAAACCCAGAAACCTTTAAAGAAATCATGTGTGCTTCCTGGTGCATTGCAAGACTTCAAACTAAATTTTGCTGAAGCAGTGGACTGAGCAACAAATCCATTTCTTCAGGAAAGCAGTGCAAAAAGTATTCAGACGTCTCCTGTCCAGATAGCAAAGATACTTAATGCATATCTAATGAAGCAGAAAAGATAGAAAAAGTAGGTACCTAATTACTGCACAGAAAAGAAAAGAATGGCCTACCCATTTAGAATTTCAATCCTTTCACAAATCCCTTCCAAAAAATTGTCAAACCAGGCAAGTATGAAGATAAGAATCAATTCAACAGTCAGTAAAACATGAAGAAAAATTCCTTTTCTAGGTATGTTTTTCCTTTCATAATTTCTAATGAATTGCAAAAATACGTGTAGCTGCTCCTTTAAGGAAACAAATCAGAATTGATTTTGTAGTGCTTCATATGAAAAAAATGAATCAAGATAAATACCATGTTCGGGTTCTGAGACCCTTATTTATACAATACATCACTTTTATAGAGTCTCCAGTTAATATATTTTAATCCACTGAGAGTTTAAATACTATTCAATATAAGTAAGGGTGGCAGAATCTGACACTTTGTTAATTCAGCCATTTGCCTTTCATACTGAAATATAGCTGTGCTTGAAATTTTAACTGTAAAACGTGCTATGCGGAGCTGTTCTAGATTGTTGTGCACATGCAGACAATTCAGCAAATATTGAACTCAGCATGCTAGAAAAATTTTGCTAACACATAAAATTTCATACAAAACAGCACACCCATTATAGCTTCTTAAATTTAACTGCAGGTTTACTTACATAGAATCATATATCCTCACAGAAACACATAGACTTGAAATATCTGAACAAGGTGCAAATGACCAGTAAGATGTGCCATCTTTATGACTAATTTAGATTAAACTTTGTAACATCTAAAAATTGCCGAAGTGTTGTAGGATTGAACCATGGTTGTGGTTTAACCCGAGCCAGCAACTAAGCACCACACAGCCACTCGCTCACTCCCCCACCCCTGGTAGGACAGGGGAAGAATCTGAAGGGTAAAAGTAAGAAAACTCGTGGGCTGAGATAAAGACAGTTTAACAGATAAAGAAAAGTCACACACACAAGCAAAGCAAAACAAGGAATTCATTCCCTACTTCCCACCGGCAGGCAGGAGTTCAGCCATCTCCAGGAAAGCAGGGCTCCATCACACGTAACGGTGACTTGGGAAAAGAAACGTCATCACTCCAAAAGTACCTCCCTTCCTTCTTCCTCCCCCAGCTTTGACGCCATGGTGTGGGACATCCCTGGGGTCAGTTGGGGCCAGCTCTCCTGGCTGTGTCCCCTCCCAGCTCCTTGTGCCCCCCCAGCCCGCTCGCTGGTGGGGTGGGGTGAGGGGCAGGAAAGGCCTTGACTCTGTGTCAGCCCTGCTCAGCAGTAACTGAAACATCCCTGGGTTATCAGCACTGTTTTCAGCACAAACCCAAAACATGGCCCCATACTATCCTCTATGAAGAAAACTAACTCCATCCCAGCCAAAACCAGCACAACCATACACTGCTAACTTAAACTCTCGTCTGGGTCTATAGACATTCTGAATAACGGAGGATCTTGCCAAGATATTCTAACAGCACTTTCTGTTAAAGCCTCCTAGTCACTGGGCACATACTGGATAAAACAATTGGTTACTAAAACTAAAAATTAACCACATTATGTTACTGAGCTTTTTCATTACCTCGTTTCATCACTAGACCAAATTTGCCCTTCACTTTTGTTGATGTGAAATCAGTATACTATTACACTACTGTAAATAATATTATGTTTGTATGACAGTGGGACCACTGGTGCACCAATTTTAATATAGAGACAAAAATATCTATCTGTAAACTGTAGAAATAGTATGACATTTTGATTAATAAATAAAATACGCATTTTTAAAACGTAGCGCACTACATTAAAATAACCCCTTCAGTTCCTGACATAAGACAAATCACTTCTTTAACATGAGTTACCATGCATTTAGAAAGCTTAATTTTAGTTCATGCAGTTACCAAAAAAAAAAAAATTTAAAACATTCAGTAATAAAAAATGAGAACACTTTTCATGTCATCAAAAGCAACTCTGCTTTATGTTTTGAAAGATAATCAAATTATGGCTATCATGATTATTTCTATTCCTTTCCTCTCTTTGTTTCCCCTCAAAAATTGACAATGGCACTGAAGTCAAGTTAAACATCTGTTTGTAAAATAAACTGGAGTGCTACTGACAGCTGCTGCCGAATGGCAAATGTTCTACAGCTGTCTAGCTCCTAAATTAACAATGATTTTCATTTACAAACAGCAAACAACAAGAAAATTATGGAGGTTTTTTATTTCATCCCACTACTTGAAATTTATGAAATTGCAGACTCTACTACAGACTTAGCCAGAAATAAGTCAAAATTTACTGTTTTATTTCCCCACTTACTGGGAGGAAAATTCACACAAAATCAGATTTCAGTGCAAGATACTTCAGAGAACTTCCCTCCTTACACGTCTTAAATCCTTTTGCATCTCCAGGATATGTAAATAATAGGTAATAATAATTCTCTGAGGATTTATCTTTCTCCAACACGAATCTTCTCAATAAAAAATACTAATTTAAAAAATTTCATTATTTTTTTACATCTTTTTAGATTTGTAAATACTCAGATACATCAAACTGGCAGATTTTTTCAAAATTTTTTAAAAAATGCTTACATATAATTACGTCAGAACTAGATGGCAGGATTTTTAGACAGCAATGTTCATATGTTTAAAACAAATTAATTTGCTTTTTCATATGTTTAGAACTCAGCTGGAACTCACTGATGAGTTTCAAGTTCAGTGTGGTTTTGCATACTTTCATTTATAACTTGAACGATGGACTAGAGAACAAGTTACTGACCGCAGACAGTATCAAGCTGCAGTTGCTTAAAATGCAAAATAGTTCATAAACCTAAGGAATTCTGAAAAGAACGGTAATAACATAATGTTAGACGCAAAGTCCTAGTTTTAGATAAGGGTAATTATTTGCACAAAGACAAAAAGGAAAAAGTCAATGAGAGAAGTATTTGATAGCAGGATGAAGGGAGTCTAGTAGGTCAGGGGCTGAACACAAGTAAATGTTATTCTTTTACCAAAAACAGCAAACACTACGGTGGAAGCACTTTCTCTAAGACCGTGTGGAGTCATGTAAGGCATCTGTAGGATTAGAATGCCCAGTTCTGAGTACCACAGTTCAAGGACTAATGAGAACAATCAGATATCTAGAAGGGGAAAAATATTGAAGGAACTGGGGTTGAGTAGCAGAAAAGAAGACTGAAGGAAGGCATGGGTTGAAAAGAGGGTTACAGCACCTGAGAATGAGGGGCATCAGAGGAACCAGTTTAGAAAAACAGCAGCAATGACAGGTAAGTATTGGCACCACTGCCTGATGGCGACTGCCAAGGCTCCATCGACCTTTAAGATGAACAGAGGTGGGCAGGGACAACCCAAACATAGCACACCCTACTGTCGTACTGTTGTCAGACAGTAAAAGACTTGGACATTTCACGAAAGCCCCTTCTAACATCTTTTGCTACGGCTTCCCTCTTTATCTTCAAGTTTTGGATCAGAAAGTAGAATTACTAGAAAGCACTATACCTGCCTTGATACTTCATAGGATTTTTCTTAGCACACAATTTAAGTACATAGCAAGTATCCTTAGAACAGCGTTGAGAATGTAAAAAGACCAAGAAATTCAGCATATGTAATAGTTCGGAAGTAAAAGTCAGTTTTGAACACCCCATATATCTTTGCTGAGTACCAAATGAGAATCCAATTGACCTCTCATCAGTTCTGCGTTTGAGTTTGTGTCAACTGTTAACCTTAATGATTAATCTTAATTGCAGTATTTCCCCAGAAAGTCTGGAGAAAACACAGCAATAATCAAAAAGAGAACTGATATGAGTGTCTTATCATAAAGTATGTTGTACTTTTCTAATGCCTGCATTCCTACCCCACTGCACAAAGGAGACAATTTTTTAATTCTTTGTAAAACAGCTTGTTTTACAAAAATACAAGTATATTTGCAAAATAATTACCATATGGACCAATGAAAGCAATTGCATGTTACTTCCATTTACCACAAAATGTGGTGTAACACTGATTTTTAAAAAATAAAAAATATGAAATTATCATAGGCATTTTCAGGGTACCATGTGAAACAGTTAAAAATATTATCTTTCCTAATAAATCCATAACTATATTTTCCCATCACTAGAGAAAAGACCATCATCCTCTCCTTACTCTTTTTTTACCCTATCTTGGTTTTTTTATTGCTTTGCATTCCTCAAGAAATAAACTCATCTTTCATTAGCAAAACTATTAAGCTGCTTTGCAACACTATGCCCTTGCAAACAAAATAGCATATGAATGAATCTAGATAGATTTTATAGGATTACTATATTAATTGTGCTGTTAAAAAGATTATTAAGAATGTAAAATTACAAGAAAATCCATTTACACTTTCTGAATTCATGCGCTCCCATTGTGAATTAAACAATATTAAATCTGTAAGAAAAGTGAAAGTGAAACAGATTTTTGTTTTAAATGTGGTTGTGTTTAGTCAGTAGATCCAGGGGGCTGGTACTGTATATATTAAAATACAAATATGCATTTTTACAATCTAACATTAGAGCTGCTATAAATATAGGAGCTGTATAGAAATGCAGAAGGTTATTCTTTCCTAATACAAGTAAAATCTCTGTGGATGTTTAGCCTAAAAAATGAAATACAGGCCTGTAAGTTAGTTACATTGCAAAGTTTAAACTTTTGTCTTATTTATTTTACAAAAAAAAAAAAAAGTAAAAATATAGCTGGATAAAGAAAACATTTAAATTATTTTTAATGAATTAGAACAGTACAATACTAGCACATAATCTTTTTTATCTTGCAGTGTTTCATAAAGAGTCACTGGCCTCTGGTTGCTTTTGAGAAAGCAGAGGCATTGAAAAATGAGTTGAGCTGTACATGATAACCCAGTATGAAAGACAGGAAAGGACCCAAATCTGCTCAATTCCAATCTGTGTCCCTAGCCATTTAAAGCTGTGCACATTTCTGTTACAACAACTCCGAAAGGTGAAGAATGGGGAAAAATAAAAGCAGGTCAAAAGAATTGCATATAGAAAATTAGTACTTTTTCTGTATATCAAAGGTTGTATTTGTTCTGAGGACTGTTAGGATGTATAGATATATCTTAGATATTTATCTTAATTGTGTAGAAATACCTGAAGAGTCTACATAAATTACATTATTTAAGTTATGCACAAAGAAATATTAAGCTACACTGCTACTATCTCTATCAAAAATGAAGTTCAGAAGCTACTGTTGTTTTGTGGTAGTTAACCAGAAGATACAGATTTTTTTTTGTTGTTCTTAAACTACTAGTAGAGGAATTTTGATCGTTTCTCTGCATGCAGAAGACATTAATTCTACTGGGAAAAAATCAATATAGCTGTTTCTAATGTGAGAACTGTTATCATCTATTGTTTCATGAACAGCATATCATTGTTACTGAGAGCTCTTGCTAGGCAAGGAAGGCAGATTGTTCTCTACTTTTTCTTGGCCATTATATTTAGTCATAATGGAAAGCCTTTAGTAAATGCTTTATAAGTGTGCTCAATGTCTCCAGTATTCGTATTCTAATAAACAGGTAAAATCGTTGACATATGAGTATCTGGACAATCACACAGGAAGACTGAAAGGATAAATGCAAAAGACCGAATAACAAGATTAATATCCAGTTCAAAAAAGCAGAGGTTTTTTGTTGTTTGTTTTTACACCTTGAATATTTAGAGGCATAATTTCGTAGTGAACTCCTCACAGCTCTTCAGCTATGTACTAGTAGCTCATCTGCCTCAAAATAAACAGTGTGGTTTTTCAGTAAGTACAAACCCACAAATCTCTTTTTCAAGAAATACAACCCACAAGTATTCAGGAATCCTAAAAGAATGTGTAAAATCATCATATTTCACATTTTGTAACAAATAGGAGGCATTTAAAGAATACATCCCATGTAAAGCATTTAAGGAAACACCCAATTAAGCATAAAGAAAAAGACTTGAGCTATATATTACTCAGGTAAGTATCCCAACAAATCAAGGAAAATTGTACGTATTGGGCTAAGTACAGACTAGCAAAGAAAAGAAAACATTTTAGTGGTGAGAGCAACAAAGAGGAGCAAAGTATCTACTTATACTGTTTAATCACCTTTGTCTAGTAACCTGAATAACTTAAAACCTTGCCTCACATCTCTTCCCTCTGCCACCTCATAGGTACTGATGAGGAATGCGGGACAAGCCTGAAAAGTAGCACACAAATTTGTCAGCAGTAACTGTACACCATTCTTTCTTCTTTATTGTTTTTTAAGTTCAATTCTGTGATCATCTATCAGGTGTTCCTTTTACATGACTGGCAATTTCAAAAGTAGTACTGTAGCTTCCACCCATTTAAAGGAGTCTGACACCGACCTCATTGACAGCTGGAACTTCCTTCTGGTAGGAGTAAATTTGTGCAACTTGTTTTTGCAATAGAGAATCATAATATCAACACTTTTAGTAAGAGAGATTAATTCTGAAATACATTTTATTCTGACCATTTAAATTTGGCATTTCTGATAAACACTTTTCTTAATGCAGTGTTATTGAGTTGGTCATATACTAATTTACACACCACAGAGCTGCTCTTGTGTTTTGTGGGGCTTGTTACCCAGATGCCTTGCACTCTGTTTCTGGCCCAAGGACTCCCTGGCTGGATCTCATCATGAGTTTTGAGTGTAGAGAAGAGATTTGGCTGCATATCAAGACAGTTTCAGTGTATATATGTAGTTATGAACTCATGGTGTTTTTAACATTTGGTTGCTTTACATTTGGTTCTTATTTTAGTCTTTCCAACATCACATTTCAGTGTAGTGTTTACTCAGAGTGAGATGCCAAGTGACCTGAATGAATATTATGCTTGAATTTACAAGAAATAAAAAATTACATGTTCAAAAAGCTCTAGGTGGAGTTCATTCACCCTTACAACTTTGAAGGCTTGAGAGCAAGGGGACTGCCAGAATCCATGCAGAGGTTGGAAACTGAGTATTATATCCAAGGCATAGACCCATGGACTAGAATTAAATTTGTCCTTGTAGCTATGATATCTTTGCTACAATAGCACAACTAAACGAAAACCAATGTAATTAAAATCATGAAGATAATGACATATGCAGAAAAACAATAAGTTCAGAATTTTCCTCAAAAATTAGAAAACACTTCCCTGGAGATGGCTCAGAAAACATTTCCAGAAGAATACAGCAGACATTGTGACAAATACAGCGGATTTCTGCTGGTAATAAACACTATCTACAGATACCAGATTTTAATTTGTTGGTTATTTAAGCATGATACGTATAGCAGAAATAACTTGTCAGCAAGAACTTTTGTTACATTTACTACACAAGACACATCCATTGCCTGAGAACTCCTTTATTCCATTAGCCAGCCAGAGAACCGGGGTTCCTTTTCTAAATGGTAAACTGAATATAACTTATCTGCATGTGGCCATTATTTACTACATTAAAAATTTATCTCAGACAGTGAAAATCACCATATGTTGAAGGAGAACAAAATAATTACTATCTAGCAATACTTGGCTCTTCATGAGATCTACACCAGCTGACAGATTTAATCAATTTGGATATTAAGAAGATTCTCCCTACCATGAAATTTTAATATATAAAACCTAAGACGATTTACAAAATTTTCTTTACTCTTGTTTTATATTACAGAATTCTAAAAGTGCTTGAAAACTATTTTGTTCTGTATCTTCCATCAATTACACGGGTCAGACCTTTACCTGCTTGTTCAGTACCACATTGAACAGAGACATTTTATGTTGAATACAATTAACCAGTCGAATCTAGAAATCTGGGGCTAAAAATGGCCTAAAAGAGGCAATTCTCCATCACTGTTAAGAAATTTTTAATAAACATTTATTGTATATTCTTGTCAATGGTGTAAATCACTTATTAGAATCCATATTTAAGACTTTCCTTGTTAAGCTACAGAAATCTCCATTTGCTGTTCTTTTTACAGAATTAAGTAGTCTTCGAATATTAGCTGTCAGATATAAAACCAAAAATGGTCATGTATGCTGTTCTACTTCTGCTGAAAAGCAGAACATGCTAAAATCAAGCATGACAGCCTACATGCAGAAAAAAGTTTTTAAAAGTTAAAACCATTTTCAGACTTACTTAGACAAAATATTACACTGAAAATTTCTCCACTTCCATGTGATGGTGTAAAAACCATCAGGCTCTGCCACTGCTCAACTGTCTATATAATTATAATTTATATAAATTGCACATAACAAAAATAAATATCTCTCTAGAAAGTTTTAACAGTAGGCTTTCAAAGATGCTAGAAAGCAAATGCATTCTGAAGAGCCCAGAAATCCAGTAAATAAGTTTTAGAATATAAATTTTTATCTGAAGGTGAAAGAAATTACCTGTTCCTCCCATATTGCCACATGGCACCTTAGCGTCCAATCAACCACAAAGAACAAGGGAAAATAAACAGGCATAGAAAGATTAAATGTTGCATTGTGAACACGAAAACAGGTAGACTGCACACAGCATGACAGCTCAGAATGGTCCAAATAGATGTTTTTAATCATAGAAGCAAGAAAGTTCTGGCTCATGCTGATATTTGGGTAGCTTCTGAAGCTAGCACAGAGGCTGAGGCAGCCAAGTTAATCCTTATTGTTAAGATCTGAGTGCATTCTGTCGATTTATCTTTTTATAACAACTTTGTTCCACATAGCAAAACTTTCTATTCAAGTACCTAGGGCTGTGATGATGCTGACTACACTAACCGGCAGCCGACGATGCATTCTATTTTGATTAGGTCATTCTAAAAATCAAGGTGCTTAAAATTGTCTTGCAGTACATGGGACCATCCTCAAAGTGATATGCCGTTTCTCCATTTCATCCACCTGCAAAAAATCATTTTATGAGCTGGTATGCTGGAGTCTGAGTACCTTTCTATAACTGGATTTAGCTGCACAGTGTTCCTAGAATACATCAGGCAACTAGAAAGAGGGCTTAAAGCTTGAGGGTCTCTCAAGCAATACATAACCTCTAAGCAAAGTCTTCTGTCTTGTGTAGTCAGTAAGACTCAAGCATAGGCTTAAATGCTTGGACAAATAGAGCCTCAGCTGTTGTTTGCACCCCAGAAGTATATTCAGCACACTGGCAGTTTCAATGAAGAGTCTAGAAGGATTCAAACCTTTAGGCTATTTCACTGTCATCACTTAGTGGGAATGAAGAGAATGGATGAATTTTTCTCAACTAAGGAATTACAGCGCAACATCATATGTTAATCCATCTCCCTCTTTTTTTTTTTTTTTTTTCCAAATTCTAAGTTTTCACACAGAAAGAGATGTTTTAGAAAGCAGTGATGATAAGATGAATTCAAATATATGTTAATTCTCCTAAACTTTGTATTTTGCAGTCACCCAGAAAGCTAGCATTACACACACGTGCTTCATGCCAAAAGATTTAGCATCCCTTGCTGAACCTGGAAGCTACAGATTACCATTTGTCTGTTTCATGTTATGCTTGTCACAACCAAACTGATCACATGCACTATGCCTAGAAAGCATTGAGAAGACAACTAGCCAAATGTGGGCTATCAAGTGTTTCTATCAAAGGAAAGGTATCATACTTCACAACTCCCACCCCCTGCCAAAAAAAATAAACAAAACAAAACAAAAAAAAACACCAAAGAAATGTTCCCAAACCTAGTGACTAGTCCAAGGAAAACTTCCTGGAAGGCTCTATACTTAATTATATCATTACAAATCTTAAAAAAAAACAATATTTGGCACTAAAACTGTAATAAACATTTATGAACCAGTTATGTTTAACTTGTGACTACATTTAACTTTCTATATATTGAAGTCATTAGACCAAGACACAGTGAAAAGGAAGAAGTATATCCTTATGATTCAGAACAGTCCCAAAACACTGCCATTCAGTTTTGGAAATTCTAAAAGAAAATTACTGGATAGGCTCCAAGGACTGAAATGGATATATATTGATAATAAAAAAACTATGTGCACCCCATCACTCACAGAAAAAAAAAGGAAAATACAGAGAGTTTTTGTTTCCTCTAAAGTTCAAGGTTTCAGAATTTTTCCATGATTAGTTTGGGCTTAACTATTTATAATAATAATAACTGCTTTTAGACTTTTGGTTTTGTTATATCATTAAAGTTCTCACAAATGACAGAATAATTTTGAAAATTCTATGCTATTCTGTGGGAGATGACCGTAAAGGTTTATAAAGAATGCTGACTATAAACTCTAATTCAGACGTGGTCGAAGCTTTACATACAAAAGCAAAAATGTAAATGTTGTTAAAGCTAAAACCACATCAGTGATTGCCATGGAAGGTGCCATGGAGGACTGCACTGCAGCACAAACAAATGCCGCATTATGACATTGATTTCTGGCATCAGCAACTGGTAATAATGTTGACTGTTTGTTTCTTTTTTTAAAATGTCCTCAGGAATGGAGCAGTTACTTACCCTTGAGGTCAATAAAACAGCCATTGGGAGGGACCAAGCTTGTATTTTTTGCATACTTTTTACTGGAAAGTACCTAACAACTTCCTTTCACTTTCGCCAGCACATACACACCTAAGATAACTCCATGCACTGAAAATAGCGGTAACACCAAGAATTTTTCCTTTCCGCATGAATTTCAATTCCTAAGATATTCTTTTGGCTGCCCAAACAGATGATGGGAACTGGTGCCAGTAAGATAATCTAACTCTATACTGGCACTTCATTGTTTTGTTGGCGCCACTGATGTTCATCCAGCAGTCTGAGAAGGTTGCATGCTGCTGATTTATTATAGAATGGTTTAGGTTGGAAGGGACCTATAGACGTCACCTAGTCCAACCCCCTGGCAGTGAGCAGGACATCTGATTTAATCCATACATTCTTCAAGGCAGTGACAATTTCATAGTTTTCTGTGTAAAACATCAGAAGTGCAGTTCTGACTGTTACTTTTTGGAGCCTCTCTTGAGTTTTCTGTGATAATGCAAGTACTTCACAGTGTAAAAATTAGTGTGTGTTGAACATCCAGCATAACATGACCAGCAGAGATGAGAGGGAACATTTTTCAAGTTTCCTGAAGTTGGTGGTACTTTACTACATTCATTTGCTGAGAAGACCCAGGCAGGCCCCAAACCATCATCAGCCACAGATGTTTTAAGTTTCAGTGAGAAAAGTATAGGTCTTAGTTAATTTGTCTTTTTTTCTTTTTTTTTTTTTGGTAATGGCCATTCTACTTAGGATAGTAATGAAAAAAAAAATCGATCAACTTGTGTTGTTGCATATCATTACTGGATTAAAGTTTAAATCTTGTCTCTTTAAAAGGATGTATAAAACATCATCACCTTATTATTACGCTACTGCAGCAGTAAGTGCCTTAAGCAATATTTGTTATACAAGTAAGAGGGAGGCAGTCCTGAGGGGAAAAGCAAACAGCTTTACTGATAAACAACTCAGCAACACTGAAAGATTATTCTTCTTTGCTTCCTGAAAAATTCCATATATAATCTTTAACACACAACCTCTCTGCCCATCTGGCAAGCATCAGGCTTCACAGTTTTGCCAGTCCAATGTATGCTTGTCTGTCCTGAGTTTAAGAACACACTGTAAGTGTATTCTTGAGCTGCTTCAGTGCACATTAAAACAGACGATCTTAAACAAAATTATTTTACTGATATGGAGAGGCAGCAGGCAGAAGTGCACTGCCAAAGATTTGAGACTGTTCCACAGCCAGTGTCAGGGCTGGGGCTAGATCACCCTCACAGAGGTGGAAGAGGAGGGTGTTTATCTCTTGTGCCAATCAGCAAAAGGAAAAGGAAGTGAAGCACAAGGCAAGAGGAGAGCAGCCATGGACCAGTTTTGCTGGTGGCAATTTTGTAGCCTGTTGAGAAATCCGTTGCATTGCAATTTTAACAACACATCTTCCTGAACTGGCCTGAAATACCTTCAGCCCAATCTTTGTACTAGCATTTCCTTAAGAGCCTAGAGGTGTTTTGTGTCTCTAAAGGCATCCCCACTACTGATAAGACACTCTGAAATTCTTTGGTCTACTGCAGGGCACATCTCAGAAATTGCAAAGGCTTATACCAGACATAGATTCAAAGCAAGCAAAGAAATCCCAATTGTCCAAGCATATTTGACCAATCTGTCCTATTAAATATGACAAGCAAAATCTTCGGAGACAAGACAACATTTCTCTGCAGTTTCCTCTGATACTCTCCATAGTAAGAAGTGACTTAAGGTTTCTACAGAAAAACGAGTGGCCCTAAAGCAAAGTGCTCCTACATAAGGTTACCTTTGTCTGTTGCTTAAAAAGCATGAATACACATGCTTTAGAAATAGACTGTAGAAATAATAGGAAAACATCAATAAAAGATCACCAGCTCTAAAATAAAAGCATCCAGCTCTAAACAAACAGATCCGGTCGTACCGAAAAGGTCCATTTATAAAATCCTGACTCTACAGAATGTTCTTATCATTCATCTCAACAAAGATCATGTCTTTACCCAAATGTCAACCAGATGGATGAAATTTTGATCCTAAAGATTCAGAATTCTTTCATTTTTAGGTGAAATAAATGGCCAAAAGCCTACCAAGGTCAGTTAGGGTTACTAATTCAATGATTATTGAAGCCTTGGAGTAACTTTTGAACATTTGGGCCTTAAGCAGCTAACATTTAACTGTGCAAGTAGAACTATCCTTGGTTGAGCATATCAAAGGAGAAAAAAAGCATCTAAGAACTACTGGAGTTCTTATTCTAATAAATATTAGATTTATTGTTAACTGAATTTTACTTTAATAATTTAATATGCTTTAAAATACTTACTTTAGAATTACACAGCCTGTACCAGTAGGAGGGGCTGTCCAAAACACTTGAATGCGTGTCCTTCTTCTAGGTGTGCTCTCAGTAACAGCAACAGGACAATTACTCATGAACTGTGTTTCTTCTTCATCTATGATCTAGGGAAATATAAAGAGAAGAATGTGAAAAGATAAGGACATACATAACAAATGCCTTTTGAATATGTTCTGCCAGTTCATGTTTTCCTTCAGTGGGATTATTTAGAATATTCCCTGCTTAGCTCAGCACTACTTTGGTAAATTTATTTATAACATGCAGATCACTCACTGAAATGAAAATAAAAAGCCCACAAAATAAAGACAGAAGAATATTTCAGTTCTAGATGAACAGAAGTTAGTCCTTTCTGGGCATAATAATGCAAATGACCTTTCTTTGTAGATCCTGATTACGGGAGCTTCCTATAAATGTTAATGAACTGACAAAAATAAAAGATGCATAATAATTTTTTTTTATTTTATTTTGGCAACTGGTTAGGACAAATGGAACATGCTAGAGAAAAAGGGGTTTCAGTTTGGTTTGTTTCTTTTTTTTTTTTTTTTTTTTTTTTTTTTTTTTGCTTTTTAAACTAACCTTTGTTTAAACAGTATTATTCTTCAGGCATCAAAAGAATCTCCAGGTCAAAAGAGGTAATATAGAATCACGATCATCTATAATTCAGAGACCATTATTTAGTCGCATCTGCACACATTTTTGCTCTTCTGATTGACCTTTAACAGCAAGGTTTAAGTGGCATAAGTCAACACAAAACCAGAGAGGCTGATTTGGAATGGTGCTGTTCTAAGGATTTTACTCAAAGGTGTCTGTGACAAAATAGCTTTCTCACTGCATATGTACTTCATGGATTGTACTTTAAGCCTTCTGTTCATCAGATCTCAAAGAAAATTCATCAGAAGCTGCCAAGTTTTATTTGGAAACAGGAATTGCTGTGATATTGCAAAATTTCTCTTCAAAATTACTCAGTGGTCCAGTTTCATTCGATGAAGCCAGAATTCACACTACATTGGGTCAAGATTCAGGCAATGACTTAAAAACCTTACCATTTTGAGAAAGAAGCTGTATTTATCAATTTATAACGAGACTTAACACTGATGGAGATTTTTCAGAATTCTGGTCCTAATAACATACATGCTTTTACCAGATAACAATTAAAAAGAAAAATGTTCTGGCAGAATATACAACTTTAAACAGTATTTTGACAAAAAAAGTACTATTTTACACCCTGAAAAAGTGGCAATATCTAGTTTGACCAGATCCGCTTTAGTGAGCAGGCATCCACACTGTCTCTCCCAACGATACTGCCAGCAATCCCCAACATTTTTAGCTGAACCAACAAATGTTTCTGGTTTTCCATGGCAGAATGAAGGGGCACTGGCCCAGAGGAATGCTGGAAAACTCTATTTAGCTGTCAATAGGCTAATGGTTAATGAGCTTTAAATCTAAAGCTACTAATATTCTTCAACTTTTTAAACGCTTCGTAGAATCTGCATAACTAAACACAATGTGTACAGCTACTATTTTGCTAGATTTTAATTAATATGAAGCGTTGGGAAGCATGGGTTCTAGTGTAGGCTTAAGCTGGCACTACACAGTTTCTACTCCCGCTTGATACAATTTAACACACTTAACACGAACATCAAGAAATCCCTAATCTACAATTCTGTCTTGGCCATCAACTGTATTTATTCTGTCTGCTTTATTCCGCAACAGTAAAATAAAGAAATAAAACCGTTTACTTATCTCTCAGAAAAGTTGTCTCAACCATAGGACCATATCCGTTGACTTTTTATCCATAACTCACAGTAATTAGTTCTCAATCAAAATCCAATTTTGGTGGAAGCTTTGAGTGAAGAATGGGTGATTTTATACCATCTCATATAAAATAAAATACTATTGTACATTATATGAAAGCAGGATAATTACCACTGAAAGGGCTTTTAGGAGGTTATCTGAGAGTTCTTAAAAAGGACACCTTTTCTAGAAAAACAGAAATATTGCAAATTACTGTACAAGTTACACTAGCTCCGTATTCTCCTGTCAGATGCAAAGTGCTCATAACTCACATCCTTGGATAAAAGCTTTAAAAATATGTTCAGTTCAAGAAAGATTAAGTAACTACATGTAAGTGTAAAGACTTTAAGACTAACCATATAAGAGCTATTGAACAATGATCAATGAACCTTTCATATATGTTGATTTTTCCAAGCCTAGTTTAGCTTTTGTCTGACACACACTTCATCAACGAATGTTTCTTGAGAAGCCTAACTGAAATGAACCCATGTTCTCAAAGTATAAAGTTGCTATTTTCAGCTAACAAGAACTTAGCTGCTTTCATATCCCTAAATATCACTCCTCCATCAGTCATCATTGTAGACCCATCTGTGATGCATTTGCATGGTAAGTAAATTCTTGTCACCAGGTGAGTCAATCCTGCTTTTTTCCCAGACAATGAATGGAATCAACAAGGAACACCAAAACCATATCCAACAACTAATATTTAAAGAAGGAGTTGTGAGCAACTCTGAGTAGTTATTACTACTTACTACTTACTATTGCTACTGCAAAAGCAGAACCTGAAATATTTGTTTGCATTCTAGATAGACATTAGGTTGGAGAACGTCATGCCCTTTTCCAGCAGCAACAAAGGAACACAAATGTAGACATATTTCGCACGTCTACAGCCTACCAAATTCCTGCAACCTAGCAAGTTATGAATTTTCTCAGGAATACTGATGCCTATAATGAAATAATTCAAAAGTTCTGGCTGCATTTTAGAACATAGTCCTGGAAGAACAGGAAGTGGTCAAACCTCAAGGCTGCATCACTAACCATCAAAGCATGATTTATGCAATAAGTGTCTGCTGGAAAATCTGACCATAAGAGAATAGGTCCTCCAAAAAGAGTTCCTTTGAAGAAAAAAATGAGAAGCTTTCTTAATAACGTTTCCTAATGTTGACAAAATACAGTAAAGAACTTCTAAACTAGTTGGAAAAACTCAAATGCCTGTGATCTGAGAAGATAAATACAGAAGTTATTTTAAAATATTTTATGAAACTCAGAAGAATTATCCAGATTCTGGGAGTTCAGATAAATATAAACCCATCTCAAATATATTTCTTTAAAAAAGGGACTTTTTTTCCCCACATCCACGAAGGTTTGATTCTTTGTAAAATGTTCTTAGGGGCAATACAGAAAGGGTTCACTTCTTGCACAACAGGATTCCAAATAACACAACATTCTAGGGTGGTGGATGATATTATTGCACTCACATATAATACAGGAGAAAACAATAGCATCCTGGCCAACTTTGGGGTGAAAAAAAAAACCAAAAAACGTAATCTCTGAAAATAATACAGTCCTGATTTTTCCTCTGGAATCAAATCAGACCACACAGGCATGAAGGAAAGAATTGGCAGGAAAAAGGCATGCAGATTAAAATGTAGCATTTGCAAAATTATAGCTCGCTAAACCCCAGGTTATCTGTAATGGGAAGCCTTACGTTTCCAGGAATGGGCCAGCAACTTAACTACAAGTTGGACAAAAATCCTAAAAAGTAAAATAAACACTTGGCTGAAGAATATGAGGTCTCAGAGGGGGAGGTCTCTGTGTGACTAATTCTTTTGAATGCACAAATGCAATGACATTAAGTCTTAATGTTCTATTGAGTTTTTTAGTACTTTTTTTTATATTATTATGACTGTAATGTTATTAGACCAATTTATTCCTTCAGGGAAACTAGTGTAAATCCTGAACAAGGCTCTTGGAGTTAACCTGGATTTGAATGAGTGTCACAGAAAGCAGAATTTGGCTGAACTTGGGTAAATCTACAAACATGGAAGTAAGGATATTAGAAGGGAGAATTTACCAGCTCCAGGCTCAGTCTTGCATTCTTTGCATATTCCAAACACTGAAGAGGCTGAGGACAAGTTTAGGGTGTTCCTAAAAAGCAGGGCTGGATAACTGCTTAGTTGTTAAACAGATGAACGAGTGGTTTTCAGTTCTCAGAATTGGAACATTTCATTCTGAGTAACAGAGCTTGTTATCTGTTTTTTATTTCTATAAACTATTAGTCAAATAAACTAAACCAGACAGTTATCCTCTCTATCGTTAAATTCATACCAGTATTTAAAAAAAAAAAAGTACAAGTTCTAATCAACCACAAAGAAAATAATTAGTATCTGGTACAAAAGGAGATGAAGTTACATAAATCCTCTACTGGCTTGTGTCCACTTCCTTAGTTTAAATCACTGGCTAGGATCTTCAGCACCATTTCTTGCTCTGTGGACACATCATCACTTTCCACCCACTGAAACAGCTACATTCTACCAGAACAACCAAGTTTAAAAAAAAAAATAAAAACAAAACATGAAGTTCACAAGATAAGCTAAGCTAAGATTCCAGAATGTTGCAAAACTATCTTCTCTTTGAGGAAACTATTTCACTTGTAGAAAGAACATTGGGTTCACATAATAGTAATAATATTTGGCCTTTAGGGATTGATCTAGAACATAATTTATTATATGGAAGGGAAAACCAATGAAGAACAAAGTCAGTTTTAAAAAGTCTACCTCAAAGATATGCTTCACATAACCAATTTCTTTGACTAAAGGCCACAGGATTTCCTTCAGAGTCTGTGCTTAGTATCAGAAGAATCAGAACTGGGACTTTTTATGAAGTGTCAGTAATCAGTCTTGATGCAAACTACGATTCAAAGCTATATATATAGAGTACTTTCAGGAAGATTTGCCATCTTTAGCACTGCACCTGAAGACTGGAGCTGTCTGATAACTAGGCACACCTTGGAAACCTGGAGAAAAGTGTGCAAATCTATTGAAGAAAGGCATTGCTAAAATACACTTGTAGATCATCACTATGTTCTGGTAACTTCTAGCACAGGCTACTTAGGTATCCTGCACACAATGTTTTAACTGGAAATCACTACCTGAGCACAGACTTTATCAAGTAAAGTTGAAATGCACTAGATAACATGATGGTAAGTTCCGTGAAAGCAGTATCAGCACAAGTTATATGCCCCTCCACCTACTTGCCTCGCCGTGTGTCCATCTACCTGCTCATTTTTCATCCCAGACACAAGGTAGTTGGAATCATGGGAGGGGTGGGGGAAAGGACCCTTCCAGTTCTACAAAGAAGTATGATGCCAGACAGTCAGATCAAGTCTTTGATGTGTATTAGCAAAAGGAGAAGAAAAAGTATCTATACATCATCTTCCACAAAATGAGGGGGACAAAAAAAACCCACCACCCAAATAAGCTCCCAAACAAAAAAATAACCCAAGCATTTGTGTGTGAGATGTTCTGAGGAAAAATATTTCTGAGGAAAAATATTTGAATTCTGTCCAACTGTCCTTCTCTTCTTTAAAACAAACAATTTGAATAGTTTGTTCATTGCAAAAAAGGCTGTGTTGGATGATCAAAAGGAAAAACAAGCTACTGAGAAAATCCCGTCTGAGAATCTTATGCATTGAAGTGTCCCAAAAACTTTTGCTATCAAGAATCTTATACTCATACTGTACTGCATGTTGCTTTTCAGTCTAAACAAACCTAAGCTCTACATTACACCTATTGTAGGGGAGGCAGTAGGGTCTATTCTCAGGTGCAATTCAAAGAAAAGGAGAAAGCAAGCAGTTCAATGTGATGAGAATCTGAAGCACATTAAAGATACAGCACTACACTGCCAGATTTTATATTAAACAGCCTTTCGTGCCTGAGAGACTGTCTACAGAAAATTTAACAAAACAGCAATTTCTTCTTTACTTAATTCAATATAAGAAAAAGCATGGACTGACAGAGACAGATAACAATAACTTGACAGCATTTAGTATTCATAAAGTGCTATATTGTGTGTTTTTCTTGAGTTTGAATCACCCTCAGTTAACTCAGCGTTGAATATGTTGAATTATAAGGCTTATGCATGTAAATTGAAAATGGCCAATAAAGTAAAAGCTGTCCATGAAACTCAAGAGATGAATGAACTTAAGATTGTTGTGAATGGAGATGGTTTTCACCTAAATAGTTACTAAGAGTGAATTTAAGGTTCAAAGTTTAATCTGTTTCCTGTGAAATTTTCTCCTTATTTTTAACATTAACATTCCTAAGAAAACAGTTGGGTAAATTGTTTCAAGCTACTTTATCAGACTATATTACTAGTATTTTTGACAGATAATCCAGCTTTTCTCAGATAACGTGTTACTTTTATCATCTCTAACAGAAAAACTGTATTAAGCACAGAAAGCTGTCATTCTTATAGCTATAAATCTCTTTGGGTTCCATCTAAAAGTTTCTTTTTAAAGTAGCTGTTTTGACTAAGAAAAATCCTCTCATTTCATGTTTGAAAGGCTAAGTTCCAGCAGGGGAAGAACAAAATCTTTTCAAAATAATATTGCCTTATGAAATCCCTTCAAAGATTCTAGTTTCTTAATACAGTCAATACTATCCAACAATCCTCAGCAGAAATGGGAAATTATTTTGAAGACTGAAGTTGATTTTTTCACCTTGGCATGCAAAGATTCAAAGTGCACTAGCTGACCTTTGCCCTGGTGTAAGCAACAGAGGATACAAATTAGTCGCCATTAGGGACATCAGCACAGGTAAATCGTGTAAAGGAACCTGTAATGACATTTTGTACAAAAGCATTGAGTCACTCTGTGCCTTGCATGACAAATGGCTTAACTTTATTCTTCATGCTTCATGTTCAGTTTACACAGCTCCTTTTATAACTTTTGAAATAATGTATAAGGATTCTGGGCAAGACTGAAAATTTTTGTTTCAAAAGAAACAGGACTTTTGGCTCACCTTGATGCATGATTTAATCAAGTTAAACCTAAATCTAGAGTAAATTTACTGAGGTCAGACTATGTTGAACAATTCAAACATGTTAACTCATGGGTTGGTTTTTTCATTACATTCAGGCAGAAGCTAAAAGGCCGAATTTACTTTTCAATGAAATCAGGGTTCCTTTATGGTCTAAATATAGTTTACTTTTGGAAGCATGAAACAGATGAAAAAAGGGTACATTTTCTGAACACTCAGTCAAATGAAAATGAAGAAGTACTACTTTTAAAACTCGGTTCCAAGGATTAGGAAGCAGAACTGTCCTATTGCAGCCTAAGAAGAATAATAACCAGTGAGGATGATGGAGGCACCGAGCAAGGCTGTGGCGATCCTTTCCTGGCCCTGCCAGGAACAGAGTCAGCATTAATTAGAGCAGTCATCTAGTGGCAGTGCCCTTCACCTGAGCCAAGGCCAACCCAAAATGGCAGTTGTAGAGAACCAAATCCAATATTATTAAAAAAAAAAAAAAACAAACACACAAAAACACCCGCAAACAGCCCAAACCCGAAAACCCGCACCCAAAACCCCCCAAAAACCGAAAAACCAAACAAAGAAAACCAAACCAGAACAAAAAACCTGATCACAACCACTTAAGGCTTCTCAGCAGTTCTCATGGATTTCTCATTTCTCCTTTCCTAATAACTGGAAGGTCAGAGTGCAAACAATTTTTCCAAAATTACAAAACTAACCTGCTTATTTCAGATAAGACTATAACCACAATAAAGTGCAAAGATACATGCAGGATTCATTGTGTAATACTTTCACGGAGGGATTACTTACACCAATGTTATTGTTGTCAAACTATTTCAGTACGAACATTATTTATTTGGCAAAAAAAATAACCACTATTTCAATGTGATAAGAAATTTTCACAGGGAAAAACGAGTTTTGATAGGTGACGTCTCAACTGCTTTCAGCCTGGGAGAAATGTTGCTTGATGAAAGGGGTGTTATATAAAAATCAACCTCATAATCAAGGATTTTTAGATATCAATCACTTGAAAGCAGTATAAGTTTAAGGATTTTGTGTATCGCTTGTGCAGTCATTACAGTCAGGACATTTCATTGAAGCTTATAATACACGCATACCTTTGGAAAAAGAAAAAACTGTTGCCATCTCTCCTAAATGTATTTGCTGCCATTTTTATCGAGTTATATATAATGCAATTAACTACTTCATAGTTAAGAGCCCATTTTGATCTGATTTTCTAGATGGATAAAAGGCAGTGGAAGGTTGTGCAATGAAAAATGTTTTCACAGCCTCATCAAAGAAAGTGAGAGCAAGTAAGGCAGTGTGGATGCAACATGACTGGAAGTGAGACATGATTTGTATTGCTGAGCAACCTTTCTCAAATCACTTTAGTGTACTCTGTTTCTCAATTGTGAAGTGGGGATATAGTATACTGTTTTGGAAAAGCAGCTCAATGTCTAAGTGGTCTACAAAAACATACTTAACAGGTTGTTATACCTTAAATTGGCCTCAGAGTTCATACACAGGAGTTCTTTGGGTGGAGATTAAACATGAGGTGCCAGATCTTCAGCCTGCTCTGTGATGTGCCAATAGCTCAAATTAGATGGAAAAGTGGCTTAGAGAATCAACTAGGGATTCAAGTCAAGGAAATCCAGGGGAGCCATGAAGTTGGGATGGCCCCCTGTGTACTAACCCTCTGTCTCATTTTCGTAAAAAGAACAGCCAAATTCTATCAAAAGATCTCCCAGCTTGGTGCGCTGATGCCCACAGAACCCAGGAAGCAGAACAAAAATCTGGCAGAGATCCAGTTTGACAATTGCATCTTTTGCAAATGAGATCAATTTTTCAGCGTATCAAGGGATTGTAGTACAATTAATTTAAAATGGAAATTTAAATATTGCTAAATCTAAGAACCTCGCTTTGCAAAAAATGTTTATGTTTTCATTTGGCTGCACACTGGGATTAGAAGACAAACCTGATTTACTTATTTATTTTGCAAAAGCTGAGAGGCATTCTGGTAGAACATGCTGTGGGACCAGCATTGAAGACTACTGATATGGAAGGCGCAGATTCATATATCCATTCTGAATCAGGCAGCTGACTGTCAGTGTGAGCCTTCACAAAATGAGTAACCTTCAGCCCATCTTTTTTCTGAACCCTTCTACCTCACTTATATACTCACTGAACCAAGGGGAAAAACTGGCTTGATGGTCAGGTAAATGAAAGCACCGGTGTGTCTTCAAATCTCTGCTCTGTTTATTTTGATCACTTTCCCTCCAAGTTGCAAAGCCAGTCTCTTCCCTGTTGGCCTAGTGAGGTGTTTTACCAGTTCTACAAAGCAAAGGGATCCAAGAGGAAGAGGCTATGAGAAATCAATCCTGAAATAGACTGTTGCTGTGTGGAGGAGCACTCTTTAGGGCTGCAAAACTCCCTGGTGCAATCCCTATTCTGATGACTCAGACACATGAACCTTCTTGTCTCCATCCAGATTGAAAGCCTTTTGTCACTTGCAGTGGACCTTTTCTTCTGACTGGAAATTATGTCTATATGAAAACTTTTCCAACAAAAAAAATTGTTAAAATTTATATAATCCATTAAAAGGCCTAATGTACCAGCGTTTATTTCTAGAGACAAGACACCAAAACATTTCCCAAAAATATTGAGAATCTCTTCTAGTATTGGTTTGCTAGTCCAGGACTGAGATCCATGTCAGTTCTAAGAGTGCTAACTTAAAAGTTTTTAAAATGTTTGATTAAAAATAAATAACAAAACTCCTTCTGCATTTATTTCTGAACCACACGAAAAAATGCCCTTGTCTCAAATGGAACAAAACAGACCTCCAAGCTTCCTTCCCAGACTTGGCTTTGTATATCATCCTGAGCTAGGGCTCATCAATATTCTCTTAAACATAAACTCTTGTTAGAGATATGTTATAAGCCAGCATGAGCGGGTCCCAGAGGAGGGCCACAACAATGGTCTGAGGGCTGGAGCACCCAGGAGCACTACAGGGACAGGCTGAGAGAGTTGGGGTTGTTCAGCCTGGAGAAGAGGAGTCTGCAGGGAGACCTGATTGCAGCCTGTCAGTACTTAAAGGGGGACTATAGGAAAGATGGGGACAAGCAAAGCCTGTTGTGACAGGACAAGGGGCAATGGTTTTAAACTAAAGGAGGGTAGATGTAGACTAGATACAAGGAAAAAAATGTTTACAATGAGGGTGGTAAACTGCTGGAACTGATTGCCCAGACAGGTAGTGGAAGCCCCATCCCTAGAAATATTCAAGGTCAGGCTGGACGGGGCTCTGAGCAACCTGATCTAGCTGAGGATGTCCCTGCTCACTGCAGGGGGGTTGGACTAGATGGCTTCTAAAGGTTTCTTCCAACTCAAACATTCTATGATGCTATGAGCACTTTGGCCACATTACTGCAGCATGTATATACACACACAAGGTGCTGCACCTGGCAGCACCAAAAATTCCTAAAAAGCTTTTAGTGAATAAAGAATTAATCCCTGGTTGACACAGCGGGCCACTCATGCATGCAGAGGCACACGCACTTAAAACATTCTAACACTGCATAAAAAAAATTTTTTCCCCACATTTTTGAAATCTATATGGTAAAGAATTTATTCATATTTTTCCTGTCTCAGCACAAAAATTTATAAATATGTGCCTAAAACAGCTTCCAGGTCTTATGCTAAGTATGCATTTAAGGTCACTAAAAAGTCAGAGGCAGAGTGCTCAGTACCTTTCAGGACTGAACACAGGATGAATTAGAATTATGTTTACGGACATGCTTGTGGAAAGCTGAAGGACTATCTGATTGCTGTGAGCACATTTTTCTGCTATATTTGTAAACTTCGCTAAAAATCAGCATTCACATTTTTGCTATATACGAATTAAAATCTTGTCAGCACATTCTTAATAATTTGTCAAAACTAAATGAAACTTTTCATACTAGTACTACGACTTTCCCCAATTTCTGCAGCAACCATCTTTACCGGCCTGAGCTCACATGTCTTTGTTTCTCTCAATGCACGTAATTCTTTGCACAAAAATACCATTTATAAATGCTTGAAAGGATGTGTCTTCACTGCGACTAATAGATATTTCATTAGTAAGGACCTCTAGTCACCATTTAAGTCCAGTCAATAACATATTTTAAATTCAGTGGTCCAGAACTTTCACCATAAAAATAAGATTCAAGCACTCAAACAGATGAGAAATGTAAATAACGAAAACACTGACACTCTCATGTTCAGAATGAAACAACACTTGAGACAGAAAACAAGATCTCGTCCTAAATTCACCATTCTTATTATCAGTTCTAGGAAGCTTAACTAAGAACAGTCAAGAAATCTGACCTTCATATCAGAACAAACCACACGGACTGGGTGAGATTCGTTCCCTACTAATTGTAGTTTGGTAAAGTTGGTGTTAAATGACACTGCTGAGGTGTAGCCCTTCCCTTTGAAATGAATTACATTATTATCTTTTGGTAAGATTGTAATTCTTCATACACTGTTACCACAACTGTATATTGGCAATATCTTTAGCACCATAATGAGCAACGCACATGTAATGCAAGTGCCAGAGAAATATTTGCTGTGGACTCACACAGAAGACATGGACCTTATCTTCTGCTCACACAGGCACTTCTCATTTACATTTCTGTGGCAAGGAGCTCCAGGTGCATTGTCAATTCAATTTAAAACTCAGGAACTCCCCTTTTTTCTTTTTTTTTTCAGGAACAACATGCCAGATAAGAACACAGTTGCAAGACCAGTCGATCAAAAGAAAAGGAATGTTAAATTTGAGGAGACACATAAAACATCAGATAAAGAAGAAATTTTATAGTAGCTGGTCAAACAACATATATAGCTCTTCTACTAAAGCTACTTTTCTATGTCTCGGACTCTCCCTGCAGAATGATGATAACAGCCCGCCTTCCTCTTTAACCTTTCTCTCTCTTGCATTTGTCACAGCATTAATTGTCAGCAAAAGAAACCCCTTCTAACTGACTTTGCAGAGTACAAAGTGCAAATGGGCTTAAACATAGATGGGGCTTCCTTACTAATATAATCAATAATAATATTATCATAAAGGTTACACTTCTCTACAATATAACACTTGATAGTAAAGTACAAAGGACGTGCTCTTCTGCTATTACGTACACCAGAATTAATGAAACTTATTTGAAATACATAGCAATGTGTAAGTCTGCACATTTACTGGATCAGCATTTCTCAGTTACTTAGTTTCTTCAGGCTTTTAATTTATCCTTCATTTTGGAAAATATTACACTGCTCAGCATTACTAATATACTGCCAAGAATAGCTACCTCACTTGGAGCTCCTCATTTAAGTTAAGAAGGGATTTAAGGATTACAGAAAATACATATTTTTAATAGCATTATTGTCCTGCTTGGTGTTGGAGCTTTGAATCTTCAGCAGCTCTGGCACATGTGCTATTCCTCATTAATATCTCAATGCCAAAATATACATCCCAACCTTGTTTGAGCAGATTCCATGCAAATTCCCTTAGCTTTCAGATAACTGTGTATGGAACGTAATCTATTTCAGAGAGTCTTAATCTGTTGTTAAAAACACATTTAGAGCAAAAATACTGGTGATCTGGAACTACAAGCTTTATAACAGATAAATTTAAGACAGCATTTACCTCCTTCAAAAAGCCCTCAAAATCTTTTGCTTAACAACTTGCACCAGCTGTCAAATCAGGAATAATGTTGATACAGAAGAGCTGCAGAAAGTCAGGAAGGATTTGAGGCAACACTGACAGTAGTTGTGAGCAATTATAAAGCCACCACGTTCTTTGTGTGTGCATGAATGTGTGCCTGCACCTTAGGCAGAGTCAGGCTATAGCTCCTTTAGCTTTTGATATTCTAAACTACTAACGCAAAGATTCTCAAATTCTTTCCCTACTTAGAGGGCATCACAGATTATATAGTTTATTCATGAACAATTCCCCTACCTGCCTCCTGTGTCCAAGGTTTTCTATAAAGCCTAATTTCACATTACTTAGAGTACCCTTCTGGTAATTCAACCTGCTTGCTGAAAGTTTCAAGGAAATCAAAAAGATATGCTTTCTCCCTTCCAGTATGAGAGGATTCTGTTTCAGAAAGACACACTGCAGTCGGTCAACAGTGAAGCCACAGCGTGGCAAAAAGCAGAGTCTTGTGCGAAGACTTCAGATTTCTTTTCAAGAGTTTGGTAAGCTCTTTTCAAACGCTGACTGAAGTCCAAGCGGGTTAAGTGCTGTGACTAAACGAAAACCTCACAATGCCAAATATTAGAACTGCATCTGTATTAGAACGTGGTTTGAACACTGTCTCACACAAATTGTTCAATATAAGAACAAAACAATGCCATGAGTATCAGGAAAGAAAAGTAATGTAAAGCTTCAAGGGTTGTCCAGTGGGGGTGTGTGTGCTTTTTTAGTTTGTTTTTGGGGTTGGTTTGGGGGTTGTTCCGCCCCCCCCCCCCCCAAAAAAAAAAAAAAAAAAAAGTTCTGTATTCTCTTGAATATAGCAGATACTTCGTCATGGTATGAGATGTCTGCTGGAGAGTTGTACAATCTTCTTAAAGGAAATAAACATGCAGAAAGGTATTCTGAAAAAACAGTATAACAAAGAATTTTGGTAGGCTTATAATAAAATCCTTCATAGCTCTGTAAATTGAAGCACTCTAAAAATGAGCTGTAAACTGAAATGGAACTATATCAAATTGTACTTGTACATAGATTAACACGATAAGGACTAACACCACTAACCACCTTTGCTGGGTTTAAATAAATAAGTACATGTATATTAGTATTTTGCTTTCATATTAATTCCAAGCAGATTAAAGTGGTAAAGATGTGGTTTGTTTAATGCAGCTCTCACTAAACCTGGCATGACAATCAGAAACATGCCTTAATAAAGAGGCTTCCTCCTATGCTGGAGACTGAAGAAGTTTTACACTGTTACAATTAAAAAAAAAAATAAAAGCTCACAAAGTAAGTGGCGTCTTCTCATGCAGCCATCGCCTACTATTTAATTTTAAAAAGCTACAAAACATTTGTAAAACATAAAAAGCTCCAACTCTGCTGTTGCATTAGGGCCTAAAATATTAGTCCCCCTCATGTTAGTACTGTAGCTCTTCATAATCCTCAGTGTGTACACTGATGCATTTTGCTTCAAGTGATATATTGAATAAAATGTTCATTTTGTTGTACTTCTGTATTAATGCATGGACCATGAATTTTGTCATGCACTTGGTACACAAGGGGTTTTTTGAGCCAAATTAAAGGCAGTGGTTTTGATAAATCTGCTTCTGAAATTACTTGTACATTCTAAGCACATTTCCAAGAAAAATTACATGGGGACAGCAAATTTCTGAAGGATGGAAACACAGTAAGGCCGAGGTGAGGAGGGCATGCGTGAAACCAGATCCTGCCAAGAAGGTGCCAGACAAGAGCCCAGACACTTGCATGCTGTGCCACAGCCACTGCAGCTGCTGCCATTGGCACTTCCCAAGGCTGGCAGCTCTGCCCTGGTCTGACGCAGAAGGAGCAGGAGGAGCAATAAATCTGAGGAAGAAGGTGGGAGATGATCTGCTTACATCTCTTGCCTTGACACTGCCAAGCTGCATGCAAAACAAAAATCTAAGGTTTACCGCACTATCATAGAAAAGCCAAAGCTGCAAGCAGATTTCAGAGCAACCCTATATATGTATGTGTGTGTATATATATATCTATATATGCATTAAACTAAGTTTTCATCTCCTGATGGTTTGGCACGTTTCATTTTGAAATATAAGCTTTATGTGTGTCAACTTTATGGCTGTAAACAGACTTTCCAATTAAAAATTTGTACTCCCATCTTACCATACACACAGATGACAGCACAATACCTTTAAAAAACCACAAATTTATCTCATTCTCAAAGGGATTTTAATTCCAATGAATATGTATTTCAAGACTATAAAGCTGTTTCATTTAAAATTTCATTAGAGTGAGCAGAAATTCAATATATGCTGTTGTAGACCAAGAGGGAGGTAAGTATATTTTCTTTGGGAGAAAAAACCCAGCTTTTTGTTATATTCATTAAGAAACCAGAAAATTTGTTTCCAAATCAATTTGACACATAAAAAAGCAAAATTTAAAATTGCAGATCTCTAGCATCAACCATCTTTTTAGTAATATTTCATCACTTCAAAACAGGCGAATGTGTATGGAATCAAGAACGTGAAGAACGGAATATATTATAACGCGAATTAAACAAGCAAAAACTGTATTTATGCTGGCTCTATTTCCAAGGCCTTCCTTCATGCTCTTAGCAAACCCACTTCAAATCCCCTAGATTAAAACAAAAACAAAAACCCAGACATTCCATTATTTCAAAGGTACATCTTAAAATAAACTAAGTTTATAATTGACTTAATAGTATTTATTCCTACACTGAAATTTACTTTAGAACTCCTACCACTAGTAACTACAAGTAGTAGGAAAAATGTTATTTCACACAATTTCCAGTTTCAAAACATAACTTTGTCAAAATAAATTTTTCTTCCAGAAATACGACATTTTAGTGAAATATCATTTTAAAGCATTTGGAAAACTTAAATGCATTCAAAAGAATCCATTCTGAAATTAAATATTTTGATTTTTCATCATCTCAGGTATTTTTGCTTCATAATTTTATTTGTAATATTTATCTATTGTAAATGATGTAATAAAAATAATAGTATACCTCAGTTTTATCTACATATGAAGTGCTGATGACCTTTCTATTTGAAAATTCCAAGTGATTTAACTGTTTAACTGGTTAGCACTGTAGTGTATTTTGACAGGAAAAATTCTCATTTCGACCAGTTTCATTTTTTTATATTGTTCAAAGACCCCTCTGTGTAGTCATTTTTACTACTAGCCCTAGCTGGGGAAAATAAATAGTCCTTTTGTAATGTTTGGGTGTGCCTGTCATATAGTAGCAAGAGTAGAAAACACTAACGTTAACCGCAATGCAGGCAAAATTGGCTATACTTTTTGCTGCTGATCTAAACTGTCTTCAATACATTCACAGTACTATTGTTCACGTGCTACTGATAGTGGGATAGTCACAAGATACACGCCTTCTATTTTTCTGTAGATTGATATTACACATGATTCTGAGAAACTGTGAAACCTTATTCTTTGCATTCAGCTCCCACAGAATCCCGGTCATTTAAATAGGAAGAGACAGCAATAGTCAAAAGGCAAAAGGCAGCTGCAAAGGTGTTATGCATAAAGCATGAACCGTTTAATTTCCTTTTGGCAAACAACCACTTTTCCATGGAATAAGAGAGATGATGCCCTTCTACTGCAGCTCTAAGAGCCACCTGAAAAGACTGACAAAACTGAAGTCCCAAGCAGCTAAACTTCGCCTATATGTGCTCTCATTCATGCTTCTCAAAGACATAAAGATTCAGATACTTCCATGGAAATGGACAGAAGAATAGTAACTCTACAGAGAGTTTCAACAGCAGCATACAGGAACTGGAAATGGAAAAGCACAGGCACATGAGAACCACAGCGCTTCTGTGCTCATCTTGTGCACTTCAGCATGACGTACACTATTTATGAGCATACTGAAGGGCTTAATTCACAGGGGTGATTCTAGCCATAAGCAAAGCTGCAAAGTAGCACACAGGCTTACAGTTGCTTTACAACTCTAGCTATATTTTAAAAGATGTCAATGATAAGAACTGCTAGCAAAGGGGAGACATCAGGCTCATGTCCCTCCATGCTTCCCTGGAGACTTTTAACAGGAAAATGAAGACAAGAAATTAAGAGATTGAGAAAACCGAAGCAACTTCTACAGGTTTTTGCATTAAAAGTTCTAAAGTTGCAAAATAACAGTCAAACAAGTTTTGGGGTTTTTTAAATATGTATTTTTTTTAAAATATGTATTTTTTTTCTTAGTGGCAGACAGAATTATGCAACAGTCTCATTATACGGAATATACACAGTGATAAGCATTAACACTGAACCCCACGCTGCTCAATGTCTTTATAGTTTATCTGGATGAAAGCACCCTCACCGAGTTTGCTGATGACACTAAACTGGGTGGTGAGGTGGACACATCAGAAGGGAGAGCCATCTTAGAGAGACACCTTGACAGGCTGGAAGAGTGGGCAAGCACAGACCATAAGAAGTTTAACAAGTGCACCCTGCACCTGGGGTGACATAACCAAAGAGCCCAGTACAGGCTAGGATCTGCACAGGTGGGGAGCAGCCTTGCTGAAAGGGACCTGGGGGTCCTGCTGGACAACAAGCTGAACGTGAGTCAGCAGTGTGCTGCTGCAGCAGCAGGGGCAAATTGGATCCCAGGCTGCATCCAGTGGGGCATTACTAGCAGAGACAGAGACGTGATCACAACACTCCACTCCATGCTTGTCAGGCCACCCTTGGAATAATGTGTCCAGTTCTGATCCTCACAATCCAAGAAACAAGCAGATAGATGGGAAAAGGTCCAAAGGAAGGCCACAAAGATCAAAGGGCTGGAGAACCTGCCTTATGAGGAAAGGCTGAAGGAGTTAGGTCTCCTCCCACTTCTCCTCTAGAGAATTGGAAGCTTGGGTGTACCTGGTCACAATACTCCAGTACTTCAAGGGCATCTACAAATAAGATAGAGGCTCTCTCTTCACAAGAAGCTGCATGGAGAAGACAAGAGGCAATGGGTACAAGTGGCAATAGGAGAGGTTTTTTCTTATATCAGGATGAAACATGTTTGTAGTGGTTTAGCCCCAGTCAGCAACCAAGCACCACGCAGCCGCTCGCTCACTCACTCACCACTGGTGGGACGGGGGAGAGAATCAGAAGAGTAAAAGTGAAGCAACTCATGGCTTGAGATAAAGACAGTTTAACAGGTAAAGCAAAAGCTGCGCACGGAAGCAAAGCAAAACAGGGAATTCATTCACTCCTTCCCATGGGCAGGCAGGTGTTCAGCCATCTCCAGGAAAGCAGGGCTCCATCACGTGTAACCATTACTTGGGAAGACAAACGCCATCACTCCAAACGTACCCCCCTTCCTTCTTCTTCCCCCAGCTTTATATACTGAGCATGATGCCATATGGTATGGAATATCCCATTGGTCAGTTTGGGTCAGCTGTCCTGGCTGTGTCCCCTCCCAGTTTCTTGTGCACCCGGCAGAGCACGGGGAGCTGAAAAAGTCCTTGACCAGTGTAAGCGCTACTTAGCAACAATGAAAACGTCTCCACATTATCACCACAGTTTCCAGCAAAAATCCAAAACACAGCCCCATACTAGCTACTACGAAGAAATTTAACTTTATCCCAGCTGAAACCAGGACAATATTTTACAGTAAGAACAATCAATCACTGGAACAACCTCCTCAGGGGTGTGGTAGAGACCTGTTGCTGGAGGTTTTCAAGATAAGGTTGGACAAAGTGGCAGATAATCTCCTCCAGGCTCCCTTTTCCACAAAGGATTGGACCAGATGATCTTTTGAGGTCCCTTCCAACCTAGGCTGTTCTATGATTTTATGAAATACACAGTCAAAAAACTTCTGTTTAAGATTTCTGGTACGTATTACAAAATGTTTCTCTCCCTTCCTTGTGTTTGTTTACTACACTTAATCTGTACAGGTACTTCTTCCAACCTTGAACAAAGCTTCTTCCAGTCACATGACTTTATATGTATTTGGGAGAGGGTCCTGTAAAAAATAGGTGTAATGAAAAAATCAAGTGCAGCACCAAATAAGTCAGGACAATACCATCTTCTCTCGAACTGATGAAGTGTTGGTATGTAGGAATAAAGAGCTGTCTCTTTCTTCTAGATTCCCATGTGAAAATCTAAAGCACAGAACTATGAAAGCTTTTATCCAAGAGCAGAATATACCCCAAATCCTGTAATTTCAGCGTAAGTGACAAAAATAGTCTAACCTGTCTACGTAAGTATTTGCATAACACGAGTATGGAAGCACTAAAAACAACATAGATTTTCACTGCAGAAACTAAATGTGGTCCAGCAAGTCATCTCTAGCTCATGGGAAGTCCCATGCCATCTTTCATTTCTAAAGCTGAATTTTGGTGATATAGGAAATCTACCCCAGTGTTTATGGATGACCAGTCACACCAGTGTTTATTCAGAGACCTACATTTGGTAGTTTCAATGTTATTTTGAATTATTTGCAATAAATTTAAAATTAAAAGATGTGTAAAGCTTGAAGTCAGCACTCTGGATCAGTTATTTTTCTGTGCTTTTACATCTTTTGCAGACTAATCTTACAAATTTTACACAGGTACTTGAGAAAACAATCCTTTGAAGTATGCAACTGTAAAACAACTTTAACAAAGTAGTATGAAAAAAATGACTTGAAAAAGGGAAAAACAACTTCTGATGGTCAGAAATTCAACTACATATAAAGGAAAAAATTAATTTGCAGGAAATACCAACACTTGATAAATGACAGCTTATCTGCAGAACATGAACCATGTAATTAGAGAATTATTAAAATTAAAGGTCAGGAATCATATTTAATAGATGAGACGCTTATTACTTCTGGAATTATTTTACCTTTTTTTAAATACACAATACTTCCGTATCATACAGAGCTCAGTAGGCATTACACCATCTAGTTTACTAATCCAAAATGCATGTTAATGCAGCTGTTTTCCATTCTGTGCCAGCAGAAAGAAGAACTAAAACATAGGATGGATCCAAAGCCATTTATTGGTTTAAGTGACTAAGCCTAGAGTGCTAACTAAGACAGTATTTGGAGGGGCTTTGTCATGTTAATCTTGTAGTCAGAAGGGCTTGCTTATCTTTCTGATACATACCAGCACAACAGCTACCATTAGTGGAGTTTTAGGGAGCCCACTATGTAGACAGAATTAGGCTGCGTTCCCAATATTTTAAAATCCCTATGTTATTTTTTACACTCATGGTTGGAATGTTACACATTTTACAAATATTTGTTATTTTATGCTTGGACAGTATTTACATGCAAGACGACAGACAACTACTTAAACATTCCTGATTTGGCAGGGGAACATTGTATGCGAAGAGCAGAACTGAGGTTTATTCATGCCTAAAGTGTGATATGTAATCTTGAGTAAGTTGCTTCAACATTTACTCTTCTGTAAAGTGGATTTGATAAATCCACATCCTACAAAAACGTTTATGGAATTTAATTTATGCAGAAACTTTGAAATCTTCAGCAGAAAGGCAATATAAAAGCACATTTGAAAGCTGTATTATACCCATAAATGTTAACGCAAATCTGGTAGCAGAGAGAATGGAAAATCCTTAGGACAAGATTCAGTAAATTTAATTGGAAAAAAATTTAGTCATAACTTTTCTAAATTCATACATGAGGTATATATCAAGAGTCATTTATCTTAACAGCAGTAAATTCAGCATTTTATCCTGCCTTTGTATGCTTACCATATTTTTAATCTTGCAATGTTCCTTCCCACATTTATGTCGTTCTGGCTTATTCGGCTCAGGCATGAACTTTTTTTTTTTTTTTTTGTACATGATGCCAATGGATGTAAAAATATGAACAGAAATGGTCATGCTTCAAAGACCAGCTTTCACACCAGTTGCATCAGGTTTGTTACTCCCCAAAAGAAATGCCAAACCTCTTTCATAGTCAGCAGTTAGAGGCAAGTGGGTTTAGAAACCTAAGAACATATTGTGATGTACCCTACGTTCTTTCTGTGGAAGCTGGCAGTTGCATAACATCTGCAAAACATACAAAGCTGGTTGTTTATAATGTGAGTTTAATACATTTTTCAACTAATGTAATCGGTTGAGCTGGTGAGCATCAGATGAAGTAAAAGAAAAAATTAGATTAATATACAGAGTTTTGAGGAGGTAGGATACAGGTCTTTTTCATCCTTTACAGAAATCTTACACAAGCTCTAAGAAGTTCCTAATTATTGTTTGGAACAAACTGTATTTGAAGCTAAGGCTATTACATAACCCCACTGTCTAAATATATCATAACCCAGTTCTAATTCATATAAGTACTTTGTATAACCTTTTTAGATAATGGAACTAGGTTACTGAAAGACTCTCAAAGGAAGCCAAGAAACACTGCATAGCCAAAAAAATACACTGATCCTATCCATGTAGCAACCACAGAAAATATTTGTGATTATCTTAATACTGGGATTTATCACAATGTGTGGGCAGATTTTCTTAACAGGTAGGATTATTGGGGGGGTCAGTTTACTAACTGCAGGTTCTTGCTTTATTCCTGTATCTGGGATGCCTACACTACCATGTACAGAGAGGCCAGAGCTAAAGGACCACTAATAAGAGGCAAACTGCTGCCTTAGCAACCATTTAAAACACCTCCCTGAAGCTCCCAGAAAGCATTCTTCTATTAATAGTATAAAATAGGTAGCTAGTTTTCCTGTGAAAGTGACCTATTGCTCAAGAGAGGCTGCACTACAAAGTATTTATCTATTTTCAGCTTTTTTTCCTCTTTCATGTCCTCTCTCTTCCCTTCTTTGCTTTCCTCCTCTTTAAAAGCAGGAAGTTCACTAAAATAAGTTTGTGACAAACAAGTTAAATGGAGCAACATCAGGTATAATTAAGTGTCCCATACAAGCAGAGTCAGCTTCACTCATACAATTGGAATTTTAGAAAAAAAAAATTAAATTAGTTTCAAGAGAACAAAACCCTGATGTGTGCCTGGCAAATCATGAATAAACACTGGCAATACCGTAAGGAACCTCTGCTACACTAGTGACTGTATCGAGATATATAATCATTAAAGTTATAGAACAGTAAGCACTAAAACGACTTCTTACAAATACATTCTTTTAAATGTTTCTTTTGAAAAGAAATGCAGGCCCAAATGAGCTATGCCCACCCACAAAGAAAAAAAAAAAAAACACGAGGCAAGAGCAACAACAGTGCCTCAATTCACATGGATGAGAATAATTGGAGCCCAGTTCAATCTGTGAAGTAAACAGAAGCAGGATGAAGGCTTTTCAATTTACACCTACAGCCTACAAATTAGTAAGCGGTCTGGTAGGATGAGCTTGCCAGAGATTGCATAATAACCCTACCCACAGTGACAATGCAGGGAATGGGGAACAAAATGGTAGCTCTATACCAGCAGGGAATTTCCCTTTCTAATTACTGAGTGCCACGAAAAGCATTCTCGGGAGCCAGACATTAGCTTTTTTGCAACTTGATCAGGAATGTCTTTGCTATTCTTGATTTATTTTAATATGAATATTAATTTTATTATGCTGCTGTTTTAATAAAAGTAATTATGCATAAAAATACAAAATATTGTCCAGCAAATATTGCTTGGGAGTTTATTTGGTAAAATAATTTTTTTAATAGAAAGTTCAGTGGGTTACCAGTAATAATGGCTTCTTGAAATGTCTTGGCTATATAGGTATTTGTTATATACTCACCTGTCTCCATCAATTGAAATCAAAAGTACCTAAGCCAGAAAATTCTGCTTTTGCAGTATTTGTAGGTTACATTAATATCCTGCCCCTTATACAGCCATGAGAAAAGCAAAGTGGAACACACGATTTTCAGTTTCTCTCACAGCAACTAAAAAGGAAGACAAAAACGAAGCACAAGGTGGGATGGTTGGAGATATATTACAAAAAAAAAAGAAACCCACCTTTTTTGAGGAATGTAGTTACTCACAAGTAACTTTTCTGTCCTCTTTCAATGAATCTTGATAGATTCTTAGTAGTTTTCCACCATGGGTGATTCCCAGCAGCATTTCCTTCCACAAAAATAAAATCTTGGAATCCAAGTCAAGAATCATTTCAGAAAACAAAACTGCATAACTATACTGGCAAGCAGTGCGTTACTTCTAGATATAGCCTTGATTTTGTAGTGCTTGATTAGTAAGTCAAGCTCCTGTAAGTCAGTCCTATAAAAGCAAGCAGCTATTCTAATGCTGTCTAGGATGGAAACATCCATACAATGGCCTGAGAAACAACCTGACTCAGAAGTGGTCTCAGTGGTGAGACCATATCTACTTACGGCTGTTCCCTGATGTCTCTCTGCTAGAGATACAAAAAATGAGAGGACCTGGTTCAGCCAATGTAGAAGGCAAGAGCTCTCTTTATAGTAAGGAAAGTCTCAGAACTAGAGGAGCAAGTCAGGGAAGGGGGAAGGAGAGATAACTTTATCTCCTGCTTAAAGTAAAAGCCAGGTCTCTTGGTTATGTCTGCTGATTAAGATGACAGTCTTGCACAGGTACCAGGGCAATTCTATCAAAGAACAATTTAGCAGATAAGAAATCATCCATAAAAACATGACTCACAGCAGTGATGACCACAGTCAGGAAATCCAAACAGACCGAGGCGCAGGGGGCAGGCTGGGATCAGTGCCAGTGGGTAAAAAAAGGTCACAGGAGAACAGACAGGACAAAAGACAAGTCACTGGTGGCACTGCTCACTGGGGCACTGCCTCAGGAGGCCTTTGAAAAATCAGTTATGTAGTGGATGAGCACTGAGAACCTTTCTGGCAGGGCTTTGTGTTAATGGAAGGAGATAGCGTTCAGGTGATCGTTAAGCAGAGGCTGAGGTAGATAGCAAGCAATTGGAGAGAAAGAATCAGGATGTGGGGTGACAGACCAGGAGAAATTCTGATGACTGAACGTGGTCCATATGTCTGAAGAGACCCTTCTGTATAAGTACTTTCAGTTAGTTATATCCTCACAGTCCCAGACTTCACAACCCAGGGATGAACAAGGTCACTTTACATTTAAGCAATCCAGCATCTTGCTGGATGAGACAAGTTCCTGGTATTCTGCAAGAGTAGGTGTGAGAGGAAAACAAACGTTATATGGGCTTTTGGTCTAGGACTCCAAATAGTCTCAACCAGGTCAGGGAACGAGGACTTCTTAAAGCTACATCCTGGCTTCACTGTACAGCTTTCAGAGAAAATAAACCAAAGAAAATCAAACATCCTAATCTGAAAAATGTCTCCAAAGCCTCTTGAGTAAAGACTAGCATTGAAGCAAAACATCCGATGTGTTTAGGATAAGAAGGTATTTTTTTCAGTTGTATGAGTCCTTGCGTATCACTCCAAGGACATCGTTACGTATCCCTGTTCATGACTGTATGAAGTGAAATGACTAAAAACATCTATGAATAAAGCACCAAAAGGCAAACATGTTGTATACACCACAACCAAAATATATGGTCATTTCCCTGAACAGATCTTGCATCATTCTGATGCAGAGTAAATACACTGTGATCAGATGACTAACAATCCTGAGTTGTTAGGTCATGAGAAAGAGCTATCACAGCAAAGAGAATAATCAATTACAACTGTTCAGGACAGCAATGCAAGTTGAAACAGTACCCCTTTGCAAACACTGAGACCTCCCTCCCGTCATTAGAAAGGGAAGAGTTGTAAAGGAGGAGGACTGTGTCTAGGTCTGAGATGGGTACACATGCAGTCTAGAATAATGAAAGTCAAATATATCGTCACTTTGGTAACATGAAATTGCTTTCTGAATTCCAAAAGTAGTTCTCAAGACAACTGGCCTAGCAAGCAGTACATTTAGTCTGGTAGCAATTAATTCAGCAATGAGTTGTGATGAGAACTGACTTGCCTCACTTGACTATGAAGCCTGGAGGAAGGATTTTCCCTACAACAGCCATTCGTGAATGAGTCAGGTAGGTAAATTCCTGAATTTAAAAGAACCATTCCATTTTTAAGTCACCAGAACTTTTCTGAAGACACTGGAGGGGAAAAAAAAGAATGAAAGAAAGAACACCATTTAAATTTAGTTGGGAGACTTTCTGCTGGCATATGTGTACCTTCCTCAAAAGTCCAGAGAACTGACAGCAGGATTTTCTTAAAGTAGTAAAGTCCATTTAGCCTGGAGAAACTGTCAAGTTGAGCCTCAGCCCTTATCATTGCCTCCACCCACACCTTTCCCCCCTCAATCCCCCACCCCAAATGACTTGAAGGGAAAAGAAAGCACATTATGAGAAAAAAAACTTTCAAGTACAGACATAATTCTGTACTTCTATGGTCTAGTCATTGTAGTCTGGTAGCTAGCAGTGCTCGTTTGGAGACAAGTGTCAGAATAGGCATGTTACCCCAGAATAACCTTTCCTTTTAAAAGCCTTGTGTCATTATGGGGGTAGCATGGTTATCCGGATCCACAGCTATTACAGGCAGTGATAGCTGAAGAAGTCCAGATCAGTAGGGAATACCTGATAAAAGCTTTGTAACCTGATGTAAAGTGGAAGTGCAAAGAACAGACACTTGCTCTAAGGCCCTGTTGATTGGAACTGACACACTGAAGGTTTTCTCATGCTGCAGAATGGCAAGTAACTACATCAGAGGTAATTCTTGGAGCATTAAAGGAGGATAATAGAAGCTAATAAGAGTGCTGATCTTTCTTGGTTGAGACACAAAGAATCTAGAGCGATTGATGAGTGCCTTAGATGAAGCTGGTAAATAATGAAGAGACCAAAAGGAATGCCTGATGGCACCATTATGAATAAAGAAAGAGATGCTGAATATACGTTTCAATGAGCCCAGAGACTACATACCTCTCGAGTCATAACACACGACAGTTACCCTATGGTAACTGTAAAGCACCTGGATGTTGCTAGTGGGTTAAATGTCTTTCCTAAAATTTCTGGCTCAGGTGAGTCACCATCTAAAGAAAGACCATCTAACACTGGAACAACAATGAGTTAGCCAGATTACCTGGGCTGGAGAAAGGGGATATTTGAAATACATTCCTTTAGAGTCACTGAGGTGGATAATTCCTCTTGAACACTGCCCAAGGGAGGAACATATAGCTTCTACTGATTGACAAAAGAGACTTAGTGGGATCTGCACTCCCAGAACCAGACTTTGGCTCTGAATTACATAATTGCAAATGTAAAACTGGCTTTGAGTCTGGAAGCAAGAAACCTTGCGAAGCATAGAATGGTCCCAGGGCCCAAAAGGCACAGAAGGGGACTCCCAATGTTGACGTGTCTGAAGAGCAGACTGGAGTCTCAAAGGCAGAAAGCAACAGTGTTTCCAGTGTGATTTCCTCTCTTTACTCCTTCCCACAGAGTGGAGCTGATTTCCTGACAGTGCCAAATTCTAGGAAACAATTCTCTAATGAGCCTCTTTAAACCAGAAAGTCTTGCAGTTTAGTGCTAATGCAAGGAACAGAACAAACTAGTAGATATTCTTTTTTTAACAGATTTAATTAAGCAATTCTGATATGTTACCATGACATAGCCTGGCACTGCATAGGTAGGCTGCATGCATTGGCAGAATGGAAGGTAGGGCAGAAGTTAGGCTTAAGATAACCTGACTCTGATAAGCCTTGGATCTAAAAAGGAGTCTGGAGTTTTGGCTAATATATCTCAAGAGGCATGCTTCCTGGTTTGGGGGATTTTTTGGCTTGAGTTTGGGTTTGTTGGGGTGGGGATATTTTGGGGGCATGGGGGTGGTTTTGATTGGATTTTTTTGTTTTTGTTTCTTTGGGTTTTTTTCTTTTTTTTTTTTTAAGCAGGACTTGAAATGTCAACAAATGAAATATTTGCTTAAGCATAACCCTTTCCAAAAAACATAAGCTGTCACTGTAGCAAAAGCATCATTTGAAGTCATTCTCAAGAAAGAACATTTCCCAGCAGGAAAAAAAAAAAAAAAGAAACCTAGATATAAAGAAAAGACACTAAATAAGATTAGATTAAACAAAGAAAGAGGAATAAAAACTACATGACCAGAAGCTAGATAAACTTTTCCATAGCGAAGCAGAGAGACAGGAAAAGGGCAAAGAAATTAAAAATAAAATAAAACAGAAGAAAAACTAAAGCCAAATAAATAAAATTTAAAAATCATTTAAAGCTTTAGAAGTGATGGTAGAGACATAGCAAGAAAACCCTTACAAAAGGTACTCCAGCATATTCAAAATTAAGCTGGCTGAGAAGAAGTCAGGGTTATGCAATCAATCTCCCATCAGCATGAATATGCCCTATCAAAGCAGGGCTGAGGGGAAAAGGTCTCCGGCTTGAGTACTCAGCGTGTGAATATTTAGCACAAAGGGTCACATAAGCAAGTCTTTTGATACGAAATCAATGGTTATGAACTTGTTCAGATTGATTCAAGTGCCCATGTAAAAGAAAGTTTGTACTCTTCACACTACAGACTGAGTGTAACTGGGCTGGATCGTGTATGTACTCGAGACCGGGTAGTACTCTGTGTGTTGGCATCTGTTCATAACTCCAATTATCAAAATACATGACTAGAAATACAAATACTTTTATCCAGGCAAGTCTTCAAAACCTCCAAGAGTGGAGACTGCACAGTCTTCTCTGGGCAATGTCTGCTGCTGCCTGACTGTCCTTGTAAAGAAAAAGTTCTTCCTTACATCAGGTCTTACCCCACCTTGTTTCAGTGTGTACCTGTTGACTTTCATCCTCCCAGCATCCCAGAGGGCTTTCACAGAAAGCCTCTTAGCTCTTTCCCTATTACATGATAAACCAGGAAGCTACATGAAAACTCTCAGAGTTGAGATAAGCAAGTTGTCAACAGAAGAGCCTAGGCTAAGAAACTGAAACCCATCTTTGTTCGGTAGTGAACTAAGTTACATTGCAAACAAGTACAATTTAGTATTTATTTCCTCTTTGTAAATGTGTGTTAGATAGTACTTCAAAGATCCACTATAATAAAACACATAAAGAGTGATTCAGAAATTTCTTATATTTTCTGATTTGGCTGTGCAATTTTATGGTTTCAGTAATTAATTCTAAACCACATGGCAACTATGTATGCAATGAGTTGAGGGAGTACCCAAGCCAACACTTTGTATATGCAAAAAGTGGGAAATGTTAAGATACAAATGTTTTTGCCCCATTCATAACACAAGCCCAAACCAGAACAAACAAAATAAATGTAAAGGAAGGCTGCAAAAACCCCTGCATGGTTGGAACCTAGTTTGCTTTTCCTACAGCCTCATCAGTACCAAAAAAATCACTATCACAGAGCTGTTTCTCTTCTGCAAGTTCTGGTGCTCATCACTCTTATTTTAAATTACTATTTAATTACTATCTTTTACTGTCAGAAGCAAGACATAACTATCTCCTCAGACAATTTTTAATGAAAACTTTTGCAATAAATGGTTCAGGTTTCTAAAGTGTAACAAAAATCTTTGTATTTAATCTCATTCAATGTGTTCACATTCACAGTGTTAGAACTGGCTGTGGCAGGTACCCCTGGTTTTTTGAGCTCTTTTTTTTTTTTATTATTTAATTACCGAGTATCATGTTATGGAAGTCAGAGACTTCTAGAAAAATGTGTGAAAGTTTTCATCAAGTACGATCAATTCCACCCTACAGGAAAGGTGACCTAGAGCTTGTTTTACCATTATAAAATTATTTCTTTTCCTGTCTAGAATAATATATGCAATGATTCCTATAGAAAGAAAAATCGTGAATACTTTTGCAAATGCAAAAGACCAGGAGACAAATTTTACAGACTCAGAATTCAGCTCTACCTTCTTGGTCTCCAAATCATATACCTGGGACATTCTGATTCTTTCACATTTGACATTCCTGTAATTAGAGCTTTGAATCATTAATTTAATAACTGTCTACAGCTATTTCACATTGGTTTGTCTCTTGCTGATAGTAGAACTGCTGACCATACTTCAGAAAGAGAATTTGCATTTAGGGATTTGGGTATAACTGCATTCCCCCCATTTTTGGGGATACAACATCTATCTGTCTCTGAAATCGGGGTAGGCAGCCCTGTATTCTTTCCTGTTTGATAAATGTAAAGTAGGTGTATAATGTCATGGCTACATAATTACTAGGTTTAAAGGCACAAGTAAATAGTGTCCATTCTTCCCTTCCCTCGCCCCCTCACCCCCCCCCGCCCTTTGTCAGTTTAGGATCATGTTTCCTACTGGTAATGTCTCAGCCCTCCTTCATGAAAACCCTGAAGAATTCTTAAAGTTTGACATTTTAATTAGGTAGGAACATTGTTTTCATTCACTAGCGTGAGGAAGCTGTAAGAAACCTAAATTACGTAGTTTCATGATGAAGTGGAAATTCATCCCCCCCGATTTGCAAACCATCAGTGATTGAACATTTCACATCAAATCAGAGTAAAAATGCGTTACGTCCATATGCTTACAAGCAGGAAGATGACACACTCAATTTCAGTGATAAGATGGTGGGAAAGGGAATGTAGAGAATGCAAACATGAGCAAAACACTTGAAAGTTCTGAACACTTGTTGAACAAAACTACATCATTTCATACTGCTCAGAATAAGGCATTTACTAAGTAACCAATCTGATATGCTTATATTGGGAAACAAGGCTAAAAACAATATACGAGTGCAACATCACAATTGCATAAGCATAGCTTAACTTTTAATATAAAAAGCTTCATAAATAATTGCCATTGTTAATTTTTTAAAAAATATAAACGCACTTTGCTTATAAATACAAGAACTAATAAATCATGAGACATGGCTATAAGCCTCTTAAGACTGCTTCTTTCAAAATGCAGTATATCATCTGCTTAAAAAGACTTTAAAAGATTCCTATTTCTTAAAAAGATTCCTACAAAATGCTGGAACCCAGCAATTGATGAACTGCTTTTCTAAGAGCTTGTAAAAATACCTTTTAATCTAAAAGCTTTGGTAAGCACATCAGTCGGCTAAACAGCATCAAAAGAAATGGTCACCAGTTAGTGTGTCTTCAAAAACAAGGCAATGTTTGGGGCTATTGTTTCAGGGTAAACCTAGAGAAGGGAGAACTTGGAATAAAGGAACACATACCTTGCTTATCTCTCTACTCCTCCAATTTTCTTTAAATATTTTCTTCTTCAGCACACATCCCTAGCTTTTATAAACACCATACCTTTAATGGAACCCTCTTTCTTGCTACTGCCATGCCTGCTTATGTTCTTACACTGATTTCGCACTGGTGGGTCATTAAATTCAGTGACCTAAACAAAGAATTTCTTGATTCACTCCAGAGCAAAGAAAGTCGAAAGGACACCTCCAGGAACACTACTATGATGGATGCACTTAACACTAAACTATCACAAAAATAGCGGGCATAACATAAGAATTTAACAACTGATTATGCTGAAAAAATAGAGAGAAGTGTCTAATTTTGAGTCTCTATGACTCAGTTTATCACTGTACATGACAAAAGCAGGTCACATTTGCATACAATATTGACTGTTTAGTTGTCAGGTATGTATTTATAAAGTCCACAAATAGCACAAATTTTCCTAGAAATGGTGAGTACTTCGAAGGACAGGATTGTAGTTCAGAATTTCCATGATAAATTGAACAAAGCTTTGCACTTAGAAGGAATAAAATGCATGGGCAGAAAATGAGGAATCACAGCGTTGGCAGCCATACATGCAGGAAAGGATTTAGGACTTTATTTTAGACCTCCTGTACAATACTGAGATGCTCCTGCAGTAAAGGCAAATTGCATACACTTAGCAGACTCTGCATGAAGACAAGGGAAGCAATTATAACACTCGAAAGGTTTATTGTATCTAAATTATATATGATTTTATGCTGAGGGTCCAGACTGACTACTATGTACAATTCTGTGCAATATAAGTAAGACTGAACTCTCAACTTAACTGCAGAAATGGCAAAACTGAAAAAAGATGCCCTACAGTGAAAATCTGAAAATTTTAATAAGAAACAGGTAGAGAGTATGTGGAATTAGACAGAGAATAAGGAAGACTTCAGAATAAATGTCTCAGGATATCAAGAAAATTCTGAATTTAGGAAGACAACCTGATAAGAGAGCAATTTAACGACTATTAGTGAAGATTCAGTTTAGACATTAGTAAAAGCTCTATTAAGTTTTCCTTAAATTTTCTATAAAATATAATATATTGAAGTGTTTAAACAGGCCACTTGGAGAGATGAATTTTTTGTTGTTGAACACTTCTTAACAGATTCATAAAACATCCACCAAGAATTTTCTTAGAATATTTATTCTTCCTCAAAGAATGAGGAAGATAGAGGAGATGAGGTTCAGCATGGAATTTGTCATTCTACATTATTTACTAGACTAAACCTATTACATTGCATATATATGTTGATTAAAATGGCCTGTATAGACAATGTTCGATAGTTATTCAGTACTTGATTATTGCCCTCAAATATAATTTGCCTTCAAACTACTTGCAGGCTGTTGTTAAACATTACAAAAGAGAAAGATCAGCAGTCTGCATAACACCACTTGGGAACGGCTTGTGTAGAGAGGCCAATGGGACTTGATATCCAAAGCTTTCAGTGCTGCACTGCACCTCCAGGTTATACAATTACCACTGGCATAAGCAAGAAACATATTATTCTATCCCCAAACTTCTATGACTGAATTTGGCATCTCTAGTTCCCCAGCCATGGTTAATTTATCTATTTAATGTATGTTTGCGTGTTGGTGAGAGTCAATGTGATTTGTTTATTTCAAAGCCAAATTGTGCCCTGGGTGTGTTACAAGGACAAAGAAAAAGAAGTTTGGCTGCATTAAACAAACAAATAACAGTAAAATTAGACTGAAGAGTCTCCATTTTCTCAGAAGAAAATAGATTTAGAATGGTGGAGTGGAAACTACACTTCACTAAAGTCTCTACTCCATGGCAAGTATAAAGGTAACAAAGAGAGTACAGAAAAAAAATACCTGTTGGACCAAGAATTTTAACAGCTGTGCTATTTATACGATCAAGGCCCTGCAGCTTAATGATTAATGAAGATTGACTATACCTCCTGACTTGCAGAGTCAGACCAGAGTAAATGAGCCATGAGAGGGTTGTAAAAGGCAGAGCAAAGCCCCTGCAAGGTGAACTCATGGCAGCGGCTTACCGCACGTTCATCCTTTGCAACGGGCTGCAGAACTCAACCTGCTGCAGCATGACTGTGACCACTGAAAACAATGTTTTCCAGCCTGAGCATATTATGTCGGTGTAAGTCACTGAGATATTAGTCCTTATTTAACATCTTGATGCTCTAGTACATGCCTCTCTATGTTACTTTGAGGCATTACACCTGTTGATCAGTTTAACACTCAATAGCTGTGCCAAACAGAAGCCACACCCCAATGGGATCTTGACCTAAGTACAGAGTATGGATTCAGGTTTTCCCCACAAAAGACATTGCAACCCATACTTTGTGATTTGAAAGTGGTGCTCACCGGATAGAAAATAAGGTGGTTTACAGTCTCTGAGGCATGGGGGAAAAGCAAGTGTCTTATCTGGTCAACTTTCATTTCTTTCTATCCTCGTTATACCGCAAAGTCTAGCTAATATGAATGAAGCACTTCAAGCAGGGCAGTCATGTGCATTTTTTTGACTATTATTTGAACATTAAATATGTCTCCTCGTGGAAGCAGAGGCTTACGCCAGTAGTCCAGAAGTAGCATTTAGTCTCTTGCCACTATTACAGAATTTTCATTGAGTTCTATTCCACTAGGTAATTCATTGACTAACATTCTCCATCTAAGCACAGGAAATATGTAACTGCGAATGGCATGCAAGTTATTGTACACACAGGTTTTTCTTACTCTGCACAGCTATTTAGACACTGTTAGGATCTTCACATTATAATAAAAACACAGTGCAAACATTTGAACTAAACTTTTTTCTTCTCCAGTTACTAGTTACTAGCACCTAGCCATGATACAAGAGACACAGTACTTACCACTCTAAGCATTCATTGGATACTTAAATAAAAATCATAAATCTGTATCAATCCAGGCAGAACTGGCAGGCACTATCTGAATAAACTTCAGTTAATTGTGCTCATCCTGCATTAGCACAATAAGCACAGTTTGTGCCACAGAAATACAAACTTAGTTATGCATAAAATTTGAAACTTTAATTTACCAATTAGAATACTGATTTCAGATTGCAATCCATATGATAAAGCTAATTAAAAAAATCTTCCCTCCACTGAAATCCATTGGGCTTTTTTTTGATCTGTACAGAATTTCCATTTTCATCCCACTCTGCTGACTTCAGAATTCCTTAGTGAGTTCCTCACTACATTATGAGTTAGACATATGCCTGGCCATAAACGCAAAACTCAGACCAAGCCTTTCCCAGTAGCCACAGCTATAGAGACATTAAGAACTGAAATACAGAAATGAATGGTGACAAGTTTCTTTTAAAATAGATGAAGCACCACCATTTCAACTTCTTGACATTAGCTGATGCTTTAATACTAGGCTATTTTACAAAAAAAAAAGTGCAACACAAACCAACCTGCTCATATTAAACAGATTTATAGATTTCTCCCAAATAATACTAGGAAATTGGTTCATTTTAAGGAAGATGAAGTTATTCTAAAATGAAATAAGTTCTCATTTATTCTAGATTTTCTTACAAAATATGTGAAAGCCAGAAGAGGCCCCTAGGCAAACTCTGTAGGAAAACAGGGCAAACGCATATTGAGTTTGTGCATCCTATTTGCTATATACAAAAACCAGAAGATGTTTCAGAAGGAGATGCTAGGATTAAGATGATTTCTGTCTCCTTGTAGACCACCAAAATTAGAACTTTTATTTCCCTTGAAAACATAGAAATGCTTCTGTGAGGCAAGTGAAATCTTCTATCTATAAATCATTACTAAAATTAGTATAAACATTATTACCTATGTAACCAATACCAACCAAAAATATTTCTAAGTTTGGAAGGTCAAATAGCAAAAAATACCTCATCTAAGACCCAACAAACAACAAACCTACACAATTTCTACCTACTTTCATAAATATGATGTGTATTTTCCATTTCCAGATTTCCTTTCATGCAATGTGATCTTGAAATAGCTAGAAGTACTATCTTGTGAGTCATTGCTCTGGATTCTGATCCTTTTAATAATGATAAACAACATTTCATCCCACTGAATGTGTTCGTTAAGTAAAGTACTACTGAGCATCTATAAAACAGAGGAATCTAATTTATGACTGGTAAGTCATTACAGCGGTGGCAAACACACTCCTCTGAGGCATAATCTACATCTGAATGGACAAAAATATCTAGGCAAAGAAATACAAAAAGCAAAATGTGAATTAAAAACTTCTCATATTCACTTTGGATATGGATAACAAATTCAGGTGTCCTAGGCTCTAGTTCAAATAATAGATGCTCGTGTTTAATTGCAAGTGTGCAGGAAGGTGAGCTGTATATAAGGTACCTCTTGAAAGCCTTGATGTCTTGAAGAGGTTGCATGGAATATAAAATATGCTATGTTGCTCTCATGTCAACATCCCCAAATATTAATGCTTTCTTAAAAGCACAGTCTGCATTCTGCTGTGCAAATAACATCTCCCTTTGAGCCAAGCATACAGTAAGGAAGATTCCTAGGGGTACAGATCAGGGAAAGTTCTCTCACCTGAAAAGTTCCTGCATGGTCATCTTCTTTGTCACCTTCTTTTCCTTCCTTGAGAGCAATCAATGTGAATCCTCGGAAGTAAGCAGGAGTGGCAGCAGAAAGTGTCACTGAGATAATAAACACAGAAATAATGAAACCATAATATTAATTGTGAAATCAGCCACTTGCATACCATTTCACAGTTCAGCTTGAAAGGTGTGTGTTTTAAACTGGTATTAACAAAAGCTAGAGCACTGACAACACAGAGCAGAGCCAGCCAGAATATAAAAATGTTCAGTCCAAGTTTCCACATAAACTGAAAAACACTGGCATGATGTGAAATACCTCACCTCTTTTTTTTTTTTCCCCACATAGACACCCCCTTTTTTTTTTTTAAAGCAGATTGCTAATCTGCTCAGGTCTACAGGAGGATTGTTTTGCTGTTGGTTTAGGGGCAGGGGCGCACATGTTTTGTGGTTGGGTTTTTTCCTTTTTTTTCCTTTGGGGTTTTCTTGTGTTGGTTTCGGGCGGGGGGGGGGGGGTTGGTTGGTTTTTTGGTTGTTTGGGGTTTTTTTTTTAAATGTGAAGGAACATCTCCTGAGTATTTGTCTTCAGCTTTTGTCTTGCTCTGAGCATTGACAAGGATCTAGGCATTTTGGTACACAGAAAGTTTCTTTAACTGTGAAGCAAGGTGACCATATTACCTGCTCCAGCTCAGCTGTGCTCAACACAATACTCCAGCTGATGGAAATGGTCACTCTAAAACTATCCTTCCTCTCCCTTAGCCACAGGGCAGAACAACGGGACACAAGATAAACTCATGGCTAAAGCTGACCTCTAAAGGTCGTGCTTGCTAGCTCCGATGGCCAAAGCATCCTACACATCAGCAAAACACCCTTCCTCTCTCACCAGTCCTAACCAGGAAGGCATCATTGGATTCACCAGCAGAGAACAAATAACGTAATGGTGACTAAACTGATTTTACCAGGCTCAGCACCAGGATTACATCCCTTATTTTCTGCTAGTGCAAGATACCCTTTTATGACTTTTTTCTATTTGCCATCATCAGTACTGAAGCACCGGCAAGCAACACTTGAGTTATATCATCTGTAGCTCTTTTGAATACTATCAGAAAGATGGAAAGAGGCAGAGCTTTGAAGCAGGACTTTTAGGGGAGTTTTAAAATTACTGACCCTTTTTCAACACCTTACAGGAATCCTCTTCTGAAAGAGAGGTGAATTTTAGGGAAAAATTCATTCTGAATTAAAAGAAGAGAGAGAGAAAACTGCACTACTAATACTTTTAAGTAGCTTTTACTTTAAGCATAATGCAGTCAGCTTTGCTTGTAGCACACTATTGTCACACTTTCAAACCCTGATTGGCACAACAAAAATTGACGACCACCCAGAGTTTTCATGAGCAAACCACAACTACTAATGCTGTTTCATAGAAGAGTATTCATAAGAGACTCCCTCTCACACAAATAGGCCGTGAGGGGTTGAAACATGTTACTAAAACTGACAGATTGCCCTTAAAAGATATGGATTTCAGAATATGTCCAGAGTTCATTTGGAACATATGGTGTGCTCTTTGATCTAGAAATTCAATAGTAGAAAAATATAAAATAGGATATCTGAAGATTTCTAGTATTACGCAGCCAAAAAACATGGTGTTTGTACCAATACATAACGTTTCTGACTATATGTGAAAAAAGGATTGCAGAGATACACAAAAGATTAAAAATTGAAATGAAGTGCCATGTTTAGACCTGTACAAATCTAGAGTAGTGATGGGCATAATAGCAAGCCCCAGAGCTCTCAAGATTTTCAGCACACACTTCATTCCATAGAACATTATTATGAGGTTAAATCCCACCATTTTTGGGGGGAAAGAAACTTCCACATTTTATATGCAGGAACCTGTTGCCTCAAATGTGTATATTCTTGGATGAGATGGAATAGTGCAGGAATTATTGGTAGTTAAAGGAGGATCACAGTTCAAGGTAGTAAATAACGTTTAGGCCAGATAGGAGGGTATTAGCAATGAATGCCTCATTTTAAAGAGCCTCCTAAAAGAATACAAATCAGTAGAACTTCCTACAAGGACTGACAATGGAAACATCCTGCTACGAAGAAGGGTGTGAAGATAAAGGAAGGCCACAGATGTGAAGTCACCAGTGATAAATGGGAACATCTTGCCCCAGAACGTGCGGAAGCACGGTAAATGGGGACAAGGTAATTCTGGCAGGGTAGATGTGACACCGACTCAACTGAGGGGTGAAAGGACTACCCACACACACACTCCTTTTGAGCATGTGCAGTGAATTAAAATCACACTGTAGCTTTAAAAATAAGCAAAAAAGATACAGACCAATGGAAGAAGGGGATGCTCAGTCAGGTCAATGTTTATGTATTAGATAGGCGTGGTGTGTTAACTGCCATGTCTAACTGTCAGATGAACTCCAGTAGGGGTGCTTGATTTGTGGCAACATTCCACCTTGCACCCTGTGCAGAATGAAACAATGTGTCCTCTCTAAACTCCCAAAACACAAGAAGCATGCTATTTTACATTACAGGTAACAAACTGAGTAGTAGGATAATAGCATTAAAATTTCTGATTACATTTCTAAATATTGTTCCAATTCATTCATTTATTATCTGCCCAATAATTAGTATTATTAGCCCCATTTTGCAAACTTCTGCAGCTCCATCTAAATGAAAATCCACAGCCAGCCTCTCAGTGGCAGTAATTGAGAAGAGCACGCTGCTGAACTCAACAAGGATGAACACATTACACTTGCTTGAACACTGAGATTCTTAGAAAATAATTGCTATAAAGGTCTTTTACATGTAACAAGTTTTTCCATATATTATATGTAATTCAAAAGTCTGAATCACTGAGTAAAAGGTTACACCAGAAATACTTAAATACTTATGCAGGCAAACAGAGGATCCAGCTGTGAACTGACTCAACAGTTTTCATAATTTTCCTCACAGATTTACAGACCAAACAAAACAGCTTTCAAAATTCTAAACAAAACACCTACCTTTAACATAGAGGACATCTAAAATGCTATAAAAGCCATCAGAGAAGAAAAAAAAAAAGGAAAAAACAGAAAAAAAGTAAGATAATTCCAAAGCCTGACTCATAGTTTTTGAATGCCTGGGGTTAGAAATACTCATGCTGTGGTTGCACAGTCATTTTAACCCAGAATAAATCCATGCTTCCTCCAACATGAGTGATCCTGCCCTCCCCCACCCCACACTGCTCATATAGCAGCAGCATCCACGCAGCTGTGTTGTCAGCTGAACTGGGGAACACATCCAGCTGAAGACTAAAACAAAATAAAAAGCCCCAACCAGAGAGTTCAGCTGGGTCCAATCCCCAAGAGGCTGCCCTGCACAGCCCCAGGAGCACTTCTGCCAGCGGTGGAGGCACCCGAATGTAAGTGAGGGGCCAGGAGGGTGATGACTCACAGGAGCAGAGCAGACTCATGCAGGATTCAAGTGTATGTGCAAACTCAGCTTAAAGATACCAAGCTGAATGTGTGCTTTGGTCACCCCTAAGCTAGGCCAGAACAAATGCTAACATGTGAGCTGTAAAGATTTCTGTCAATTCTCTGAACTATCCAGTGTGCTAAGATAACATTGCAGTGAAAGGCTTTATCTGAAGCTCTCCTAAATACAGAGCCGTGTTATGGTGATGGTTCCATAGTCACTGGCTCTGGACTGATTGTTTCAGCACAGAAGAAGGAGCCTTGCACGGCACAGGCAGCAGTAGGAAGCTGTCAGGCTACATCTGGTGTTCACAAGAGATAGCGGCTCCTCGTTGCATGAGAGTTGAGAGTTGTTCTTGGGCTAAACTCTGCCATTTTAAAGAACAGCTGAGTATCGCTCACACTGTGTTCACATTAGTTAACGTTCACTGAACAATATGAACTTCCTGTAAAGATCAGTTAAATCTCAGTGCAAGTCTCAGTTACTTTAAAAGGAAGATTACACATCAGCAGTTACTTTTGTCTGTTTCCATCCCCTCTGGCAAATCTCTAATTACCCTGCAAGTTGCACTTTGGCACACACCTTCAACACACTCCTCTTTCCCCAGTGTCCTCAGCTGTAAGTGGGGTGATGAAACCAATTGCTCCTTTGGTGTCAGGCAGGAAATCTGGCTTTCCACATCCTACGCTAGAGAACATCCTGTGTTGTACATTGCACAAGTACCAACAAATACACTTTTAATATCTACTTTTAGCCATTATTTGTGAAACATGAGAATCACTGAAATATTTACAGAATGAGGGTTTATTTGTAAAGTATAGAAAATAGTGTTTGCATGTTGGAGAGAGGAAAGAAATGGAAAGAAAAAGATTCAACTTTCCTTAGAAGTCCTCAAACTAATGCAATGGAGTGTGTAACTGTAACTGAGGTTGTCCTTAAACTGAGGTGAACAGACTTACAAGTGGAAATTCCATTAAAAACACAAACAGCATCTACATAGACAGCACGTCTAAGGACTATACTAGACAAACCCTCATTTTCTTCATCAGAATAACAATTTCAGAAAGTTATGGAGGAAAGTATGTACATTGCATGTTAGCACATGAAATGGACCTACTACTGCCTTTTTTTAGAAGCAATTTCATTTATATTTTTAATAGGACAAAAATTCCATTTATTTTCTTGGAAATCTCATGCAATCATTAATCTAACTTTACAGATCAGTAAATCTAGGACTGAGTACTTTTAAGGATCATTACCCCGTAACACCATCTAAACTTTAGGCTCATTTGTGCCTTTTGAATGCAATGGGAACTTTGACCTTCAGTGGAAGCAAGAGCAGCTACATCAAGGTCTAAGTTAACCAGCAGGTAGGAGAGGACCTCAGCCCCAGGCTGGTGAGCCCACAAACCCGGTACTACAGGAAAACCTGCCCACCACGTGCATTTGGCTGCCTGGTCCGCAAGGGGAGAGGCAACAATATCGCAGCCTGAAAGACCAGGCAGATGAAGGCCACTTGCAGGCTAGAACATCAAGATTCCCAAATCAGATGTTAGAAATCAGTCATGTCACCTCCCCTGTGGGACACCACAAAGCCCATAGCCATCGTTGCTTTGTTAGACATTAGGGAGGAAAGGAAGATGGCTCCTCAGCCCTGCTGCTGCCTCATTTTTAATTGTCTGAAACAGGACAAAGTGTCCTTATTTACTGCTGCCAGAATTTGCAGAGCAGAGGAGATGTATACCCATTCAGAGAGTTTTTCAGTGCTCAGGGCTATTTTCCTCTATCACAGCTCCAGAGAGGTGGAAAACAAAGGCTTCTGTACACACAAATCCACCCAGGATTCCCCTTAGGGCAAATAGATCCTGGTTGACCTAAAGGTGAGTAACTCCAGGAAAGCCACAAAAATTTTCCCAAAGACAAAAGGCAGCTGTGAACTGTGGCCTTCTGATTCCCACAGTGCAGGAGTGCTGCGATGTTTCCTCCAGTGACTGCAGCCTGAGGGTCTTATGTGGGTGTCATGTCAACCAGTGGTCAAGAGAGTCAAGAACATAAATGCACCCCTCTACATTGTCAGTTTGGTGGAGTACAGCATTTCTATGTGCAGTTAATTCCTGTGTTATCCACCTTGCATAAATACTAGTTTATTCCAGGAGCCCGCTAGGGAACGTGCCAAGGGTCCAGACTGCATTAAATCAAATGGGGGCCATGGAAACAGGCACATTTGGCACCAGTGCAACGGAGGTTTTGTAAATCTTCTGCACTGTTGTACATCTACTAATTTACAGATTAATAAACCCTGCTGTAATCCTGCATTTTTTTTTATCATTAGTTAGATTTTTCTACCCATTGTATAAAACAGTAATAAAGTTCCAGTTGTTCTGCAGAATTTCCTTTGAAAATGAGCTCTTGAAACTTTCTGTAATGCTGTTTTAACTATTGCCATAGATAATGTATACGTTACGGTAGCATTTATTTATGTCTTCCAACCATTCCAAAAGTGTCCTTAAAGGACAATCTAGATAAGTTTATGTGCCACCTGAATACCTCAGTCTTAAATACCCAACACTTGAGCACATATTTTGGTCTACATTTTAACTTTTTACTATTAGCTGTAATTTTCTCCCTTCCAAGAAGCTACAATATACTAATGTGATTTTATTGAGTTCCTAATGCCAAGACCTAATATGTCCACAAAACTAGTTCTGCTAATTCCTCTGGGAGTTTCTTTCCACCTACATTTCTGTACAATAGAGACATCTTTGGTAGATGACTGAAAATACCCAATAATGCTTTTACAGAGTAAATTCCAAAACTTCTTAAGAACATCCACATTTGTCACTGCCAAAGAACTTAAGTTATCTTTAGCCTGCTTAGTAGATGTATCAAACTGACATACATTAAATCTTTCAGACTCAAGGTACTAATCCTAATGTCTGGAACAGTTAACCAATTTGTGGGAAATGTGCATTTCCTCACATGATGTTAAAATAAATCAATTCTTGAGAAAAAAAAATCAAAAATCATGCAAAGTTACAGGCTGATGCTCAAAACAGGTTGATCACTGCTGCAGATGTATTTTTCAGCCTTTAAGAAAACATGATGACTGTGCTGTGTGCACACTTTTTTCTCCCTACTTATACTAAGATTCCCATGTTAATACAATAGGAAAACATTGCTCTTTACACTGAATCTAAGGAAGGTCATGAGAAACACTTAGAAGAAACTCCTAAAATTTGTTTTCCAAAGTGATGCCTCTAAAGTACATTAGTACCTAAAACGCCCAAATTATTTTCAAAGTGTTTTTAAAATACAAAGTGAACAGTGTACTCCAAGAAGGTTTGTTTCAAAAGACATCATACGGTGAGGCAGGAAAAGTGACCAAAAACTGCTTTTGCTTATTAATTAGAAAAATACGCTGAAATGTGCTTTGGAAGTTAATGTCAAGGATTGTATGCAAAATGCTCAGCGGAGAACGAATGCCTCCATCTCTTATTTACAGTGCTCATTAGCACCGTCTCTGCCTCTTTCCTGTTCGAACCATCTGTTCATTTCCCCAGAAAAAAAAAAGGGGGGGAGGGATAAACATAAGTGGAAAATGTGGGAAGTTGGCAGTGTGCTGCATCACTGTTTGCCCATATGCTAACTCATTATATTAACATTCATATTTCAGGGCAAGAACAATTAGCTCCGGGTTTCCTCTCTTTCCTGCTGAATGTTAAAGCTTCTCCTATTCACTGTGTTATATCTGAAGGGATAGAAAGTGGGTAAACGGGGAAGAGCGTGTGTTTTGTATCACCTCAACTTGCAATCTTGTGCTAGCGCTGAGCAGCGGAGAGGATTCATAAACGAAAGGAAATTCCTCTTAATACTGAGTTTAACGTTTGGGAGTAAAGTGATACTGTGAAATCCAACTCCCTCTCATTTGTCATGAAAGCATCCCCAATAAAGTAATGCGTGGGAGTATATTACCCTGCCTTAACCCACACAGTCACACACACGCGCCGAAAGGGATACCGAGATGACAGGCAGAGACACGCTATAGTTTCGGAGACACTTGTCCTGAGCATTCCCGTTAGTATGGGCAGTAGAGGATGGCCAACTTACCCCGGTAACTGTTCCCAGGCTTGTAAAATTCTGGATCGCCCTCCACCCTGAGGCTAAATTCATTATACCCTTCCCTCCGGGTGCCTTGGGCTCGCAGGATCCGGCTGCAATATCCCTCGGATTTCGCGGCTTTCTCCAAGGTTTCGTCAGAAAACCCCTTGGCCACCAAGGGGAAAGTCAACGCCAGGAGCCGCAGGGCTAGAGGCTGCAGATGCGCGCCCATCCTCGGCGCTCCGCACAACTTTTTATCGTCGGGGCGGCGGCGGTGCCCGGGAGCCCTGGGCGAGGGGTGCCGGGCCGGGGGGGCGGGCAGGGCCGGGCAGGGCAGGGCGGCCGCGGTCAGCCCCAGCCGGCAGCGGACCCCAGCATGAGGCTGCCAGGTCGGAGGGACCGGCTCGGCGGCTGCCGGGGAGAGGGAGGGAAAAAGCAGGGAGGGGGCAGAGAGGGAGGGGAGGGGAGGGGAGAGAGAGGAGGAAGGGAAGTCTGATCTTGCCCAGATCCCGAAGTGAAGTGCTGTTTTGTTTCAGAGCGTGTGATTAGCAGCTCGGTAATGTTTATTTAGCCGAGCTGAATTCACAGGGTTTGGTGAGAGCGCGGGGGACGCTGCTGTCTCCTAGACATCCAGCGCGGCGGCGGGGAGAGCTGCTGCCGCTTGGGCTAAGCCCACAGACCTGAAAATAATCACCCGCATTCCTGCCAAAGTCTATAGTTACTGTAGGTATAACAAGGCTCAAAGAATTTCCCGCCACCCCACCACCCATCTTTCTCCAAACCAACAGACACGGTAAACATTATCAACTAAATCAGCGCAGATGGACCAAGACAACTGCTCGCTCTCTGCACGCTTGACAAGCAAGGAGCCCCAGCTGCAGCTTCTCCAGTGTAAGCGTCTCGTACCACAGAGGGTAAAGATGTGGACTGATGGGTGTGCCAGAAAAAAATGAGATTCATTTCTACATCCACCCGCAACTGTGCATATCAGAGTTGCAGGCTATGTAAGTGCACACGCACACACAGCACGTACAGCTGTGAACACAGTCCACCTAAGTAAACACGGGATGTCTGCTCTTGACACTTGGAAAAATCACACACAGATTAAAACAGTAAGAGAGCGAGTCTCATTATTTTGCCTTTATATAGGGCACATTGAGGCACAATGACACTGAATGTCTCATCTAAATCCACATAAGTAGTTTACTGCAGTGGAAAAAAGTGAACCTAGACCCCTGGGGTCCCTCAATCCAGTGTTTTGATCCCCAAATGCTGCTCTTCTCTTCCTCCCTCCACTGCTTTGTAAGCTGAGCGGAAAGTCAGAAAGGGCTGTCCTCAGTTGGGACCTGAATACTTGGAAAGCCAGGCTGACTGTGGAGATTTCCACAGCTGAGAGAAGGGTTTGACTATGAAAGGATAAAAGCACAAGTTGCTTTTTCTGTTCCTCTCACCCTGCCGAATGAGGCAGAAAAGAGCAACCCTGACTTTCCAGTGTAATCTGCCAGGTCACCTGCCACCCCTCAATCCTCTCCCTTCACTGTTCCCATCCCAGCCGACCTGCCAGTACAAGGGCAACGATATTCAGTCTGCTTTTGCTGCTGAAGCTTTGGGTTGGCTTCTTTATGCAGGATATTTAGTTGCATGCTTCCAAAGACCCTTGTTCATTGTGACTACAGTTCAGCAATGTCATAGACTCTTGGGTATCATTTGACCGCTATGTTCAGCTCATTCATTTTAGGGGAACAAGGTTCACTTTATCCAGGTTCTTCAGTCAAATGTATCAGTGAAGAAAAACAAACCAATATGCAACCAAAAATGGCAAGACAACTATAACCATACTGGTATAAGATGCCTGTGAATTTGCTTCGTTCTCCATAGTTGACTTCTCATTTCTTTTGCTGAGATTGATTGAAAAGCAATTACCTGAAGCATTCACGGTGGGAACCACACACGCTTCTGCACAATCCGCCTTTGTTCTGAGGCAGAGTTCTGGGTTCTAACTCAATGCTTCTCCAAGGATTTCATTTCAAGTCCTCTTCATGTTTTTTTGTTTTGGTTTTTTTTGTTTGTTTGTTTTTATACGGTACCAAACTAATAAAAAGTTAACTAATCCATCAACATCTGTTGACTCCTTAAACTTACAATAGATCCTGTATCTCTTACCTTCTTTAATCCCTGAATTGGCCTGGCCTATTAGTTCTAGTTTCTTTTTTGTTTAAAAGCTAGTGTGTTGGAAAGTTTCCTAGAAAGGTATAATACAGTATGTCTTGTTAAAAGTGAATGCTTCAACTTAGCAACTGATACAGATAAATTAACTTGCACTGCCTAAAGCCATGAAATGAGTAATTTGTAGAAACGGTTTAGAATATGGGCAATGTCATTAGGCATGGGCATCCTCAGGGTTTTCTATTTGTTCTACTAATTAGTGTGTGTTTGCCTAAAGCACCCAGCATGATGTATCAGTCAAATACACATGCAGACCGATGAATCCAACCATCCATGGCAAATTTAACAGAGAAAGCTTCGTATCTTAGAGACTGCAGTGCTGTTTTTCTTTGTGTACTTTCTGGGATGAATAAAGTTGCTGTCCATGACTATTAGGCATAACAATCATTACTGGGGTAATATTGCTTTTGATGGAGCTGTAATGGTTGGAGAAAACTCTCTACCCTCCCCCTCACCCCACAAAGTGGGCTTTCCTAACAAACAAAAGCATTTCACTAGATCTGCAGTCTTACTTTTTGCTTGCCCCATATAAGAAGCTCATTTTTAAATGGCATTTTAGAAGATTTAACTAACTACTGCAGGATATCCCTGTGTTGACTGGAAGGTATCATAGGTGGCATTTTAAATGTTGTCTTTCCTTCTGCTTCTATGATTTCAAATAGCTATTTGAAAGCTTGGGAATTATCTACAAGGTGACAAGTGCAATGCAATGCTTGGCTATGAACACCTGATTTTAAGGCCCCTAGACCTCAAAGTAAACCAGTGCCTCAGGTAAATGTCTGAACTTATTATAAGATTATTAGATCCCTTAGAAGGGTCAGTTCACGGAGCAGAGGCCAACAAAACTAGCCAATAAGGAACATCAAGGTGACAGGTGCTTTAAATCTCACGGTCATCAGGTGCTTGATAACTTTGCTAGGCTGCAGGACTCACCTTTCCAAACCTAGGAGCTGGAAGCTTAAGCCCAGCTTTTAATACATTATATAAATAAATATAGTAATAACAACAGGGGAATACACCTCTTTCAAAAGATGACTGGGAGGAATGATGCCTACACTTTTACACAAGTGTTGGTGACTACAGTATTCATCTAGGATGTCATAGAGACATAGGTTTAAATTCCTTGCCTGGTTTGCAGGTGTTCAAATCCTCCCCTCTCACTTCTCAGGAAGCTTCTAACCATGAAGCTCTAACTGTTCTGGAAGCACCCTCAGTCCGTCACGGAAATGTTAGATTTCTAAAGTGGAGCTAAAGCTCAAATGAATAGCCAGAGAGAAAGGAAAGTGAGGGTGCTCTATCAATGAGGATGCATTTTCTGAGGACTGGGATCTAGGGTGCCTTTCATTCCTCTGAAGATATTAACTGTATTGGGATCAATAGTTATTCAGTGTTCCAGTGATCAGCTAACATCAGAAGTTTGCAGTAAGTACATTCTGAATACCACTACCAAATTAAGAGGCAGGTTGAGGAAAGTCCCCAAAAGATCTTCTCCTCATGAGTTAAACGTTTAGTTGATCAACACTGCCAAGACAGATGACACTGCTGTTCGGGCAAAGGAAGAGTGTATCGGATGACTGGCAAATAACACTGCAAAACAACCTGCAGTAAAACCTTTGGTGACTGGAAGGGTAAGCAGGAAATTTGAGGATTGCGCTTTCAAATATGCCTATCCCATTTTTTGACCTTTGTGGCTTACTAAGGATCTAGCTATTAGTCTAATTTACATCCCTATCTCCTTTCCCAGCCCCCCCAGCAGTCACAGGCAGTTTTTCTTAAAAAAAAAAATATAGAAATTTCCTCTATTGATTTAGATGGAATGATAATCTCAGTGCTACTAAAATTCCCCTCTATCTACAGTAAGAATAGGGTTTTCTAATACCAATTGGTCCATGCTGTCTTTGAAGCCTGTTTAGAAAAAGATCTGGAGATATCTATTGTCCTATTAGACAAAGTAAAGGGCTTAGGAGGCACTTAAGATGATTTCTTATGGCTCTCTATCACTGTTCTTTACTTTCTTTCTCTGAGGAATCTAAGAAGTGAAGAGTAATGACAGTAAATGTTTGCAGAGGTCTGCTCACTATTTATACTACTGTCAGTCAATACAATGCATCTCCAATATTAAACTTCCCAGTAGCTTGATTACATTTGGCTGTTTAGTCATGCATATCTTCAGCATATTTTTATACTGACAGAGTGTTTTCATTTCTAAAATATTTTATAGAAATATTTGTTTCCTGACACGATGAGAATAGCATCATACCTATTACTAGAGAAACACTGCAACGCTGAGCAGAGGGAAAGGGAAAAGATCTTAAGGTTCCTTTTGGGCTTAACTGGGGCAAAAACTGAATGAAGCTGGAAAACCATGGGACAAGACGTGTTGAAATAGCACAGAGGCTGCAAAAGATCTAGAAAAGTTTTACCAGCACCCTGGGTTACACAGGCACAATAGGATTTAAATAAGGCTGCTCTTGAATGGATCTGTCAAGATCAAATGTTGACAGAAGCTCATCTTTCACACACGGTCTGTTTTGGGAGGTGGTTTGCTAAGGAAAGACACAGATTTCTTGGAATATTTAAACTCAGGATTCCTTTCAATACCAGATAGTAAATATGTTCTTTAAAAAAATCTCTCCCTTTATCCCACACAATGACTCAAGAGCTATCTTGGGAATCCCTGAAAACTCCCCAGAGTAGATTAAACTGAACAAGTTTCTCCAAGCCCAACGTGAGGCTTCATTTACCCCTAAGGAAATTCTTTGCCACAAACCTGGAGCACCAGAAACTTTTAGGTCACATCTCCTCCAATTACACCTGTCTTCATCACTAGTCCTTGTCTTTAGGAACTTCCCAATTTCCATGGCAGGGGAGGAGGGCATGTGTTCCCTGCTGCTCCCCTCTAGTGCTTCTTCCAGCCCTGCTTACTCCACCTCACCCATGTACCCACCACTGCTGCCTTGCCATGGTCCCACCACCACTGTTTCCAGGGTCACCTTGGCCAGGACCTTTTACCACAGAGCAAAAGTTCAGCTCTTAAAAAAATCCCAAAAAAGAAAAACCAAACAAATCCAAAACCCTCACAAAAAAAACCACACACACACAAAAAAACCCCACCTAATTAAGTTGATCTACACTCCTTCCAAACTAAACCATACAACAACAAGCCTGCAAGGGTTTGTGTTAATTTTAAAAACTTAATCCCAACACAAAATTCAGCATGTTTTTAATTTACTCAATCACCTCTCGCTGATTTTACATGTTTGCTGATTCCCTTGCATCAGCCTTGACCTCGGTACCTCTAACTTGACCAAATCTGGCTAAAATACTAATGGAAAATAATCAAACTGAAGTAAGCTTTTGAGCATCTTTGCTGTTTAGTGTTAGCTCTTCAACATTTTCTTATCACTATATCTTAGCTCTTGGATTGCTTAACACCTGTAGATTGGCTATTGCTCTGACTTGCTCACCCTGCATTTTTATTCCTCTAAGAAGTGATACCTGATAAAGCTCCTGTTTTTTCAGTAGCTGAACTCCGAAAGTTGTAAGGAGCTTTCAAGAACAGCCAAGATAAAAATTCAGGGTAAACATTAATATAAATTCAATTCTGCATGCAGAAGAACTTCTTATTTTACCAATTCCCAGGCTGGACGTTTTTCCAGGAAAAACACAAAAGAAAACTATTGCAGTCAAAGAGGTGATTGGTTTATGTCTGGACAAATAATTTATAAAAACATTCACCAAACTCTATATATGCCTAATATTTATTCAATCAATCCATCATATTTTTAAAAAGCATTTTTATAAAGATACAGTAAGTAATTAAAGCTTCAATCAACTGTGATAAGAGTAGAACTTAATTACATAAGTACTTGCCCAGATTATAGTAGCGATTAAATCTTAAATGTGGAAAGAAAATGCTCCTTGAAGTAACACACCCTATCAACACAAAAGACCCCAAACCAAGAATTATATCATCTTCAAAGACAAAAAAGAATGCACAAAACCAAACAAAAACACCACCTACCCACCACCCTCAAAAAAAAAAAAGCCAAAACCAAAACAAATAAAAGAAACCCCCCCCCACGAACACCCAAACTCACCCCCCACCCCCCAAAAAAACCCAAACCACAACAACAAAGCCCAAAGAGATGTGGGAGGATGATAAATTTTTTTAAAATTTCTGGCACTGACCATGAAATCAAGACAGAAGAAAACAAATATAAGGTGATGCCATTAGTGAACTGACACATTTGCAAACTGGACTATAATTCAAGCATGTTGATGTTTGCAAAATAGAATTGTCTCCCAAAGCAAGCTTTTTACAACAATCTCCTCCTACATATTATGAAGTTATTTTGCCCATGTTATCCTGTTGAATTCAGTAGCCCTTCTTCCTTTTAAAGAAAATATTTACTTTAGCATGTTGGACTGAGGCATGTTTGTCATATATCATTAGATGGCAGGTTTATTTGAACCTTGTACTGTCACCTGCAGCACTTCTGTAGTTTACAGACTGTTGACACTTCCATTACAAGACCCATTGTCTCTGGGAATCTAAATCAGCTACTTACATCTCCAAACCAATGCAAATTAAATATTTGGAAGTACAATGAAATCAAGGGTGGGGGAGAGGCAGCTGTGTTTGCGTACATCTGACATCAGCCACATACTATCAAGGAGAAAGCATGGCCAATTTGAGAGTGCAGGACTAAGAGAATTGCATGTCAGAAATCATTCTGCCACTGAACAGCTGGGTTGAATCTGAGCTCACCATGTTCCTCTGTAGTTTAGTTCCCTTTCTGATAGGATAGCAGAATATCTTTGTAAAGATACTGAGATCTATAGATAAAAAAATACAGCCTAAGAACAGCCAATACCTATGTGTTATTACTCCATGCAATGGTTAAAGCTCTACAAGTATTAGAACATGGTTTCAAAGCAGTTTTGGGGCACTGAAAGATTTTTAGAAAGTTTCCTTTCAGTGTATTTATGCAATTCACAGTTATGTCAAGTGTTGTTAGATATTCATATGGGTCACTAGAAGCGCAGATGAAGGACAGATAGTCACTATGCACAAGATTTCTGCAGGGAGATTCTGCAGTTGGGGATATCAGGAAAAAAAAAAAAGGCCAAAAAAACCCCAAAACAAAAAAACCCCAATAGTTCTACAACAAAGTTTCTTAAATCTCAGATTTCCAGTTCAAATATTAAAGGAGCTTTAGGAAATACTTCAAAGATTTACAGACCTATTTCTTTTTCATATCAAAGGAAGTTTTGTGGCTGCAATTTAGAGAGAAATCTAAACTATCTGACAGCAAATGAGTAAAAAATATGTACATGAAAAATTTTCAAATATGAGTATTCATACACATGGGAAAAAGTCACATGCTAAAAGTCTATATTTCTTGATTGGTATACAGATGGAAGATGAACTAGGCAAGGGTACTATGCTAACAATGTACTTCCATTATAAGTTCTGCAGACACATAATTTTAATTGTCATCAGCATATTAGGTTAAAATTTAAAGCTGATAATGTAAAACAGGGTTTGTGGAAAGAGAGAATATCTTTTCCCAGACCAGCTGGTATAGCTGAAAAAAAAAAAAAAAATAAATGGACAAGCTTTCAAACACACCAGCCCTTCTGCAGGTCTGAAAAAGAGCTATTTTACAAAGCTGAATGCATGTTCACAACAATTTCTCAGAATTTAGTTAGCTACACGTTCATTAGGCTATCTCTGTGAAGAAAAGTAATCGGTACATATGAAGTAGAGAGAATGTTAAAGGGAGGGAAGGAGGGAGGTGTCAGAAAGTGGGGAGGAGGGTGATAAGCAGGTGAAAAAGAGTTATTTTCTAGATTGGGTAGTATTCCAAGAACCACTGCTAAAGGACAAACAAAATGAATTATATAAACCGGACTTGGTATTAGCGAAAGCTACCCAAGCCCTGGTTGCAGACATCACCGTACGATATGAAGGCAAACCAACATCTTTGGCTGATGCAGCGATGGAAAAAATGAGGAAGTATCAACATCTACAACATCAAGTGCAGGAGCTGACAAATGCTAGTACTATTTAATTCATAGGATTTCCACTTGGAGCACGTGGAAAATGTCATCCGGACAATTATGAACTATTAAAAGAACTTGGGCTCTCTAACTGCTGACAAGAGAAGCTAGCTCAGCAGTTCTAAAATAAGGCTTTGTTTTCTTCTGTAGATCTTGTACATAGATTTGTTAGTAAAGTAAGAACTGTTGTAAAACTGTGATGTTTGAATATGACTGTATTATATGATAATTCGTAATTAAGTGATATCCCCTTTTTTCCCATCTCAGGTGGGGTAAAACTAAATCTTGTGTCACGACAGTCCAGGATGGGGAGAGTAAGTGGGGATTATAGTGGACTTGTACTCATGACGCGTCATGTTTTCATCCAAATTTGACAATTACTGGACTTTCCCATAGTAGATGGGCCACTTACACTTAACCCGGAAAAGGAACATGTATACAATTATGTATGTTCAATAAATAGCCTACAGAGTAAACAGAAGTTAGTGGGAACCATACCAGACATGGTGAGAGAATGTCGGACCGTAATACCAAAATCCACCTTGCCGGACCGCCAGAAGGACATGAATAGTTGGCAGCCAATTACCACCAGTTCAACCATTTTGAAGTTGTTTTCAGATATCTTAACAGCAAGGCTGACTAAGGCATGCCCCAAAGCGGGTCAGCAGGATGTTCAGAAAATCTAAAATTATTACAGCTTCTGATTCGCAATGCTAAAAGGGAACATCCACCCCTGGGGTAGTCTTTGTTGATCTAGCAAAAGCCTTTGACACCATGAGCCATTCTTACATCATTTTGGCTCTTAAGCAGAAGGGTGTGGATAGTCATTTATCTCCCTGATTAGCAACTTATAATATAATATTACCACCTGGATCAATTTGAAGAAAACAGTTGGATCCCATTGGGATTTGGATTGGTGTAAAACAGGGTGATCCAATGTCCCCAGTATTATTCAGCTTACCCGTGGACGCTCTGCTGTGTAAGTTGGAGGAAGAAGAAAGTGGGTTCCAACGCTGCTCGAAGAATATAACAACTATGGCTTTCACAAATGACTTGGTTTTGTTAAGCAGAGAAATACTGGAACATTGGAGGTCTTGTGTGATCTTACTGGCCTCAAGGCCCAGGGACAAAAGTGCCATGGCTTTTACATTGAGCCAACAAACGACTCATATACCATCAATGACTGCCCAGTATGGATGATTAATGGCACTCCCCTTAATATGATTGAACACAGGAGTTCTGAGAAATGGACCTATGCATAGACCCATGGACAGGAATATCAAAACCAGACTACTGGAGAAAGTAAAGGACTGGTTACGACAGATTGGGAAGGCTGCTTTAAAGCCATTTCAGAAGGTGGACATCCTGAAAGAATATGTTATCCCACAATTATCTACTTGGCAGACCAGGCCAATGTGAAAACCACGTACCTGGAAATCCTTGACTTGGGAACTCTAGTGGCCATCAAGGAATGGCTACATCTCCCAGTAAGCACATGTAATGCCATCCTATATTCCAGCACTTGGGATGGAGGCTTTGGTATCACCAGGCTCTCAAGATCAATTCCCAGTGTGCAGGTCTGAAGTCTATACAGAATTGTGCAGTCTTTGGACGAGACAGCATGAGTGGTGGCTCAAGAAGAAGGACTTGAGAAAGAATCTGAAAAACTATGGATTGCAGTAGGAGGGGGTCCTATCTGGGACCCAGAAACAGTAATGGTGATATCTAAGGAGTCTGGCAGTGAGGAACCTGTCTCAGAATGGGAGATACACACTCCAAAAGTCATCTTGCCAGGACCAAGGTAACTGGACCAAACAGAAATTTGAAAACTGGACCAAGTTGTTTTCCCTGGGCTATGGTATTTCCAGCTTCAAGAAAGATAAGATCAGTAACAACTGCTTAGAGTTTTATAGGGACATTCCCCACAGAAAGCTCATCACCGCATTACAGTTGAGAGCCAAAGTCTACCTGATGAGAAAATTTCTAGCAAGGGGTATACAGGAAAGGCAAATTAAATCTTGTTGACACTGTCAAGCAGAGAATGAGTCCTGCATACATATTATTGGATACTGCCCAGCTGTACAGGATGCCAGGATTAAAAGGCACAATCACTTACATGAATTGCTGGTTGAGGAGGCAAAAAAGGAGGACTGGATAGTATTCCAAGAGCCACTGCTGAGGGACGAACAGAATAAGCTATTTAAATCAGACCTAGTATTTGTTAAAGACCACCAAGCACTGGTTGTCAACCTCACAGTTAGGTATGAAAGTAAATTAACATCTTTGGTGGACACAGCAGCAGAAAATATTAAGAAATACTAACACCTAAAAGATCAAGTGCAGGAACTGACTAAAGGTAATATAATTAAATTTATGGGGTTTCCACTAGGCACACATGGAAAATGCTATCAGGGCAAATATGAATTATTGAAAGAACTTGGACTCTGTAGTTCCCAGCAGGAAAAGTTAGCTTGTTGATTATCAAATTGAGCACTATTCTCTTCAGCGGACATTATATATTTGTTTACTAGCAAAGTAAAAAACATTGTAAGATCTTAATGTTTGACTGTAAATATGTTATATGATGATTTATAAATAAACTGACCCTTATTCCTCTGTCTAAGGTAGAGGCCAGATGCCCCTGGAGCTGCTGAGGGTGACAAAAGCTTGGATAGAGAGGTTGAGAGTAAATAGGAACGAATTGGGGCTCAGTATCATGACGTGTCACCATTCCTACTAAAAAGACAATTATCACTGGTCTTCACTGGGAAAAGGACATGTATATAATTACATATGTTCGATAAATAGGCTACAGAATAAACAGAAGTTAGTGTGGGAGAGGAATATCAGAGAGTGCTATAAAACAATGTCTCTACAGAGCTCCTGGGTTTTGGTGTCCCATATTATACTGTGATGAGTTTGCAGTTTCAGTTTTGGAAAGTATTTTACAAGTTTACTTTGATGACAAGAAAGAATTAAAGACAGAGGGACTGTTTTGTGGGAAATATTTAGAAATGGCAACTGGATGTTCTGTCCTTTATAGATCTCCACAAAGAAATTCACCTGGTGTGCGTGAAAGAATGTCACTGTCTTTGGGACACAATCCATTAGTAATTACAAGCACAATGACAGCTGGGAATTTGCCAACAAATTAGCAATTTTTTTTTTTAATTATCAGTTTCACGGGTCATATCTTTTGCCTGAGCAGACAATGAAGTCTGACAGCCTCCAGACTTCAGTTCTGTAAGCTGGCAGAGATTCATTCGGAATATTTCTAGATGAATCAGAAGAATTATGAAGAGAAATACCAAACACTGAACTATCTATGCTACTCTAACCCCACCCTTGAAAAGCCTAGACTCCAATAGATTTTTGAAATAGAATCATAGAATCATAGAATTGTTAAGGTTGGAAAAGACCCTTAAGATCATCGAGTCCAACCGCTAACCTATCACTGCCAAGTCCACCACTAAACCATATCCGCAAGCACCACGTCTACCCTTCTTGTAAATACCTCCAGGGATGGAGACTCGACCACCTCCCTGGGCAGCCTGTTCCAATGTCTGACAACCCTTTTGGTGAAGAAGATTTTCCTAATGTCCAACCTAAACTTCCCCTGGCGCACCTTGAGGCCGTTTCCTCTCACCCTATCGCTTGTTACTAGGGAGAAGAGACCAACCCCCCGTCTCACTACAACTTCCTTTCAGGTAGTTTTAGAGAGCTATAAGGTCCCCCCTCAGCCTCCTCTTCTCCATACTAAAAACCCCAGCTCCCTCAGCCGCTCCTCACAAGACTTGTTCTCTAGACCCTTCACCAGCTTTGCTGCCCTTCTCTGGACACGCTCCAGCACCTCAATGTCCTTCTTGTAGTGAGGGGCCCAAAACTGAACACCGTACTTGAGGTGTGACCTCACACGTGCCGAGTACAGGGGCACAATCACCAACCTGCTCCTGCTGGCCACACTGCTCCTGATACAAGCCAGGATGCTGCTGGCCTTCTTGGCCGCCTGAGCACACTGCTGGCTCATGTTCAGCTGGCTGTCAACCAGCACCCCCAGGTCCTTTTCCTCCAGGCAGCTCTCCAGCCTCACCACTCCTCCCCAAGCCTGTAGTGTTGCATGGGGTTGTTGTGACCAAAGTGCAGGACCCGGCACTTAAGCCTTGTTGAATCTCATACCATCGGCTCCGGCCCAATGATCCAGCCTGTCCAGGTCCCTCTGTAGGGCCTTGCTGCCCTCCAGCAGATCAACACTTCCACCCAGCTTGGTGTCACCTGCAAACTTACTGAGGGCACACTCAATCCCCTCATCCAGATCATCAATGAAGATATTGAACAGGACCGGCCCCAACACTGAGCCCTGGGGAACACCACTCGTGACCGGCCGCCAACTGGATTTGACTCCATTCACCACCACTCTCTGGGCTTGGCCGCCAGTTTTTAACCCAGCGCAGAGTGCACCTGTCCAAGCCGTGAGCAGCCAGCTTCTCCAGGAGAATGCTGTGGGAAACAGTGTCAAAGGCCTTACTAAAGCCCAAGTAGACAACGTCCACAGCCTTCCCCTCATCTACTAAGCGGGTCACCTTACCATAGAAGGAGACCAGGTTAGTGAGGCAGGACCTCCCTTTCATAAACCCGTGCTGGCTGAGCCCGATCCCCTGGTTGTCCCGCATGTGCTGCGTAATGGCATTCAAGATGATCTGCTCCATGACCTTTCCCAGTACCGAGGTCAGGCTGACAGGCCTGTAGTTCCCCAGATCCTCCTTCCAACCCTTCTTGTAGAGGGGCGTCACATTCGCTATGTGTCTGTTTTTAATTTAAAACACAGGAGCAATGAAGTGGAGTGGATTTCTTGAAATACCATGTAATACAATTTTTGACCGATTCCTTTAAGTCCTTATGATTTTTTGTCATTATTTTGCACTACCAGATATGAAAATCAAGTATAGATCAGAACAGCTGAAAAATATTGATTTTTACAATACCTTTTATTCTATGTACACAAAAAAGTTTCTGCTGTTAGTAAAATACACTTTTTTTAAACCTACATTATTCAGTACTGCAAAGATTACTAGCAATACTGACTGCATGATAATAAAGGCCTTTAGTTTATGTGTCCTGTTCCCACAGTCATAAAAGGAAAAGCACAAAATTCTTGAGACAACCACAACAAAAGGCAGAAAGTAACAGGTTTTTCTGGCTGATTAAATAATCTTTCCTGATATATATTACAGTCGAAGCTGTATCCAGGTACAGAAAAATTGAATAAATTAAGTTACTGGAGTTTAGATAATTATGGTAATTATTTACATCCATTAATTCTTAGACCACCAATGAAGTACAATATTAGACACTCTTGTTCTAACACTACAATGTAAAGAAAGAAATCTGATTATATACATAGATACATATGTATCAATCACAATACAAAAACCTAACACTGTTGACAGCATTCATTTTTTCAACTTATATTGCCTGTATCCCCAAAACAAAGAGCTGAACTGTCTTTCACCCTCCTAACACTAATATATTCCTTTCAGTCCAGAATAACTGTACATAATAGTGCATTTGTAAGAATCCATGAAAGATATGTACCCCAATATTTTAGTGCGACAGGAAGACAATACTCTACAAGGTTTAGATTTTTTTTTTTTTAATTGGGGGAGTGTGGGGGGTGTTGGTGTTGGGGGTTTTTTGTTTGTTTTGGTTTGGTGTTTGGGTTTTTTGGGGGTCTTTTTTATATTTTTACCCTCTACTGGTGTTGTCGTGTATTTCCACCACTGTCAGTTAAAGACACTGCTACTTGGTATGTAATAGAAATGCAGATATTAACTTGTCCATGACTCTAAAGCTTCCTCTTTCCCTAACATAAGTAAATAAATTAATGTATATATAGACACACATGCATAGCTAATTGACCCTGCTATGCTACTGTAGTTACTGTAGGAGCTATGTTCAAAACCACATATCTCTTTGTTAACGCAGTCTTAGGAATAGCTTTTATAGAAATACTACTATGGTACTATAAGATATAACAATAAAATTTAAACGAAATAATACTTTTAAATTGTTTTCTTTGATTCCTAAACATTACTCTAATAGACTGGGAATTTCTTGAAAGCATAATTAATTCAGTCACACAGGCATGCTCATAATATTCTAGATTCAATTAAAATCTTGCTTGTCCAAAATAGGACTTCTGGGGAGCTTAGATTTCCATAGTCACAATTGCCTTCCTAGATACCCTTGCTTGGCTAGGCTTTTTAAAGCCTCCCGTATAGGCACTCTGAGTCCCATGACAGGCCCATATAGTGCATCAGTGTTGTCAAGGCTAAACAGATCTTCACAAAGATCATGGACGGTGCACCTAGACCTGAGCACAGCCCAAGTTTGGAAGAGAGATATTTCTTCACCCCAGCTTCCTTTGGGATTTGAGCTAGCAGGAGTTCATGCCCGTTGTGTTCTCAATATTCCCACATGCAGTTGGGATCATTACAGTCTTTTAAAATATTTTTAGAGTACTAGAAAAGGTGAAAATTGTATAACTAAAATCAAAAACATAAGAAAGGAACAAAAAATGGCTATAATGAAGATACATGTTATAAATATGACTATGAGATTAAACACAGAAAGACATGACCTTGGAGAAAGAACTCCAGAGAGGATAGTTCCAGGTGCTGCAAGTAAGAATGGCAGAATGTGCTATATAGGCCATAATGATCTCCAAAGACTAATAATATAGGAAGGAGTTTTGTGATGATTTTCATAAATCCAAAATAGAAAAAGCACATGAGACAAAGCCTTGATGACTGGAATGCATAAGCTGGAAAAAGCACAGGAACACAAAGGTATCTGGAGACAGTATTGTACCTTTGGAAAAGTTCCAGTCCCCACAAGAAAACTCCAAACATGACTGATTAAGCTTTTAAATTGGCTATGAACTCAAGAACTTCAGGAATACTTGAGGAAATCAGTCTTCATTTCTTTGACAAAAAATAATTAATGCTACAGACTGTGAATAATGCAAAGCCATAAACTTGATGAGCTGTGCCAGGAGAAGGACATATAACTAGAGAGAATTACTTGATCATTAAAGTTCAGTTCCCTCTAATTTTAGGTAAAAAGGCAATAGATTATTTTAGTCTCAAAGACCTCAAAAAATTCTATTACATCACTTAGACAAACATCAGGAGCCAAACACATTCTCCAATATTTTGAGAGAAACTTTAAAACTAGAGTACCCTGCAGTTCCTGTCAATCTGACTTATAGCACATTTCTTCCTGCCCAAAATTTTTTCATATATTTAATTCATAACACAGAGACAAACGTAATGAGTTTAAGAAGCTTTAATTTAAGATGAATGTGCTGTTTGAAACCATTGTAGCACAACAGGCAAGGCATATGGGGCCAGAAGGAACAGAAGTTTCATTTACTGACCTCTTGCAGTCATGCAAGGGGTTCTTTAACAAAAGTGCATTTGTAGTTAAGAGTTTATATCACTTTGTAAGTTTTTTTTTTTTTAAATATAACATTGGAAAGCACAGAAAATAGGCCTGAAAAAGTCCTTGAAATATACCAAAGCAGGATCAGACTTTTCAAAACTATTCCTGACCAATTCGTATTTTTACATACAGGAAAACATCTGCTACTTTGGAGGCAGTTAAATTTTTGTCCTGTGTTCATATTTATGTTCATTATACCCATCTTATCCTCCTTCAACAGTACTACAGCCTTGCTAGTCATTCCCCATCTTTTACTTGTACAGTTGTTTCCTCCCAGCTGTTGCATGCTCCATTCATCTTTATAAGCTTACATTTTACTTACTTCACATAATTTCTCCAATTTATTTGGATAACATAAATCTACCAATACAAGTTTTACTTTTCACTACTATTGTGCTTGCAGACCCTAATATGCTTATCTCTAAAAAGTGTAAGTTTGTCATTTTAGATGTTATTGTAAAAGCAATTAATGCTTATTCTTGAAGAATGTAATGTTGACTCACAAGACCTCTGGTTGATAAAAATCTTGTACTGGGACAGAAAGCAATGGTATGCATAAACCACAACACAGTAAAGGACTGTAAAATTGAGAAATATTTGTGTCAAGGTAATCTTATATCTCTGTAACACAAGAAACAAAAGCACAGAAGATCATACACAGAATTTGTGACATAACAGACTTTATAGTAACAAAAAAACTCAGGAGCTCATTGTAATAGCTGCAGCTAGTCACTTTGAACACATTCAGTCCCTTCAAAAATATCTGCAAGAACTGTGGAACTATGATGACCAGAAAGAAAGGAAAAACCCAAAGTCAATAAAAATCGAAACTGTCTGTGCCTAAATATAAGTGGCCAAAATTAATAAGTTTGTATTAAAGAGTTTAAATATTCAGCAAGTAGGTAAAATACAATAAAAGGAATGTTCTTGCAAAAATTTCACTTACACCTTCCAAAGTCCACTGAGTCCAAAAAGTTAGATTTTCAGAGTACTGCGTATTATTGTGAAAGCTGGACATGTCAGAAGCACGTGGAGATGAAACAAATTGCTTGAACTACTATAGAAAAGTGTCAAATAGCTGAATAACCCAAACTGCAACAGAATAAACACTGACTGAAAGAGAAGGAATTTGGGCCTAACAGTGGACCAATTTACACTGGGATAGATGGCAAAATTACTGCCCCTTTTTATCTAGCCCTCACAGATGGCAACTTCTACACCCTTTCCCTCACTGCCCTGCTTGCTTTCCTTCTGTGTAGGAAATAATATTCAATGAGTAAGGAAAAAAAAACCAAACCAACTTTACATCCTGGGGTCAATAAGCCTAGCTGAGAGCAGGGTAGCCTGGGTTCTTTCCTCTACTCCTACCATTATTTCACATTTCATTAAAGGGTATTTATTTTGCTTCCTGTCACCTTTTTCAAAATTTATTTTGAGGCATTTAACTCTCCTGATATACTACAATACCTGCAATACCAATATTCCAGGCCTGGGAGTTTAACATGAGGCTCTGAATTTCTACCCTATATTGGCTCTACTGTACATTAACACAGCTTTTCTAAAGAACGCTCATAATACTATGACCAATAAACATTTACAACTGAATATGCTCAAATGAGGTAATTAAGGCTGATATATCAGGTATAACCTTCTCTTTGTCCAAGGGAAATATTCCCAGCCTGAATATAAATTATTTCAGAATAATGCAATTTCCCTAAGGCTTTTCCTTTTATTGTTCTGTGAAAAAAAATAGGCATATGATGCTGTCAGATAGGCCACTTAGCTAAGCTAGTTGAAAACCAGTTTCCATCTTGCAGAAACCTGCTTTATAGTCTAACTATTCATCCCAGCTAGGATTTAGATTTGGAAGAGGACAGACACTAATTCACAGAAAAAAATCTAATCTAGGAACAGTCCGATATATTCTTTAACTTGCTACTTATCTTTCAAAGTATTCTGTTTCAATTTAATCATAGAATCATTAAGGATGGAAGAGACCTCTAGGATCATCAGGTCCAGCCATCAGCCCAACACTATCTTGTCTCCTAAACCATGCCCTGAAGTGCCATGTCTACACGTTTTTTGAACACCTCCAGGGATGGTGACTCCACCACTTCCCTGGGCAGCCTGTGCCAGTGCTTGACAACCACTTCAGTGAAGAAATATTTCCTAATATCCAATCTAAACCTCCCCTGGGGCAGCTTGAGGCCATTTCCTCTTGTTCTATTGCTTGTTACTAGGGAGAAGAGACCAACCCCCCGTCTCGCTACAACTTCCTTTCAGGTAGCCATAGAGAGCTATAAGGTCTCCCCTCAGCCTCCTCTTCTCCATACTAAACAACCCCAATTCCCTCAGCTGCTCCTTACAAGACCTGCTCTCCAGGCCCTTCACCAGCTTCGTTGCCCTTCTCTGGACACGCTCCAGCACCTCAATGTCTTTCCTGAAATGAGGGGCCCAAAACTGCACACAGTATTCAAGGTGCGGCCTCACCAGTGCTGAGTACAGGGGCACGATCCCCTCCCTGCTCCTGCTGGCCACACTATTCCTGATACAAGCCAGGATGCTGCTGGCCTTCTTGGCCGCCTGAGCACACTGCTGGCTCATGTTTAGCCACTGCTGATACTTCTAATCTCATTTATATAATGTTAATATATACCTCTCATAAACATTGCATTCTCCCTTATGAACAAATGAAAATACTTTAAAAAAATTTTTTTTTAAGTGAAGGGTTTCTTACAGTAAAACAATTCCAAAAGAAGGGTATGATGAATGAGTCTATGAGAAATAAGTAGTTCATTACTCTTACATGTAAGGATATGAGGTAATTAAATTGTGAAACTAAGCTTATCAGAACAAGCTCATGAGTCCAAAATATTTTTATTTCAATTGATCCAACACAAATATTTAAGAATTGGACAAATATCTAATTCCAGTAATGAAAAACTTGTATTGTGTGGAAATTGTATTATGTGTGAAAATCAAATATCCAAACACTGATCATGTCTTATTATTCTAATAGAGCACATGCTGTTTACATAAAAATGGTCTATTGTAGTTGCATACTATATATTTTATTTATAAATTACAGACAATAATATGAACACAGGTGTGCATATATGCAGACATATGTGCCTCCATATAAACTCATATCAGACTGGAAAAACCCCAGTGTTCTCCTGTACATGAGTCTCAAATGTCGTTCAGTTTTAAATCCAGTGTCACCTACAACTTACCTTTCATTCAATGTTATCACTTTTAAAGCAATTCAAATAGGTCACAAGAATTTTAACTGAATAAATTATTCTTGGTCCACTGTTGAAACCTGAACAACACTATTTCTTGAAAAAATTACCTGGTAATTATGACGAGAGTGTTCTATGTAAAAGTACTATGGAGTAACTTTTGAAAAGCTCTGACATTGGAAAATAATAATTATTAATTTGTACCTCATTCACTTTAATACAGACCTGCAGAATATCAGATCATTTGGCATTATTAGTGCATTGCAATATTTTAAAAATTTTCAGTATAGAACAAACTCCTCCCCCACCCCCAAGAAACACATCCACCTGAATGTTTTCAGCATGAGTGCAGCAAGACTAAAAATAACAGAGGTTCTAATTATTGCTCATTTTCGAATTTTAGTCAGAACAAACTTAATGGAAATGGGGCTAAAGCATTTATTGCAGAGAGTGCTCTTCAAAGTCTTTATAATTGTTAAGAATCTGATCCGAACTTACAGGTCAAATAAATTTGTACTAAGACAAACTTCATAAAACAACATATACCAAAATTGTTTGATGGAAGGCCTTGAAAATCCTGAACTGGCTGTTTGAACAAACTATGGTATTATTATAGGGAGTAAGCACATATACAGATAAATTATTTTATTAGTAAAATGTGTGAAAAAAGTAATTTTCACTCTGCAGAGTTTAATTTATTATCTTTTAACAGTACATAGAGGTACATAAACACATCCGTATCCCTATTTTCATGACCACTTACATTTGTTAGATGGATCACTAAGAACCCGTAATTATCCTCTGCTTGTTATATTCACTATTAATGACTACAGACTTTAATCTAGAAGCTGTAAAGTGAAGCTTTAGTATTTTGTAATAAGGAAGACTTTATGTTGTTTCACATAGTGAAATAAAGCATGTTACTACTTACCTAGTTCCACAGTGGACCCTATTTATGAAAAATCAGTCACAATACAACTATTGACAAGTGTGCTCTTTATGACTGTGATTTAATCACTGGAACAATCCTATGAAACTTTATAGCAAAGAATGCACTATGTAGGCCATAAAACTTTCAACAGAATTTTTTTTTTAAAAGTGTTAAGGTATGTAATGACATGGACAGAATTACCTCTGTTGGTTTGTCACTAACTAAACCCCAAGCAGTTTAGTGCTATACTTTTGCCTTCTACTGTTTGATAAGGAAAAAAATATGTACAGTCTGGTTTAAGAATATAAATTCTAAACAGACAGGCAAGAGAGTTTGAAAACTATACAGCATTGGGAAAAGAAAATAAGTTTTAGCTTGTCCTCCAAAATTATTTAGAATTTGAAAATGTCTAAAGAAATCGCAAGATATTTTTGTAGATGTGAACACAAATGTAACCGCAATAAAATGTGGTTTAAACTTGCAACTATGGAAACAGCATATTTTTTGAAAAGACCATAGCCTGATCTCATCAAAATCGAGAGAAGAAATAATCCTCTAATGAAATAAGCTTTCTTCTTACTTAAAGATTATTTTTTCATGAAAGGACAAGAATCACCATTTATGGAGTCTATCTATAACAAATCCCCAGTAAAGTACGAAGACCCAGATTTGGAAAAACCTCTGAAGCAAAAACTAACCTACATCCTGCAAAAGGCTATCCTATGGGAGGGCCTTTCGGGAGTCAAAATGCTTTCTAACTTAGCTTTCCAGACACTCAGTTTTCCCCAAATTTCAGATGAAAGGTCAGAGCTATGCCTACTGTGCAGATTCAATACCTTCGTTTGAACTTCTTCATACATACTGAGAAGTGAAAAGATTGATAAAAGGACCCTGTGATTTGCTAATTGAGTCTGTTCTACCCTAACTGAAAGTATGACAACACTCCTGCGTCTGACATATTCTCCCACTGTAACTGGAAAGTTGTCTTTAAAAAGACAACACATTATTGAAGCAGAAATATATTGTGCACAGGGAAGGTCCGGAAAATATTTGATGAGGGATGACATTTTTCCAAAAATGGCTGTGGATCATTTAGAAAAAAATCTTCTTTCAAAGACATTGTTCATGAGGCATTTTGTAAAGCTAGGTATCTTGTATCATGGGTGACAAGTGGAGACAAAATTGGTCAGTTACAAATCCTTTTCTGTAAGAAAATTAGACATAAAATTACAGCCTGGAGTGGAAATGTCTTAAAATATTTCTTTGCTGTACTGATTGCAAGAATTTATGATCGCATACAGGCCCCTGCAATTTAGTTAATTTATGCAACATATGAGGGCACATAGGAAACACTTAGAAAATAGGCCTTTGAATTACAACTATTAAAATGTACTGAGGAAAAGACAAATTCAAGTAGATTTTTCCAGACTCAGAGGAAATCAGAAATTCACAAGTTCTAGAGGAATAGCCTATCAAAAATAAGAAACTGTACAATAGGAATAACTAACTCACATCTGTATACCTAGAGTTTGCATCCATAAGTGAACTGGGGATCAAAAATATCTTTAAGATTCAATTTAAAAAGAGTTACAGCTTTTTAAAGCTCTATTACCGATGATAGTTAAGGAGGTACTACCGAAAAAAAAACGGAAAGCTTGTTCTTGTACAGACTGCCCACAGTAGTAGGGTTGCGAAAGGTAACAGGATAAGACTTGAGTGCCTAAAGCTGCAAATACATCAGCAGGATCTCCCGAAAGAATCAACAGCCTGGCCATGGGTTTTTTTCTAATCTCACTTTTCAGTGTTTTCTTTGTGTAATCTGACACAGATACTAAATTATGTACCTCTAAATCCACAAAGTCTTAATGCTTTTCTGAAAACATACAACAGAAATTTACATTCGCTTTGTAAAGCCATCAGCAATTACTACAGCAAGTATGGGACATCAGAGTAGCAGGTCACTAATGTCTAAACTTTCATTTAATTGCCAAAACACTAGTAAATTTAGCATTTAGAAATAGTTTGCATGCTTTTGTTTTGTCATTTCAATTTTTCCTAAAGACAGAAATAAATGTCACACACTATGATTTTACCAACACATAACACGCTAATTAACAAACAAAGGGTGGTACTACAGCAGTTGCAAGTTAACCATTTAGAAATTTTAAAACAAACAAAACAACAACAACAAAAAAACCAAACAAAAAACCACAACAGTTCCCTAAGGAGTAACTTGTTACTATGTGATTCTCTGTTAGAGTACCACCTTATCAGCTTTCTTCAGAAATCACACAGAGGTCAAGAGCTTGATGGAACATTTTATAACTGATCTATGATGTCTTTGCTAAAGCCAAATAAAAAAAAGTGCAGATTGAACAGAGGAGGAACTGATGACAAGGAGATTAAAACCAACAAACATAAAATATAGTAACCCTGAATATTTAGTTCCAGGATGCATTTGCAGTATCTGTGTGTTTCTGATAGTCTTTTTGGTCACTTAGATACAAAATAAAGGTAGACACTGTTGTAACCAAAACCCAGATTGCTCCATAAAGAAACAAAAGGAATACAAGATCCAGCTCCAGGGATTAGAGGTATGGAGATAAAAGTCTCTCAGAAAAGAGTGAGTTCTTGTGTCAGAGTTACTTTGCCATAATTTGTAGGTCATCGTGGTCTCAAAGCTGCTACACCCCTCAGAGGAAGAACAGATTAAAACCATAAAAGATTCTGAAAAGTATGGAGAAAGAGTGCCTTTAGGAGTGCCAGATGTTTGGCTGGGGTATGTCCCAGGGGTGGGGAGTGGAACAACCAAAATGATTCCTAAGATTATGGCCAAACTGTCTTCATATGAATATAGGGTATCTCATTCCATTCTTGCAACTTAAAGACTGATTTTAAGGCTTTTTCGTAAGTTTTTTATTTGTTTGACCATGAAGCTTGTCTGGCAATGGAAGCAAGGTAAAACACACCTGTTGTCCGTTTAACTCATCTCCACAGAGGCAGTGAATCTGTATAAAGCAAAGCGTACTTGGGGACATTTTAAGGAACTGTATTTAGGAGCTTGGGTTTGTGGAGAAGTGGAAGCTAAGGAATGATCTGTGTAAGCATTTACACGGCAGACATATGACAACACCACTCCCCCTTTAAAGCACACACATCCTGTTGCTCTGGCTAAAGCTTCATGGTTGTTGGTTACTTGTTACTTTCTGGAAGAAAACTTAAAATTTTTTACTTGCAAAATGAGGAGCATCTATATGTGCAAACACAGAATCATACTTGAATTTAAGTAAGTGGTCTGCAGATACAGGTCTTTGGAATCAAAACAAATCCAGTAGAAGTTCCATCTTTACTTTTTAAAAGATTCTTGATCTTTCAACTGTTGCAGAATTGCATATTTTTAAGCTATAAAAGTTATCTTATGCTACTGACTGTTCCCAAAGCTGAGGAAAACCATGTCTTTCAGCAAAGATGAAAGCTAAAGGGTAGAAAACACCATGACTCAATAGAGCTGGTGGAGTAAGAGACCAGCCTCCAGATCATCACTCCTTGTATATTATCAGCATTCTTCTAATTTTTATGTAACTGATTTCAATGAAGAGATTGATAATAATAATAAAAATGCAAAAAGGCATTAGTAGTCTGTGTTAAACCTCAATCAGTCAGTCCTCACATAATTAAGGATATTTTTCAAAAGAACTTCTTCATAATGAAAATACGAGCCTTCCCCTGAAGTGCTGCCAGGGATAGCTTCCTCTGGGATTACAACTGCCTAAAGCAGTAGAGAATTAGACTAACTGGTGTCCCAAGTGGCTTTTCCTAATGAATTGTGTTTCTTTGTTTTACCTCTTGTTTAGGTGATTAGATTTCTTTAGGTCTTTACCATTGTCCCTCCCATGAAACACATGTTCTGCCATATGTGGATGAAGCTTTATTTTGGATTGTAAATGGTAGGTAAATGCTACATTACATAAATTAGTTCTTAAAATGATTAGTTGCATTGCAAAGAGAACTTGAAGTGTGCACTGAATGTTTAACATAGTCCAAATGTGGAAAAAAAAAATTGAATGTTGTAGAAACAGTAAGTCAACAGAATTTTGGAAAGGATGAGACATTTCTGTTCCAAAAGGTATGTGCAAGAGACAGTAATAAAACTATTTATGTTAAACTACGGACTAAAAGTATTGTATGTAGCTAGGGTAAGAAGGGATTTCCTCAGTATTTTAAGTCTCCTCTGTGTCTAGCTGAGGTAACCTGGAAAACTAACACGTGGACTCAGAGCTGTCCATCACTTCAGCCAAAGGCATCTCCTTTCTGGTTTGCAAAAGTAACATGTGTCTCTGGTCATCTTTCTGACAGACTGAAAGACAACTAAATATTCAGATAGACACCCAAAACCAAAACAGCATTAACTGTCCCATTGCACAACATTGCTCAGTTAGATGAATGCAGGACTTTCCAGGCCTGTCACCTAATGAGAGAGCAGTGGCTGATCTGTTCAAGCACTGTTACTCTTGTAAGACATGGTTGAAGAGTATATAAAGCATTATAAGGCATTAGTCAAAGCTTAGAGACGATGATCATGGCACCTGGAGGAGAGAGTTAAAGGCATCAAGGCAGATCCTCTTAAATGGTCTGACAAGTTCTTTAGCGGTAAGCAGTGCCTGACTAATAAGAGAAAGCTGAACTAGACCCAAACATCTCTAATCCAAGAGGAAATAACAACTGTAATTAGATTAAGAGGAGTTTTATCTATTAGTTCAAAAAAGTCTACCCTCTATCATCAGACTCCAAAAAAAAAAAAAATCTAAGTATATCCTTTGGAAAGCACACACTAGGTGGTAGCTAAGTAGAAATAATGCATATGCATTTATGAGACAAATCCTAATTTAATGATTGCACATTTTTAGATGGCTCATTGTTTCATTTGATAAACAGAAGAATGATGCATACTAAATGGAGGCATGACTTTTTATCCCTCTGTTCTAATGCATGGTTTTGTACATTATTTATGGGCTCTGTCACTTTAGACTCCTATACAAAACCAGTGCTAGATCCACAAGGTAACTTTGATGCCCAAAATACACAGAATCTTAAAATCCTCAGTCTATGCCACCCACCCATCAGATGCCTAAGTTTCCATTATTAAAGGTGTCTGGTTATGAGAAACAACAGAGAATGATAAACAACCTTAATATCACAACAGATTCTTATAACAGTACAATTCCACAAGGAATTAATGCAGGAAAAATCCTAATCAGAAAAGGTGGCACATGTCTTGCTTTCAAGCTTTGCACAGCTATTAGAAACTAGGAATATCTCAGTTTTATCAAAACGTACATCTGTTAACATTGTTAAACACATATGGCAACAGCCTCTTAACTGGATGGTGCATATATATGAGCTTACCATAGTTAAAGCAACCCAGTCTGGGGAGGGGGAATTACAGGCACCATCAGTTGACTAATACAGCACAATATGTTATTTTTGTACTTCTATGAATCTTTATTACACATACCTTTTACAAAAGAGCATGAACATAGTTGAAAATTGTCTCCACCAAGATGTTTTCCCAATAATAAAAATTGATTTTAAAAATGGAAGAAAGTATTCATACTTGTATATTGATTATAAGGATGTGCTCCATATAAAAACACTTAAGCAAGACCTGTGCATATTGCTTTGTGTTCCTTTCTCTTTTTCAGAAATCCTCCTACAACACTGTATTTCCAGGCAAAGTTGGAATCATTGAAATCTTGATGGTAACTCCTTTGGTCCTTATTGAGTTTTGGACCCCCAAGTGCCTCAGTCAAATAGTCACTTCAGAAAAGGTAGCCATCAATTTAATTTCCCACTCCCCCAAGAAAAACTAGGTTTCATAAAACATCATTTAGAAATTGTGTTTCAGCTCCAGAATTCATCTCATTTCAAAGAGTCTTCCAATAAGACACAATAAGCTTAAGTTCACAATCTCTTTTTGGGCAATCAAATCACAATCAAATTTTAGTTCTGCAACTCAAAGGAGTACTTGAGTAAGTCAGGTTTTTGGCTGTCTTGGTGGGATTTTCTCTCACTGTGTTGGAGCTCAAGCTTAGTGTGAGAAACAAAAGGTTTGAGACAGTACTCTAATTTCAAGGCACCAGAATTAACTTTTTATCTAATCTTCAATCTGACCAGATGAAGGTGTTCAATGTTAAAGAATTAATAATTTTGCCATACGACTGCTCATACTGCTTGTGTATTTACTTAGGCTATATAAAGGCATTTTAAGCCCCTACCCAGAACCCAATATTAGTCTTTTCCAAGATATCAGTTTAAGCATGGACAAGCCATTTAGACTTTGTTCCAGTTCTTTCAGGAGTAGGATGGGGTAATATTAAATAGCTAGTTTATATACAATAGTTTATAGGCAATAGTTTAGAAATACTTTATGGCAATTTTGTTACATATTTTTCTTAGAAGAGATACTTCCACAAAAGACTGGGCATAATTTTAAATAAATAAGGTGTTATAATGGTAATAATTTTTTTTGCACTGTTATTCTTACTTTTAATTGCATTTATCTTCAATGTCAGAATTTGTAGGTTTATTATGTTGTGACAACAACATAATTTATTTTTCCCTGATCACCAAATATTCTTTGACAATCATAATCCACTTCAACAATCAATATTAAACCATATGCATGAACATTTAAATCAAAGACAAAAATATTCAGCTGCCAGATTATCCCCATAGTATTTTTTACTTGTGTCCAATTCTGTTTATCATGAAATGGAGAACCAGGAATCCCTTTGCATTGATTCATCAAGCACAGAAATCTGTTCAATGAAATTTATTGTAGCAGCATGGTGTTTAAGGATATCTGTGCTCAGGGTGAGATGGTGAAGAGTATTACTTAGCTCATTCAGATTATGAATATAAAACATATTAAGTAGATAACATTATGGAAGGATGCCAAGAGAAAGAATGAGATGCAATAAAGAACATTTGTCTAGCTCATCTGACCCTGCAGTCTGTAAAATTAACTATACCATTTGTGTGAATATGCTTTTAAATAGTCTTAGGTTTTGTTCAGGATCATCATACCTACAAGATTAACTCCTTTCACAGAGCAGCATTTGTACTTTCAATCACAGGTAGGCAATGCAGGAATAATCAGGAAAAAGCAACCGTTATTAAGTTTTCAGAATACAGATCAATCTTCAGACAAGCTCACTCCAGCTTCAAAGCCTACTCTTACTCCTACTGGAGTCAATGAAAGTTATTTGAGAAACACTAATTAAATTAGGATTTTTTTTTTTTTTTTAAAAATAAACCCTTATCATTGCTTGTTCTTCCTCCAAAGTTGCCTTAATGCAAAAGAGACAGTGGCACTCAGAATTGTGCACAGTTCTACAGCGTTCATTCCAAATGTTTACGTGCTTTGATCAACAGGAAATGTCATGGCAATGTCTAGTCTGTGTCAGTTATTCCAACCTAGTATTTCACAACAATTTCTAGAAGTGAGATTAATGTTTAAAAGAAACTACTCCTGCAAACCAGAGACAGAACTCTGTTTAAAATCTGAATGAATAATGGCATAATAAGCTATCTGGGTTCAAATAAAACCAATAGATTAATACAAGCTGTAATATTGAGTAATGCTAGGCTGTATCGATTTCCAGTTCTTGCTCATAGTACGTACCGTCCCTACTTTACACATAAGTACCTTAAATAGAGACTGGGATCATGAACCCAAGGACTCAAAATATCAATGAAGTATCAAATAAAAAAGCACTTTTAAAAGTGGAAGACAGATAGACTAACTGAAGTATCTTGTGTACTTGAAATAAAGCTAACAACGTTATATATATATTCACCTATCCTGTAACGATCAACTGAGTCATTTAATCTATAAAATACACTAAAGCAACCTTTTATCAGATATATTTGTCTCACTAAGTTATATTATCTCAAAACACCATTTATCTTAATTCTTTTTTTTCCCCTTGTCATGCATTTGTCTGAAATACTTAGATATAATTGCAGTCTGACTCCATTCCAAGAGGTGTCCTTGTCAACAATTTTTGACATAGTGGAACAGGATTCTTTAACTGATCCTCAGGAAAGTAGAGCTCCGTTCACAAAGCCAAAGATCACATAGCTTAAGCTGGAGAAATGAGATCATGCACTGGTACTGGGAAGACTAAATTATATAGGTTTTGTTCAGATAAATCTTTTGCCAGACTGAACCATAGAACCTGACCAACTGTCAAGAAAGGAATAGAGTTATAAAAACAGTGGGGTTTTAAAACTAAAATATATATATTTTCAACAACATGACATGTTTCACTTTAAAATGAGGAACTGTGTCTGTTGGAAGACTCGCCCACCTCTACAAGTTTTTACTCACTGAAGTATTGCTATAATATCTAGTAATGATTAATGTTATTAAATGAATAATGTAATTTCTTATGGATAGTAAATCTTCTACCCAATAATCACTTCCAGTTATTGGGAATTGGTGTTCTACAGTCTACTACTTACATCAGTCAGAAAATAGTTCAATCCAAACAAAAGTAGTCAACTCTTCCTAAATCTAGAGTATTTCCCATGCACATTTCAATGAAGTATACAGGTGCCAGGTGTTTAAATAAGTTATAACAACTCCTCCTGTTCACTGGATTGATTACTTCAACGTTATGCCACTTTTTGAGAAAATTCTCAGAGCAAATATTTTTGTGGAATTGTTACTCAAGAAGTTCAAGATTTCTTTATCTTTTCAATTGTATTACGTATATTTTGATTGTCAGGGTACATATGGAATAGCAAGGAACAAATACTACTTTCATTACATTTCATTACATTTAACCACTTCCATTGATTAATGAACAAGGGAGAACGTCAGCTCCTACAGGGATTTTTAGGATTCAGTGTTTAGCATAAATTGCCTACTGGTTTAGTACACAGCTTCTCTGACTTTCCCAATTCCTAGTAAGGGCATTTATTCAGGATGTGATTAAGTAATTTTTCCTTAATTGTTATATCAAAATAGTGTCTTGTATTTCAACACAAGAACTAAGCAGCAGCTTATTTGCATACTAAAAGCTGGAGGCTGGTCTGTTGAAGTGTGTGTTAAATCTCCCAATACTTTCAGCAAAGCTTAGGCTGCAGCTTGAGAAACGTTTGAATCTATTTAGCACTTTAACAGGAAAGCATAAGGAGCAAAGAAACCAAGGCAAATGTTTGGATTTCAACTTCCAGTATTTGGGTTTGCAAATAATTTATTCTAGAGACAAAGTACAGCTCTAGATCACAAGTGTTCCTAAAGCACTCAAATGCTGGGTTTTGCTTAGATTTCTGAGATTAAAAGCCAAGTTCAAATTTAAACTTGCAAAAAAATTGGACACAATCAAAGAAATTCTAATTGCTTGAAATTTTAATTCCCTGCAGATTTTTACAGCTTTAGATATATATGCTAGTTCTAATTGCATTTAAAAAACAAACAACAACAAAAACACAAAGCCACCAAAACAAATTTTAATGAAAAAAAAAATTACTCAGACTGAATGAAAGTTTCAGCAACTAGACCTCAATAAATATGGGGCCTAATGCAAAATAATCTTAGCTAATAATCTGCTGAGTAGGATGTAACAGGTAGTCTTCATCTGCATTTTTAGGCAAATGTTACAGAAAGTATTTTGTTAACAATTAGTGCTAGTGCCTGCAGTTTCTAAGAGGTTTAAGAAGCACAAAAACAGTTCCTTCACCCTGCACCAGGATGGGAACACGATCTTCTTCATTAAGGTTTCTTCAGGGTTAATTAAGGCTTTTCCAGACAGTACTGAAAATCTATAAATTCCAGTTCAGACTTTCAGGACAGGAATAAACATAATACTTCCTTAAGACTGACTTTGAAAAATTACCATTGTGAGTTGAGGAACTGGGATAGAAAAATATTATTGAACTACGAAAACAACAACATTTAAGCAGGTACTAGCAAGTCACACGCACACACATTTCTGACAGAATATTTACAGATTCCTATTTCAATCACAGCACAAAGATATTTAGGCATATCACAGATATCAACTTGTTACTACTTTTTTTCCTCAGCCTCATAGCCATATCTAACATTATTTGACCTGACTTCATTTAATCTGGTCTTCATCTGATTTCAGACTTCATTTTTAATATCCTCCTTTTTTTCAAATTTAAAATGGGCCAAAAAAATAGAAACGCTACCTGTCTGGAGGCTCATCAGGTTAATCAGTTAGGACCTGACAAAATACAAAAAGGATTCTCAAATTTTAAGATGTTAACTATGTTGTAAAGTGGGGATACTTCCATGAGCCTCTAATCTGTTGAAAGATATGAAGTCCACTAATGCTACAGCTTGAGGAATTTAGTGCTTCCAAAGCAAGACTTTATTTCAGGCTAGAGAATTGTGTGCCAGAACCTGACAGTTTCCAGAAGGCCAAACTTTATGTTTAACAGAGATAAACAGTTATCTATTACACAAAAGGGGAAGGAATCCACTGTACATAAAAATATTTTAGTGATGTAACAACCAGAAATCAGCTGTTTGCACTTGGAATTTTTGCGACTTTGATGTCTTAACACATTGTACCCATGAAATCAGATAATTAAGCAACTCAGTGGGAACCGTTTCAACAAATCTGCCCATAAAATACTGAAAGCTGAATTACAATTCAGGTACAGTATTTGGAAATGGAATATTTTAGGAAGTCAATTATGCTCACATTCAAGGATAAAACTGATATTTCTCATGACTTCAAATTCCCACTTATAACATTTTTCTTTCAAATAGTTTGCCTATAATTTTCAGCTGCTTTTAAATATCAATTAATGGTTATGACACATTTTTAAGGGGCAGATAAAACTTTGGATTAAAAATTTCCAGAATGACGGTTAATGGCTAAATATAATTCATTTGGGAGACTTAGAAAAATTTCCCGGTCCACATCATCAAATAACATAAATAATGCATTCCTTTATCTTTCTAAAGGATATAAAATAAGCATCAAGAACACAGTGGTTTGTGTCTTTTACACAAGATCTTTAAAAAGAAGGTCAGAAGACCTGTAATAGATAATAAAAGTTCCAAGTAATTTGTAAGCAAGATCTAAAAGTATTTTTCCCAAAATATTTTTCAGTTGCCTTGGAGTAAAGCATATTATGCTTGCATTCTAGGTGAAATGATTTTCAGGGTAAGACTGATAAGCACTCTTATGCTTATTACCTTCCTGGATCTAGAAATTTTTACAAGTATTAGTGGAAAATTCCAAATTATCACAACAGGACTTTGTCCTGCAGTAAACATCTTGTAGCAATGGCCTATAGAACCAAATTCAACAACTGTAAACTGCTTTAAAGAGAAATGTTTTAAAAATTTTTTTCAACAAGAGTAATCTTGTGTTTGTGCACACACAAAATAATAAAGCTTTCCACAGGAGACAACCTGTCCTCACAGATTACACAGTTCAGCTTTATTGACTAATCATGACAGACTTGGAATGGATAGCACTTGGCCAAATCTATTCTCCTTATTGCTGAAGCACCTCCATCAAAGCCAAAGAGAACTTCCCCTGTGCAGGGCCAATTCCTCAAAGGTATCTAACTCCTATTTCCAATATACCCATTTGGTACATAAATATTTTTGAAGATCTGCAACTTCAGGTTTCTACCTGTCACCCTACCTAACACCTTACTTATGCAAAATACTACAGCAGCTTTCTATCCCTCAAACAATGCCAGTAACCCAGAAGCTACATGCAACGTTAACAAGCAGCTACTTAAAAGCCCTCACCATCAACTGAATTGGGTAACTTACAAAGAAAAATGAAGATATTAGACAATAAGAACCCATAACCAAAACTATTATTATTGTTACTTAGCTAGCTAATAAATTAGGGAGGTTTGGTAGTCATATTCGTATGGTTAGAACACAGAGATTGCATTGTAATCTCTAGGTCTGATTCGGATTGGTAATAACGTGTTTTAGTCAGTAGATGGTGCTGCTTCTTTCCAGCCCTCTCCATCAATACCGAAGTATATGATTAGGGACACAGTCTTACATTTTCACACATTTTGGGGAAGACGGTGCCTGTATTACTTGTGTCTTCCTACTTGGCCAAATAAGTAGCAAAAAGACAATCTGCCTTTCCATATCAGCACAGCTAATGTAAACCTGTTTTAAAAGCCTATTTATTAGGGAGTAAAAGAGAGTGGGAGATACAGACTCAGGCTCTGATTTTCTGCCTCTGGAAATGCAAGATCTAAATACCTAGTGGATGTTGTTTCCTATCCCCAAACTACTGTGTATATAGAAAAAACTAGTTCACTAATTGTAAAGACAGAAGAGTTATACCTCCATTTACACATGTGGTTTGCAGCCCTCGAAATCCCCTACCACTAGTCCTTGATTTTCATCACCTTATCATTCAGGTAGAGATGAATGAGAAAATGCTTCAGAAAATTACTTTCTCCCTGAACCAAATCAGTTTGTCACTGCATCATCAGCGGGTAAGAATATGCTGAACATGCTATCTTTTGCATGACTGGTAAAACCAGAGGCCCTAAGCTGCTGCTAACACTGGCTCAATCCAACGCAGGTCAGCAGCTTCCTGCCCTACTCCTATGCCACCCCACTTTCAAATACAGCCTTTCATTTTCTACCCTCAACACTACTTCTTTTACTCTAGGTTCCTAAGAATTTCCTGGTTTTCACCTCAAAAGAAACTTAGACTTCAGAGAAAATTTTAGCTAGCATGAGGCTGTGTTTTGGATTTGTACTGAAAACAGTGCTGATAACGCAGGGATGTTTCAGTTACTGCTGAGCAGGGCTGACACAGAGTCAAGGCCTTTCCTGCCCCTCACCCCACCCCACCAGCGAGCGGGCTGGGGGGGCACAAGGTGCTGGGAGGGGGCACAGCCGGGACAGCTGGCCCCAACTGACCCCAGGGATGTCCCACACCATATGGCGGCATGCTCAGCATATAAACTAGGGGGAAGAGGGAGGAAGTGGGGGATGTTGAGAGTGATGGTGTTTGTCTTCCCAAGTAACTGTTACACGTGATGGAGCCCTGCTTTCCTGGAGATGGCTGAAACCTGCCTGCCCATGGGAAGGAGTGAATGAATTCCTTGTTTTGCTTTGCTTGTGTGCATGGCTTTTGCTTTACCCATTAAACTGTCTGTATCTCAACCCACTTGTTTTCTCACTTTTACTCTTCCACATCTCTCCCCCCATCCCACCAGGGGTGGGGAAGTGAGTGAGTGGCTGTGTGTGTTTAGTTGCTGGCTGGGGTTAAACCACAACAGACCCTTTGTGTTTATACACCAGACTATTACGCAGAAACTTTCATAAGAATTGTTTGTCATACTATCTAGAGTTAATGCTTCCTTCTTACGGAATATGTGAAATAAAACAAATGAGGGGCACTAGCATAATTTGTGTGACTACATTTTAATACAACTAAAGCTATAAGCTATACTGGCCAACTGTAATTTTTTTTTATTACCAAGTGACTATAATTGGGGTTGTGTTTTATTACCATCATTAATGTAATAAGACTGTGTGAGTAAAGCTTTGCTCCTTTAAAGCTGATTTTTTTTTTAAAAAAAAGGCTTCTGCTGTTTTGCAGAAACCATGTATTGCTCAGAGTAAATTATTTGGATGAACACATGGACAAAATGAGAATCAAGCCACTAATTTTCTAAGCATCCATTGGGAATATGCTAATTTTAGAGCTTCTGGACCGTTTAGATTTTTTTCATCACTTTTTATTTTTTTGGTACTCTTTTTTATAACTGTCGGGATCAAAACAACATGAGAGACTTATCCTAAGATTATTTTTTTCTCCCTCTTTCAATCAGAAAGACCAAGAAATCTCTTATGTCTTATTCTTGTCAAGATCCAAGGCCTTTTGTATAGAAAATTTGAAGTTATGATACGAAGTGTCGTATTCTGTTTATATGACTAGAACATCTGGACTAAATTCACCAATAAATCAAAAAGTCATAAGGAACATGAAACTGTCTGGTATACCCTGTGTTTCTTCTTGTGCGGCTTAGCGCCAGCAGACCAGTCCTAGCTTTTAGATAAGGACCAGTCTTTACCTTTTAATGGTAAAACTTGAAAGGTTTTTCACATGAGATTATTCTTGTGATCTGTTATATCTGTAGATCAGAAATGTAGTAATTCATCAAAAGAAATAAGAGTATGCCAATATTTTTCAAGGTAATTAATACTACTTCTATAGCAATGAAAGTCTTCTGACAGTAGTCAAGCTAAGCAAGTGGCATGGACTCAGTATGCGAGGACATACTCAGGTTTGCTAGAATGCATGAAGTCATATAAATGGACTAAGTAACTGACTACTACTGCATTCTGATATGGGTCTAATTGTGCCTCTGTATGCACACTTGTATGTGTATGTGTATATCTTGCTCATGCTACCTAAAATTTTCTCTGAAGTCTAAGTGTCTTTAGAGGTGAAAACCAGGAAATTCTTAGGAACCTAGAGTAAAAGGAGTAGTGGGGGGGGAGAACTCTGGTTATTATACTATTCCCATGGTTAAGAATTTAAAAAAAGATAGTGCTTGTAACTTGTAATTGTCAAGTTTTGATAGCATTTCAACACTCTTTCCTTTAAAGTTTCTATCTGAGGCTGTTCTATAAAAGCAAATATTCATATACATCCTTGTTACCATAATAACCTAGCAAGACAGCACAGCTCTCAATGTGATTGCTTTACTGCTGTAGCAACATGTGATCAGTGTGTACACACCAGCTCTATTAGTAGTTCGTTGCTATCTTTAAATTTTGGGGTACACCTATAGAAAGTACCAGAAGTGACAAAGTCTAAATACTCGTAAGCAGAACACCAAAAATACCTGCAAAGACACACAGTCTATAAAACCTTCGATGCTACATCTTTTTTGCTACACCAGCTAAAAATATTGAAGTCATGCTTATTAATTTGAATTCCTTTTTCTGTGTCCTACACAACTTTATTTATCTGTCTGTTCACACTGCAGGTGCGTTCAAAGGGTACATCCTGCATTGCCCCAAAATAATACAGCAAACAATAAAATATCATAACCCTAAGAACTATGTTACAAATCTCTTTTTAGGAATTGATATACTAACATCCAAATGGACACCATTAATTCAGTTTTAACTGCACAGACCTCAGTGGGATTATATTAATTTTGAAACTTTTCTTCTTTTCAGCCCTTCATCTTTTAAAATACATTCTAATTTTCCTAATTTTCAGTCAAACATGACAGTGGCTTGATAAAAGCCTCAAAAGGCTGGGAAATGGTTCAGAAGTTGAATCAGCTAATAGAGTTCATAAGATCTGCTGACATTTGCTTATGACTGATCATAGCCTCCACTCAAGGGAGTCTCATTTACCTTTTTGGAGAAGTTGTTGCTAGCAGTAAATAAGATGATGCAGAAGAATATTACAGAGCAAAAAGAATACTGTTCCTTTATTCCCTTTTGAATTTTTATCTGGTGTCTCAGTGCAACAAAAAAAAAGCGCAACAGGAATGAAGCCTAAAATAACTAACAGAAATGAAGGATGGGAATTTGAGCAGCCTGATTTAGTGAAAGATGCACCTGCCCATGGCAGGGGGGTTGGACTAGATGATATTTGAAGGTCCCTTCTGATCCAAAGCATTCTATGATTCTAAGGCTGGTATTTGAGAAAGTGATTAAAATACATATCTATGCAAAGACCAAGTCAGCGGGAGCAGCAAGGCAGTCCTGCAGGACCACCAGTACCTCTTTAGATGCATGGACATGAAAAGTCTGTAGGATTAATTAATAATACAGCATAGGGAAGCCATACTGGGTGAAGCCAGAGACCCACCCATCCCACTATTTAACAGTGCGTACCTCAGAAAGAGCAGAACAAGAAAGAATGGATATATTGGTACTACTCCAGCATTACATTCTCCAAAGAAATTCTGGCTCAGATTTTCCTTTCAGTTTTTCCTCATCCGGATTAGCCCAGTCACATCTTGAACTCCTGTAAAATTTAGCAGCCACCACAGTCCATAAAACAGACTTCCACCATTTAACACTGTACAAGGAAGTACAGCAAGATCTATGGAACCAAATTAAGGTGGGTTTTTTTTGTTTGTTTGGTTTTTCAGATGCTTGGTTTTTTAAATTTTTAAGTAAAATGGGAAACAGGTGCAGCAAAGTTGTATTAGATTTTTGTTAAAGAATGTTCTGAACATCCTGCACAGTTTTACACCTTGAATAGAGAAAAAACAGGTAATAATGATGAAATAATAAAGAGTCTTTGAAACAAACTCTTTGCAACTGTAGATTTCTGAGAGCTTTACAAAAGTTATGAATATATGTTATAAACTATTGTTAGAACACTGTAGTAGAAAAAAATCCGCTTTAGACAAGAGATGCACATGTAGGTATTTTCCATCTTTTCAAATGATTATTCTGTTACATTTCTAAACAGCTTGATTTTCTCATTGCCAAAAACTGTCTCCAACTAAGTTAATGATGTCATCATTCTACATAGGAGTAAATACTGCTGACTGTAAAGGAGTTCCTGGTAGTACATGAACATTTATAGATCCACTAACCTATCCTGTTTCCTTTGGAAATCTATCCTTAGCCTTCCATATTTTCTGGGTACTTAGAAGTAAAATATGCAAAATGTAGGAAAATGTCAACATTAAAATTTGGATGTGAAAGTTCATAAGTTGCACTTAATTTAATGAAAAGCAGTGTTAATATACAGAAAATACATCAATGCTCTGATTTTCATTATGTAGTTTAAAAATGCAAATAAGAGTCTGAGAAAAAAAAATTAAAAAAAAAAATCAACAAACAGTTGCAGTTCACAGAATGGTTTAGGCTGGAAAGGACCTTAAAGATCATCTAGTCCCAACCCCCTGCCATGGGCAGGGACACTTTCCACTAGTCCAGCTTGCTCAAAGCCCCATCCAACCTGGCCTTGAACACTTCCAGGGATGGGGCATCCTCAGCTTCTCTGGACAACCTGTTCCAATGCCTCACCACCCTCACAGTGAAGAATTTCTTCCTTATATCTATCTATATCTAATATCTAAATCTACCTTCTTTCTGTTTAAGCCATTACCCCATCCTATCACTGCACACCCTTGCCAAAAGTCCCTCTCCAGATTTCTTGTAGGCTCCCTTCAGGCTGCTATAAGGTCTCCCCAGACCCTTCTCTTCTCCTGGCTGAACAATCCCAACTCTCTCAGCCTGTCTTCATAGGAGGGGTGCTGCAGCTCTCTGATCATCTTCATGGACTCATTCCAACAGGCCCGTGTCCTTCCATGTTGGGGGCCCCAGAGCTGGATGCAGCACTCCAGGTGGTGGGGTCTCACCAGAGGGGAGTAGAGGGGGAGAATCACCTCCCTCAACCTGCTGGTCACAACTCTTGATGCAGCCCAAGATACAGCTGGCTTTCTGGGCTGCAAGCACACATTGCTAGGTCACATTGAGCTTCTCATCAACCATCAACCCCCCCAAGTCTTTCTCCTCAGGGCTGCTCTCAATCCATTCTCTGGCCCAGTCTATATTTGTGCTTGGGATTGCCCCAACAAGGACCTTGCACTTGGCCTTGTTGAACTTCATGAGGTTCACACAGTCCCACCTCTCAAGCCTGTCAAGGTCCCTCTGGATGGCATCCCTTCCCTCCAACACGTCAACCGCACCACAAAGTTTGATGTCATGGGCAAATTTGCTGAGCGTGCACTCAGTCCTACTGTCCATGTCACCAACAAAGATGTTAAACCACACCAGTCCAAATACTGACCCCTGAGGAACTCATCACTGGTCTCCACTTGGACATGAGGCTGTTGACTGCAACTCTTTGAGTGTAACCCTCCAGTCAAATCCATCAAATCCGTGTGTCTCCAATACGGAGACAAGGATGTCATGCAGGACAGTGTCAAATGTTTTGCACAAGTGCAGGTAGATGACGTCAGTTGCTTTTCCCATATCCACCAACGCTGTAACCTCATCATAGAAGGCCACCAAATTTGTCAGGCAAGATTTGCCCTTAGTGAAGCCATGTTGGCTGTCACAAATGACCTTTATTTTTCCACGTCCATTAGCACAGTTTCAAGGAGGATCTGCTCCATGATCTTGCTGGGCACAGAGGTGAGACTGACTGGCCTGTAGTTCCTCAGGTCTTTTTTCCCCTTTTTGAAAATGGGAGTTGCGTTTCCCTTTTTCCAGTCAGGGTGGACTTCACCAGACTGCCACGACTTCCCAAATATGATCAATAGTGGCTTAAAAACTTCATCTGCCAGTTTCCTTGGGATCTGCAAATATACCTCATCAGGTCCCATGGACTTGTGCACCTTCAGGTTCCTTAGACGGTCTTGAATCTGATTATCTCCTACAGTGGGTGGCTCTTAATTCTCCCAGTCCCTGCCTTTGCTTTCTGTGACTTGGGCAGTGTAGCTTGAGCACTTGCTGGTGAAGCCTGAGGCGAAAAAGCCATTGAGTACCTCAGCCTTCTCTGTATCCAAGGTAACTAAGTCTCCTGTTTCCCTCTGGAGAGGGCCCACATTTTCCTTAGTCTTCCTTTTATCACAGACATTACCTATCACCATCCCTGGAGGTAGTTAAAAGACATGTAGACGTGGCACTTCAGGGCATGGTTTAGGAGATATGGTAGTATTGGGTTTACAGTTGGACTTGATGATCTTAGAGGTCTTTTCCAACCTTAATGATTCTATAGAAGCTTTTCTTGTCGCCCTTGATGTCTGTCCCTGGCCAGATTTAATTCTGTCAGGCCTTTAGTTTTCCTATTCTGATCCCTGGCTGCTTGGACAATTTCTCTGCATTCCTCTCAGGATACCTGTCCTTGATTCCACCCTCTGTAGCCTTCCTTTTTGTGTTTGAGTTTGTCCAGTGTCTCCTTGCTCATCCATGCAGGCCTCCTGGCATTTTTGCCTGACTACCTCTTTGTTGGGATGCATTCCTCCTGAGCTTGGAAGAGGTGATCCTTGAATATTAATCAGCTTTCTTCCGTTTCCCCTCCCTCCAGGGCTTTATCCCATGCTACTCTACCAAGCAGACCTCTGAAGAGGCTGAAGTCTGCTCTCCTGAAGTCCAGGGCAGTGAATTTGCTGTGAGCCCTCCTTGGTGTCCTAAGGATCTTGAACTCTACCATTTCATGGTCACTGCAGCCAAGGCTGCCCTTGACCTTCCCATTCCCCAACAGCCCCTCCTTGATGGTGAGAACAAGGTCCAGCATAGCACCTCTCCTCATTGGCTCCTTTATCACTTGGAGAAGGAAATTATCATCAACACACTCCAGGAACCTCAAGATTACTTCTGCCCTGCTATATTGTCCCTCCAACAGATATCAGGGTGATTGAAGTCCCCCATGAGGACCAGGGCTTGTGAACATGACGCTGCTCTCTGTAGAGGGTCTCATACTCTTGGTCTTCCTGGTCAAGGTGGCCTGTAGCAGACCCCCACTATAATGTCATGTGTCACTGCTCTCCCTTTAATCCTGATGCATAAGCTCTCGGTCGGCTCCTCATCCCTCCCTAGGCAGAGCTCCATGCACTCCAGCTGGCCATTGACATAGAGGGCAACACCCCCTCCTCATATCCCCTGCCTGTCCTTCCTAAATATACATAATCTTAAATATACATCTGCTGTTACAGCTTGCTAATGGGAAGAAAGCTGTTCTAGATCATAAACTAGAAATGCCCAAACCGTAAGAATGAAAATGTAGAAGTCAGGGTATTACTGACCACCTGACCAGGAGAAAGCTGTTGCATATTCACTAGTGAAGGAAGGTGGGCTATTTCAATATAGTGGTGGTTACTGCGGTGATATAAACTGGAAACATGCAGTATCCAGGCATTATGTCTAAAAACAATTTCTTTGCATTTTAAATTATGTAAGTGATGCTTAACTGGATTAAAGGTACACAGAAAGGCTGTTCTGGCATGATCTTGAATGTTATTGAAGAACTGGTTAAATGAAGGAGCTGTAAGAAGAGTCACAAAACAGACCACAGAATTGGTTACTGATTGTAACATACACAAGAGAACACACAAAAGCCCCTTAATAGTTTGAAAATAAGTTGCAGGAGAGAAACTATGAAAGAAAAATTTGCTGAAATTCATGCATAATACCTATGGCAGAAAGGAAAATTAGTCCAAACATAAGTACAAAGTTATCCCCTGAATCATATTTAGAAAATTGAAAATCTGCACAAATTTGAGCATTTGAGCTCAAACCACCTAGTTATTCAACTATTCATGTGAAGAAAAATTATATTAGTTAGCCAAAATAATTTAATTTTTTTAAACCCACTTTTTCCTGTTTTGCTTTTTAAACATCTAAATAGAAAAGCTTTTAAAAATTAATTGACAGTCAACACACTTTTTCAGCTAGTACTAGAACCTTCCAGATCTGTTTCTGAATTATTCGACTCACAAGGTCACCGTAATTTTGTGTTAAAACTGATCTGTTGACTAGCCTGCCATGAGATTTCAGATAAAACAGACATATTTAGCTCATCCCGCCTTAGTTCTCTGGAATAATTTTTATAACCAGTATGCATATGGTGCCCTAAATTCATGTATTTCTCTTAAATGGGAGTTTCCAGTTCAGCTAATCTTTGTACAAAAAGAATAATCAGGAAAGATTAAAAAAAATCCCACCAACAGAATGATAAAGAAAACACCACTAAATTAAATCCTACCACAAATAGGACACAAGTATTCATGTTAGTACTTACTACCATTTCTGAATTTTATGGTAAAACAAAACCACTGTATTGTTTGAAAGGGATAGCTATGTGCTTCCACACATATCACATATACATGTCGAACAACTGCATACCTGTGCCTATAAATAAAGCTATAAACTGTTTTTATCCTGCCAACAGGAAAGATAATTTGATACCAGAAAATAATCTTTACCAAGCTTCCTGAAAATTCTCTATAATCAAGTAATATTTTTATATGTATTCTGCAGCAAAAGTCTGTCTACGCACATTCTATAGCAAATATACTTTTTATTATGCTGAATTATTCCAAATGAATTAACACAGGCTTCAACATTAATGTTTTTTTGCCTCCCTAACAATTTCATCAAGCCCTGTGGACTGCATAAAATAGAATCTCATTCTTTTAATGGGCTAGAATTTACTTTTCACTGAAAGATTTAATCTAGCTTTTACTCCACACAAACCAGTATGTCTGTTTATGAAATCTTCAGTGTTAGCAAAGAAAGCCTTTGCAATAATATCGCAATAACAAGTCACCATCATTTTCACATCACATCACTACGCAAAATACTGTAACTGCAAGTAACATTTAGATTTTTGCCAAGCTTATCAAAAACAAACAAACAAAACCCACAACAAATCCAAAACTTTTTACAATTGCCCATAATTATTAAAGAACACATGACATTATACCAGAAGTACAGTATTGGCGCTGCCGGGAAAGTCATAATTTCTGTTCTCCAGATTAACATTCTGGAGTAAAAAAAAATTATAACAAAGCAGAAAGTTACAGGGGGGTGGGGGTAAATGGGACGGGACCAAACACAAATAAGAAAAACCAGAAGGAAAGCTTACTTTCAGGTAACCAACCACATTATTCAGAAAAATTCAAAAGACAAAAAAAGCTGGAAGCTCAAGTTTAGAATTTTCCAAGACTTAAATTTCCTAAGAAACCGGAGGAGTCTTAGAAACCTTGGGAACCAAAGAAATAGTCAAGAGAGGTCTCCCAGCCTAACAGTTGTACAATAGGAAAAATAATTTCTTGAAACATATTGACTAACATAAATTATGTCAGACTCCCAGTGGTTTTAATGGAATCAGGATATAGTGCTTTAAAACAACTGGCCTCTCCCCTCCTCACCTCCGCGATAAATATATCAATCATTATGTGGCATTAAAACTGCAGGTGGTGTAACGCTTTTTCTCTGCATCAATTTACTGCATGTAAACTGTAGCTTAGCACCATACTATAACAAAATTCACTTATAGTAACGTTTCCTGGTAAGGAGCTGCAATACGAAGGAATTAAAATTTTTCACTGATGGTAATTATTTTCGCATGACAACCTACACAATTAAAGCCTTCTTAAGTTTTGCCTTCTTAACACTGAATAAGCAATATTTTGTGAACAATAAGCAACATTTTTGAGTACAAAAAGCAACACTGCAACTAGAGGCACAGTCTTTCTGTGTTCAGTGTGGAAATATCTTGTAAGGTGTTTATGACTACTGCACATGTCCCATGTTTCTCTCACTCCTGTAAGGAGGCAAATGCTACTATTCTTAATAGACGGCAAACAAAGAAATATGAAGCATTTGCACTTCCTTGTGCCACCTGAGGGTGAACAAACTACCAGGACTGAACAGGAAAATTCTGTGTAATTGAAGTACATTCAGGAGACAGCACTGGATATCCTAGTGACCAAGGTTAAAGTTTAATAACTCCTACTTTCAAAAAAGAACTAATGAATCACATAAAGAAAACTACTTTTAGGAAGCATATGGGAGAGAAGGGGAATTAAGCTGTTCTTGCCTGCTTTGTCCTTACAGAAACATGCCTGGAAATAAGCGCTCAGAGGAGACTGCTGTGATGTGCAAAAATGTTACCTTTCTACAATCCAAGTGCCAAGTAAATATTGTTGCTTTAGAAAAGCTACACCTTAGCTATAAATCACTGTTAACTGACTTGAAAAAAATAAAAGTTAGGTCTCTGCTTAGAGGCCATTTAATTTTAAGAGCAGGCATTAGAAAGGAAAACAGGTTTGCTGCCGCTTCCTGTTTTCGGGGGAACCTTCACATAAAGATTACACCGACATTTAGCTAAACATATTTCTGGCAAACTTTATAAAAACCAGATGGTCCCTCACATAGGATATATAGTTTAATCTCTGTATTTCAGCAACCTTGACAGTAAATTAGGTGTAGAGAATGCCATAAAAGAAAAAAAGATAATGAAAATTTTATTACTTTCTCATCCTTCAATTATAGGGCAACCTCATTCTTCCAATGTGTTGCTTCTAAACCTGATCCTGCTTAGATTTAAGCAAGCACACATTCATTTCGGAACAAAGCCTCGTGTCCACGTATCCCCTCAGTCAGAAATCATCGAGAAAGCCTTAATGTTTATATATATTGACTATGAGAGGAAACAGGTTTTCCAGGGGATACTTCAAAATATTCCAGATAATTCAGAGAGAAAGCAGATTGTTTACATATAGCAGATTGAGGAAAGGCTTTGGGTGGATGGACCATCCAAAACGAACCACAGAATCCAAAACTCAAATTCTTACTATGCACATAGTGATTATTTAACATTTGTACATTCACCTGCGTAAAGTCTACTTTATCAATGGCTCCATCCAACAAGATAACATGTAGCAACAACTGTGTTGAAGCTGGAGAATAGTTTCATGTAGTTGTATTCACAACCTGTGCGAGAAGCTCAGTTTTAAAGTACAATTCTCTAAGACTTCCAAGTACTAAATGCAGGGGAAACTACTGTTGTGGAAAGTCTCCATATACACCAGTATTCTTGATCATTACAGAGTCAAGTTCAAACCCAAAATGTAGTCAAAACGTTGCAAATAAAGAAGCAGTTACCAATGCTAACGTGTTAAGGAAGAGATGATCGTATTCATATAGGATCTTTAAGAGGATTTTTATTCAGAAGGAAATTTATAGCTCATATAGGAGCAAAATTACTTTCCTCTTACTGTAAGCAACACTGAATCTGGGAGAAAGAACTCCACAGATAAACAGGGGAAGTCCCAATCACAGTAACCCACAGCCTGCTCTGCATTTCCATTTTCACAACCAGTCTTGTTTTAATTAAGTGCAAAAACATTAATAAAGACTGAGGTGCAAAGCTGAAATATGTCAAAGGATCAAGATGCTGCAAAAACATTGATTGGACACATTGCAGAGCATTTCTTGTGTATTATATTACATGCCTTTTGCAGCATAATCATTCTTAATACATAACCAACAACAGAATCAAGAAAAGGAAAGAGTACCTGGAAAAGCCAAGACCAGGTTAATAAACTATAGCAGATGCTGGATTTTCAAAACAGATCTCCATGCTGGACGAACTCAGCATCTTCATGTACGAGATTCAATGTCCAGCACAAATCTTTTGCTGTGAGGATTCTGCCACCTCTTGCTGAATGTTTTCAGCAGCAGCAGCATCCTCTGTTCAATTGACATCCATCAGTCAAGACTGAATGGTGGAAAAAATGGGGTAGCAGTTGTGCTGAAGACAAGCAGCCAAACTCTCACTCTTGAAGGGAGTGGTCTGTTCTGAAAAGCCCTCTCCCATCTATTCAATGACCTTGGTGATCCCTCCAGTTCCTACGCAAAAAAGCTTTATTATCTGTAGCTTACATAAATCTTATGTAACAATCAAATAATTTCCAAGACAAAAATAAAGTATTCAGTGTCTCTTTGGCTACCTCTAGGTATTTCCTCTGTCATCAAGCAACATTTTTTTCCCCTCTTCTTCCCTTCAAGGCCCCTATCACTTCCCACTTGCTGCATAAATAGTCTACTGATTTTTTGATTCCCTTCGACGAGCACAGAGCCAAAAATTAGAAAATATACTGCCAAATACTGTAGGTGTCTTCTTTTACAGCATCTAGTGTTACATCACTCTGGGTATTCTTAGACAGATATACACAATGATCCAGAACAATTTATATGTGAACTTTTTACTGAGAAGGTAAAATTTACCTGAAGATGATTGTATTTGGAGTTGCTACCCTTTATAGGCTTAAGCATGTGTTGGAAATAATCTAAGACCTCCAGCTAATTCCACAAGTTTCACCTCTAAGTATTAAATAATCACTTTATCCACTGACAACACTTTTCCAATTCCTAGGCCAGGTGAAGCAGCCTTTCTCACAAAGCAGTAATAAAGATTCTTGTGACCTTACAAGCCAGCTTTGCTGGTGATTATTGTGTGAAGTATATTTGCTATCAAATTTAGCATACAACATTTTAATACAATTTTGGCAAATATGCAAAGGATTTCATACTGGAAAGAGATGACTAAAAAATCCAAGCAAAGAAGGAGGAAGAAAGGAACCATATAGGTAGTAGGAGAGAGTTCCTTACTAGTTTTTTAGTGGATGTAAGTGAAATTCTTTACTATAAAACACAGGTTTTGTTGTCTTTCTGGACATGAAAATATAAATTCTATACATCCCTGGCAATATTACTAATCTGTAACTATTCTATAGCTAACGGTCTCTTTCAATAGCTTGTTGTATTACCTGGCCAGACAACAAATTACTCTCATAGAATATTTAGTAAAGGTATACAGGACCAGAAAATACACTGAGCTTCACAAATTGCTCAACAGCTTTCCACCCCTTCCCTCCACCCCAAGTGAGGATAAATATAGAAGATATCAAATAACCAATTATACACAGACACCAATGCATATTTACCTTTTGTTACTTGAATAGACAGCACAAATAAAAGAAACTTCAGTTACATTCTCATAGACCTGGATATTTGGTCAAAATAGATTTTCACTTAAGCAGCCTGATTGTGCTCTTTAAGGCTCAGCTTCTGATAAGCTTAACCTGTCTCTCAGCATACCTTCCAGGAATCTGTAGAAAAATATCCAACAACTCCTGAATTTTGGAAACACCAGGATCAGTTCCACTGCAGTCAGCCTCACTTGAGGAGCACTGAAATCAGGAAGTTTATCAGATAGACTAAATCCCAGCAGTTACCACTTCTATGTGTTTATTAGCCATGCAATGAAGCCCATTTCCTGAGGGAGCAGGAAGAGCCAGCTCCTCTCAGTGTAGCAAGGGCTGTAGGGCCCCTCACAGCTGAGCTGAAATGGGCTCCTGAATCTATGGGGGTGGGGATGACCCAGTGAGGCTCATCAAGGTCATTAAGGCTTATTAGTGGTATCGGGCCTCCTCTCCCAGCCCAGTGTATTCTTCCATGTTTCACAGCCCTGGGCTTGCTCAGGAGGAGGTGCTGCAGGGGATATTCCAGCAGACATAGAGGCACCAAACTGGAAATGAGGCATGATATAGGAAACTTTGAGGTTGGTGCAGGGTTTGGGGTGTGCATGACGGTTCTGGGGAGGACAGGGGATGTTCAGGGCACCTTGAAGATCTCCCTGAGGTTGGGTAGGCTGGATGAGAAGGCTTCTAATGATCCCCAGGTGCACCTAATGATCCCCAGGTGGCACACAGCAATGGGACAGCAGAGCCCAGGCCCAGTCAGGCCCTCAGGAGGGGTCACAGGGGCCAGAGAGGCCAGTCAGTGGCCTCAGGACACAGTTTTTGTCAGAGAAGTAGTGTGAATCATCTTAGATTAAGCAGCTAATTTAAAACTTCATCATTCAGCTTTGTTTTCCTGCTTTCAGAAAAAATTTCAGTTAAACTTTTCCAGGTTTCAGATATGCTGGAACACTTGAGTTTGGCCCTTTTACAGTTTTATAAATTTGCTACTCCTAGGTAATGAAAACACAAATGTTCTTTTCATGTTACATTTCAGGAATGCTTACTCAAAACAGTGACCTTTTCCTCTGGCAACATAATTTTTTTAATCCAAATTTTAGGTCAGAACAATTTTTTATCTAATCCTTTTACAGAGATTGTCTCTAACAGAGTAAATTAATCTGAAGGAATATTTAGTCTTACAAATCACCAAACAAATCTGTCTGATGAAGACCAGGGCATTAAAATGTCATGCCCTTTGGAAAGGGTTACAATCTAAAATCAATTTTTTGATGACCTGTTGTTTTTAATTTTATTTGCATTTATGTACTATTCAGAGTGACATTGGCATAACAGCAGTTGTTGTATACCAACACACACTTTTAAAACACAGGAAGGGAAAAGATCAAGAATGCTTTGATTGCAGATTTTTTAAAAAATCAGACTTTGTTACTGAGAAATTAATTAAAATTTAGAAAACCCCACACTGTACATCTCAGCCAAACAGAACTTACACATTTGTAGGAAGCATGTTATAAGATCCCAATGAACAGAGCTTTTTAAAAAAACATTAAAGTACAAATAGATGTTGCATGGCTTTGTTTTTCAAACACATTAAAACACAGTATGTTCATCAAATAATATCTGTTCTTACTATGACACATTATGATAACTGTTAAGGAAAACATTCTATATATTTTTTAAATTATTAGCAGATGTAGTGTGCTTAGAAATATTACTTCAAACATATAATTGCTGCAAAGGTGACTAATTAATTATTGTGACTAGTTTCATTCTTTAACTAAGGCAGCACAAACACCAACAGCAGCAAATTTGTGGCCACACATCTTCAGTACATACTGTACAACCATGTACAAAATTCACAGAATTCAGCCTGAACAGAAATCTGAGCTGCTTTAACTTCCCTTAAAAGCTTCTTTTAAAGTGGACTAAAATACATCCACATTTTCTTTCTGAACATTTGTTTTAATTTTTACTGTCACTTAAATTCTGGCTTTTAGACTGCAATATTCTGGGCTGATAAAGGACTGGCAATGATCCAGAACCACTAACCTAGAAGCCATCTATCCAAATGGAATCACCACAGAGAAAGTGTTTCAGTCCAGGACCGTCAGGAACAAATGTTCCTAATTTGGGCTGTGGGCTGGCAATAGGAGCAGCAAATCATACACAGTGAATCTGAAGCCAAACAAGAAGGCCACCTAACATGAAGAGCTAAGCCTTCCCTTCTTTGAGAGACTAGTGTTTTCAGAAGACATGAGAGCCTGAAGGCAAGACTGGGGAGATAAAGAGGGAGAGAAAGGAATAGTCCCACAAATGGGAGGGCCGAAACTCAGAGGCTTCTCCTAGTGACATGGATAGTAAAGGGACGGTTTTGCATGCCTGTGTTGATTGATCTTCACTTTCTTTTCTGGGTATCTTCTGTGCTTTGACAACAATTAAAACGTGACTGCTTTTTAAAATGTCTTATGAAATCTGTGTGCCCTGAATTTCAGGGTCTGCAAGATAGGAGTGATCTAGAGGGTCCAGATCTTCTCTCCAGAAGGAAGACTATTTAGAAGACATACACCTTAGCATTATACCTCAGAGCACATAGTTTGACATATAGTTGATTTCTGTCTACAGCAAATTGGCCTGGCAGTAAGTAACACCCAAAGGCTGGACAGAGTTCTGCAGCTGAAGGAATGTACATCCGCAAGGTTTCTAACACAGCCTATGATAAACTACAGAACAGATATGTCCTTGTGGACAATCAGCCATATCTCAGCTTAAACGACAAACCCTCATATATAGTTGTCCCAGATAAGGGAAAGGAAATTGATTTATTTTCCTTCTTGGGCATGACCAAAAGAGCTGTCCAATGAGTTCTGGTCAGCTGTACTGCTAGCCCAGCAGTATAATTTCTCTTGCAGAACTTTTCCTGCATCAGTGAAAATGGACGAAATGGAACAAAAACCATGCAGCTTTTACAGTCTAGCCTGAGTTTTCAGATATGGGATTTATTAGGTAATGCTTTCAACAGTAAATATACTTGACATTTAGTTGCTGAACTAAAGTAAATATAGGACCCAATAGTGCCATTTTTATGGAGTAGAACTATACTTCAGAGTATACATCAAAAGTGAAATTCATTTAACTAAACAGAAAAGAACCATCTAAAACTGACAAGGGATATGAAAAAAGGTTGATACAAAACATTTCAAAGATTCCTTTACTAGTTGTCCCTGAGGAGGAGAAACTGTTAGACCATCAAAGAGCATTATCATTCTACCTACAGAGACACTCTGTGTAAGACATTAAATTTATGTTGCAAAGACTTCACTGTCCATTAGAATCATTTTGATATTCTTACATTGTTTCTCCTATGACATTACACCCTTCATACTTGCTCATTAAGTCCCAATACTTGTTCGTCAAAAACATGTCGAGCCAATGACAAAGCTGGAGTTCAAATTTAGAGCGTATGATCAAGGAAAGAAACCTTATTGAATTCTCTCTCCTGGTGTGAACTCATTACTGTGTATTTACATAATGTTGTTTTGAAAGCCAGTGAAATGACACTCTGTTATTGAACCTCAATGGTTTTTCTACATAAAATCCAGCAATTATCCTTACCAGGTAAATCAAGTAACCAGTAAGTGAGACAATCCAGCCCAATGAATATGATAACACTTTCAATGTCTTCATAAATGTCTCTGGAGAGTGCCTTCATTATTTTTTTTAATGCTTTTTGTAGAAATTTCTTTTGGTAGCAGAAGTATCTCATTCCTATCCAAAGACTTCTATTTTTTATATGCAAATAAATGTGTTTTTGTGCAATTTCACAGCTGTTAAACTTAATGTTATTCAGAGCCTCATATCACAGTTCATCACCCCTCTAGAACCTATGGCATTGAGTACAGATTTAAAGTTTACTTTCTTTGATGTGAATAATGACTCCCCAGTAAATGAGCAGAATTCATTATGTGGCTTTTTCCTATAGAGCAACACATTCTGAAAGAGAAAATTTCCATTCCAGACATTTGAACACAACTTGCAATCCAGTATTTAGCACTTTACTCAAAATAAAATGAAATCTAAAATCTACTCAAAAAAAATCCTCATTAAGCTTTAGGTAAAGGTACGGCAGCCATTCATTTTGAATTAATTGAGAATGCAAGTGAAATTCAGTATATGCTTCACATATATAGGCTATATAATGGAAATAACAGGACCTAAATCTCTGATAAAATTTCAGAAGAAAGGCATCCTCAATACTTCATTCAACACAAGCCACAGAAAAAAAAAAAAACAGTAAATGGCATATATCTTTGGCAGACAGTGCAACGCAATGCAAATAGGACCAAGGTAGCCTCAGCCTCCCTCTTCCCATGTTTTTGCACATTTCTGATCCAGAGCTGCCCCATGGCACACCACCGCTGGTGCAATTCTGAAACTCACAGAGCACCATCAGCATACTCATGCTTGTGACAAAGCCAGACCGAAGGGGAGCAAAGATGAAAGTTCTGATCTTGTACCATAAAAGGAATCACCTGTATCTAGATGATTGCTGTAGGAAATATGAGGTTAATGTTTTCATAAACCAAGTCTATAGGAGGTCAGAACACAAGCTGAACAAGCCGGTTCATGTTGTTGGGTAGGGGGAAAAGTTTATCCACATCTTCCAACGGTGGTCTAACAGAAGATGTTGCCTCTGTGTACCAAACCTTACCTGACATCCTTAAACCACGATGGCTACAACATTCTAATACTAAAAACATATTCAGCAATAATAAATATCCTTTCAAATCCTTTTAACTTTCAACAAGTTAAACTAAAAGCAAGTACCATGATTTAGACATATTCCAATCAGTCCTGGCAAACATCTCAAACAAAAAAAAACCTCATCCCCTAAAAAAAGAATCTAAACTTACTGTTTATTCCAGAACTAGACTGCCAGCCAAAAGAATCCTGTTTAAATATGACAGGTTCTAAGATCATTTTAGAAACTGCTTTAGCTGTTACAGTATCACTATCTGCATCTAATAAGTGCAAGCATAATGAGATTGTCTGGAGATACATCACATACATCTTTATTCCTATTCCCACTAGAAAACAAAAACATTTCAGTAGGAAAAGAATCCCTTTCTTTGTCCTTTTCATATCTGCATGTATTCTATTAAGACATAAATGTGGAGCTGTCACTAAGCTATTCTTAAACAGAATGAGTCTTTCTGGGCTAAATCTAAAAGAAATTGAACTTGAGTTCCCATCTTTTCACTTCGCACTTTCCTTTTTAGATGAGCTTTCTATGTTGAAAGTTCTGGACTAACAACTCTTTTAATTTTTATTTAGAATGGTAAATGAAAGCATCTGTGACATTTGGGACGTGACCAACATTTTGTTACAGTTCTGTGGACTACCCCAAGACTCTACCCCATTTTATTTACATATGACTGAAGGAAAAACAAAACACAGAAAAGAGATAATTTGGTGGGTATTTTCACTGCCATGTTCCTGGAGAGATGTTTTCATCCAGCTTGTGTTCAATTCACATTGCAGTCCATCTGCATCCAGTGTTAACGTAGGAGAGTAATTTTATTTCCCTTTCATTCACCTCCTCATCTAAGAAATAGAGATATAATAACATATAGTGGAGTCCTAACCTTGGCTGAGGTGATAAGAACCAATTATTAACCCAGTGTCAGATTCAGATTAAAGAAAAAAAAAAAAAAGAGAGAGAAAAAATAGAAAGAAAGACACGGGAGTAGGCTTTAACATGTACTTACATCCCCAAATGCCACCTCCTTAAGGACAACATTCATGCTTATATTAAGCATATGTTTCAGTGATTTACTGATTTATGCACTAGTCTTCTCTTTGAGCATTTTTTAATCATCCCAAATAGAAACTAAAATCTTTACTTATACATGTGCACACATTATATAGCCTTAAATGCTTTAGAAGAATGAATTAAAGCACTTAGATTTTATTTTGTTGTTTGGAATTTATTTCAACATTTGGAAGCACTCAGTAGTACTTCCAGAATATCCTTCTGATGGTGAAAACTATCAGATTTCTTAGTCTTTACAAGAGTAGCTTGATTTTCCTACTGAATGGATTACTAACAGCATAGCTCATGTGATACACAAATAGAATTAGGATATTGTCATATGGCAAGATAGAACTTAATCCTCTTAAAAAATTCTGCTTCATACCCCATGTACAGTTTTGCCCAACTGAATTCGATCATTCAACCACTGAGTGTCTTTTCCCCACAATAACTGCTGCTCTTGCTGCTAGGCTGCAAAGCACCTTTGTCCCAGTTCCTGCAATCAGGCTGACTTCCACCTTTAGAAGCCCAAAGAAATCAGAACTACTTTATTATGTATGAGCTTTTAGGAGGAGAAATTGCTTACATGTAAACATTCACAAGCAGGCCATGCAGTAACCTATCAGAATTAAATTATATTCAATATAATGCCTTACTGCAGGAAAATAATTAAACTTGTATTCAGAATTATTACAGAGACCTTGAAAAACTTTGTTAAGGAAGCCAAGTTTTCAAAAGCCTTTGCAATCAGTTTTGTAACTAAAAAGGGAAAAAAGAGCTAGAAAAGCAATTCACACCTGTGCTTCTTAGATGATAGCTGTTCAAAATAACTGAATAAATAAAGCTGTACATGTCAGATCAGATCACCTACTTTAAAAACAATTTCTAAAATAAATCCAGCCCCTATTAGGAGGTTCATTAATTGATATGCATTATTATCTCATTGAATCCATCATTTATTGTAATTTTCTCTTTCTGGATGCCTGGGGGTCAGACTGTAGTTCTCCATACAAGCTGATGTCGTTGTCAGTTCTTTCTTCCTCTTCCTTTTCTCCTTCTTATGTTTTTTTAAATTCTGTTGCTCTTATTCTTTGTTCTTCCTGATATTGCCATCAGCTACTACACGCTCAGCTATCTCCATTGTCCTTACTCTCCACAGGAGTTTCCATGTCATGGGAACACTCTGGTGGCTCATAAAACTTGTACTTCGAGCTAACAGAAAGCCAGGAGAGCCTGGGCAGAGCAGTCCTGATAACCTATAGGATATCATACCCTGTACTCATCAAGGTTTGGCATCTCCACCTCTTCCAAACGTCAGCCATGTAGTCATCCCACCAGAACATCAGGCTTGCCTTATTCTTACTGCATTGCTCTTCTGAATTCACTCTGAATGACTTGTTTCTACTTCGACCAGCTCCTACATTATTTCAGCGTAACCTAGTTGCTCCTTCCCTCTCACAGTCACACATCTCAAAGTCACTTCCCATGACTTTTGCTCAGCAGAGATGGTTCACTGTATCTTTCATCCACATTTTGCCTGTTCCATTCCCCTGATGAGTTTATGGGTCATTCCACAGTTCATGTGCTCCTTTTTTTTTTTTTTTTATTCTTTTGCCCCCAGTATCTCATCTGTGAACCACTGAATCTCTCTCCCCCACAATACCTGCTGCTTTTGCTGTTACACTGCAAAGCATCTCTGTCCCAATTCCTGCTGTCCAGGTGGCTTCACCCTTTAGACATTTGCACTCTTTGTTTCTGTTGTATTTCTGGCAGAGTAGCTATACTTCTCCCAATTTAAACTGACTCCCACAGCCATAAGCTGTCTTCCAAAACTGCCTCTTCAAATGCACCCTTCACTTACCACCCTGCAAAGGATTTTGCATATTTCTTACAGACATGAATTGATTAAACGTATTGACTGTTTCCTTCACTTCCACTCAGCTTCTGTTCCCTTTCTTCTCCCACATTTTTTCTCTACCATAAAACACACAGAAAGATTTCTCATCTGCTCTCCTTCACTAATCCTTCCATTTGCCCAGTGATATTATTTCTACTTACATGGATTTCTCTTCCACTTCCTCTCAGTTTCTCTGTCTTTAGGAATAAAGACTGTTCTGTCCATACTGCACGTAACACAATGCCTGGCCCATGATTAGATGTCATTACAGCTATGAAAATAATCTCTCAAAACTATTAGCTTTGCTTAGAAGACAAATCTATAGTTTCTCTGAAACAAAAAAGAGCTGGATTTGATTACTATCTAAATCTCCTACAAAAATACTACAGAAAGCCAAGACTGACTAGGGTAGTTCATTACATTAATTTCTTGAAAATGTTTAGCATAAGCTGTTGCAATTAGAAGCCCCACAGAATGCTACAAAGAAATAATAAATAACAACCTGTCATCCTCTTTTAAATGACTACATTATATAAAGATATGTCTTTCTGTGATTTTAAAGACTTTGCTCTTTTTGAAGTCTTGGTAAAAGAATCTATCATGTTTTGTTTAGGCTGAAAACTGAATTTATCTTTGTATCAATTTGTGAGTAACATGCCTGGAATATTACCATGTTAAAAAATATGCCACCAACAAATACCTTAAAAACACTTTCTATTTAAAAAAGCAACCAAATGCACTTGATGCAAAAACCAGTGGGACTACTGGCTTAGTTCTAATGACCTGGACCATTTAAAGAACATCAATAAGCTCAAGGTTGCTTTAGCACCTCATCTATGACAAGAACAGAGCTATCACACAGCAAGGCAGCCAAAATTGTTTCGTTTTCCAGACTCACCCTAAGTCACCTTAGGGGTCTGCTCTGTCTTCTCTGGATTTCATTGCTATACAACTAGTAAATTCCAACATAAACTATCTGAAATATTCCTCTCATTACTGTACATTTGTTTCAGAAACATCCAAGACAAACCAATGGATCTGGAAAAGCTCTGCACCTCATCAATTAAAAAGCTCATTTTTCCCCTTGAAAATATTGAATTACAGTATTCCAAGATAGAAAAAATAATTAATGCTTCAAAAAATGAATATTTGCAGATTCAGAATATGTTATACCTGTCTAGAATTCCAGCTACAGTCCAGAAAGAAAGTATTAAATTGATATGTGGCATTAAAATTCACTCTATGTTATGTGGTTCACAAAATGACATATCTAATGGAACATGTTCAGAGTACTTACACTGCCAAACACTAAGCATTCTCTAATTCTAGTGTAATATTTTCTACCCACTAATAATTAGGCTTTATTTTTATTCTCCAAAAAGTAGGAAGGATCATCATACTATACATGTTCAATTTATGATTGTCATTGGAAAGTCCCTCTGATAGATTTGCTTGATAGATGCATACTGTGCTTCTTCCCCTTTTTCTCCAGACTCTTTCTGTCTGTTTAGGCATTAAAATGCCATCAAGTATGTGCATAGAATATCTGGCCAAAAGGGACCATGATTTTATTAGGGGATTGTAGATCTATTTTAATATAAGCATCTATTTTCCCCCATCTCCACCCTCTCCCCCAGGGTATAAAAATGGTGGTCAAGAAAACCCTCTCCCACAGAACACACTTGCTTTCTGAATACAGAAATCTGCTAAACGGCATTATCATTTAATATGCTAAACTTCCTCTCCAGCACCTATGTATTAATTCTTTCACCAGTTATTTGTATATCTCAAAGTAACCTCTGCCCAATGTTTCATTAGCATCTCAGAATTGCACACCTCCCTCTTCTTCAGGCAGTACTTTAAGGGTGTCCACTGCAGGCTACAGAACTGAAAGTCACATTTTATTTCTGAGAAGAAAACCATTCCCGGGGCTCTTTCTGAGCACCTGGCATTGTATTACCCCGCCAGAAGTCAACAGCTGATGGACATACAGGTGCTCTTCTTTGCCTCAAGGCAAAGATCACTCACTGTTATTGCTTGCGCTTTGTCATGTATGTTTGTGTCTCTGCACAATGACAAATAACTGTTTGTAAAGCTTTGCCTACCACTGTATCTCAGACACTTAAAATGACTATATAGGTGCAATTCATTTTAATGATTGGTTCTGTTCTCTCATACTTCCAACTCATTGTTCAGTAAATTAACTTTGTCTCTCTTCCCTTTCAAAAGAATGCTGTGAACAGCCTTTCACGACACCGAATATGTAATTGATTATTTTTCTGAGGTGCCGTCTTGCTCTTGTTGTACAGCCTATTAATTAACAAATAGTGCTAGGAGTGCAAAATATTAAAATATGCAGGAGAAACAGGTATCGATGTGTCCATAATGAGGCATATGGAGTGATTTGTAATGCAACTGAGAACCAAAGTTGCTATAAGATGCTGTAAGAAAAGTGACCTGAAATAAAAAGACACGGAGAATTTAGAGACAGAGCCTAACACACACAACCCCCACCCCCCTCCCCACCCCGAGCAGCACTCATTACACCAACCAGTCCAAGTCAGGACACTGCTCTGTATTGAAGAAAGGAATAGGAAACAGAAACGTTTTCACGTATTCCAGCACTGCCATACGTCACGCATTGTAGAAAAAACTAATACGGGTTTTTCATGAAGGCAATATACTAAGTTGTGGCAGAAAGATGAACTGTCATCAAAGCAACTACGATAAAGATAAAAGATAAACACTTGCAATTGGGAATGTATTTCTAGGAACTGTTTATAATCTCCATCACCTAACATAATGTCAGTGGAAGGTAAATGACTAAAACACAGGACTTCTGGTGATGCCTAAGTGAATAGCCAAGTGAAAAAAAAATACAGTCTACAGTAATACCAGGGAAGACAAAATGCCAGTTGCTGAGTTTAACCTGTCCGGCCCTTGGTTTCACTGGGAGGATGCATACGCTGACCAGGGAGAGCACAGACACTTTCTCAGAGTACAGGACAGAAATTACAGTGAGTTGACAAGATGTTTCCAATCAAAACTGAAAAACTGTTGAACAATATCAGGATGGAGGCTTCTCCAGTGTTTGTAGGAAAGACAGATATTTGATCTGTATGCTGCATGGATATTTTTAATAGGAATAAGCAGCAAGTTAGCTTCTCACCTAGATATTTTCCTTCTCTATGGAGACCCACGGTGGTGTTCTCCATTGATATAGTCTTGAACCACACGGCTGTGTGAACCACAAAATCCATCAAAGGGGAACACTAAGCACAACCTTTCAATTTCTTTGATTGTAATTCGATACTTTAGACAAGAACATAACTTCTATCGCCCTTTTAATTCTCTTTCAGTTTCTCTCTTTCAAAAATAATTTGGCAATTTTTTTCCACACAGTTTTACATTATTTGAGAAAGAGTATATGTAAATTTATGGGAAATGAAAATAGCAGGCTGATGGGAATAATTTGGTAAAACTATATATGAATAAAAATGTGAAAACACACTGTTATAAATATCTTGATCCATTAAGTTTTAGTACCAAGTATATTTTCAGCCATATAGGACTGATCTCCACATCTTTCTTTCTCTACAGAAGTCATAGCTCAAACTTGGAATATTACATACGGTTCATAATTGAAAGAAAATACTATCAACTCTCAAAAATTGCCCCTAACTTAGTAAGTCAAAAGAAATTAATTCCTCTGGCATCAAAATATTTAGTTCATGTATGAACAATGGAAACTATTAATATGCACATTTCCAGAGTTATTGGAGCCTCTGTACACCATTGAGTAAGCATGTTATAATTAAAAACTTTTCTTTCTATATTTAATCGTGTCATTACTATATGGCTAGATATCCATAGTTAGGACTAAATGACTTGATACCTTACAATAAACATTACAGGCACTGTTTCAGAAACAATTTACTGTATAATCATGCAAACAGTGAATTATTTCTATTTAAATGCATAATTTAAACAAATTGTTGTGTACAATTTAATCACTACGATAGTCTGAGAGATGAGGAAAATTGACCGTTCAAACACACAAAAAAAATCCAAAATATTATTCATAGATATTTTTCTTGAGGTACTGGTTTTAGCCAAAAAAAAAAAAAAAAAGTAACATTCAACAATTGCCAGCCCTGAAGTTAAATTTTGTCTGTCAGTCAAAGATGGGGTTCTATGCCTGCTTCCTCTCTCTTTAAAACAGAGTAAATTGGTGAACTTTAACTTTTCTGAAAACCACTTGATTCCGTCTGCAAAACTGAACTCAGGAACTGTTCAGGTTTTGGCCCTCTTCAATCAGCCATCATAGAAGCTCAGAGTAGTTCAGCTTCAGGCTGAGACACCCTCTCCCTCTGATTCACGACCTGCCATTCAAAGGAAACCAAATTCCAGTATTAAGAGATACTCAGAAACACAGAGATAGCTAAGTCTTCACAGCTGGTGACAGTTTTTATTTCATAGGAACGACATTTTCAAACACTTCAAAAACTAAAAGTATGCATTTATAAAAGATCAGCAAGACTTCAACAATGTACGTAAATCTACAATCAAATGGATACATTGCTGAAAAGCAGGGCTGAAGATGAACAGTGGAAGGCATTTTGTTCACTCTGTTCATTTACCACTTTTTGGCACACAGCTAGCATTTCCAGAGTTTACTCAGGAGCACTTTACCTTTTGTAACAATGACGATAGCCTGTGAGATGGCTGATGAATGCTTCCAGAATGATGAAAAAGCACAGCTATACAGTATATAAAAACCTTTACATGCACTGGCATGAGCTATCCTGAGTATTAGAGGACAGACAACAACAGATAAATAGTAGTAAGACATTAAATTGGTCTACGTCAGAGAAAAGCATGAAAGTTTAGAGATGATTCTCAAGTTACACAAGAACAAGAAGTTTCTCCCTACACATTTTACTAATCTGTAAGCTGCAAGACTGAAAAGTGTGTTTCTGTCCATGTGACAGATCTGGGGGGCTGCAAGAGGGGAGCTTGTTTTTATTGTAGAGGCAAGAGCATAAAAAATCATCACATTTGCTGCTGCAAAGGTGCCCTTTTTTATGCTAAAAGCAAGGTCTGTGCACTTATTGTGTTATATGGAATTACCAACCGTGTACAAACTCATTTTATAAATTTAAAACATTAACATCTTATGAATATCTTTTTTCCACAAAGGGCCCAGGTACAAAGACTGTGTCCTAACTGGAACCCAAATCCAGTTTTACCAATCCAGGTCCTATTTCACAACAACAAAGCAGACATCACAGGTTATATAAAATTTTCTTGCAGAACTAAGGATTGGGAAACGTAGAAGGAGGCATTTAGATGACACAGCAATCAAAACATCAACCTACTCCCCAAAATATCTGCATATAATGCTCCTAAGCCCTGCTACTTTGATATCAGAAAGCTAAAAAATAATTGCCTCCATGCACTTTTGTGCTCTTTCATATTACCTGATCTGCTAAGAAAATAAGATCCTGTCTGTCAGTACTTTGGAATCTCTCAATAGAGATTCTTGTATTGAATGTTTCAGAGGATTTTCTAGAAGTTCATCACCAGAGTGTTTGTATTAATGATACAGGCAGCAAAAGAAGTCTAGCTTTCTAATCAATTACATTGCAGACTACTGCCTAAGCTAATTATTTTAAAGAGTGCATAGTTATGCTCCAAGCATGAAACTTTAATGAAAAAAAAGTTATAATCAACTGGCAACCACACTGTTATAAAATATTCCCAACAATAAGGAATATGGGCAAAAGGGTCTTCTTTTGTTTTCCAATTTACTGCCTTCAACCTCCATGCAAGACCTACATGCCTCTCACTGCCTTTCTAAGATTAATGTTAGTTTAGGGAAGATCAATGATTCCTTAGCCACCAGCTAAGGGAAAAAATCTTTCATTTTTATATCCCACTTGCCAGTTTGTCACAGGTAAGAGTGAGTATGCATTTGGGTCTGATAGGCTCATAAATAAAGCAAATAGTGACTAGAGCAATATACTGAGAACTGCTAAAAATGTTTTATTTTTATGCCTACTCCTTCCCTCATTCCAACCTCCAAAATACCACCATAGAATCTATAAATTTCAAACAGAAGATGTGCAAGGCCTCCTGTAAGATGATGTCTTTCAGTTGTCATCCTTTGACACGGATTAACCTGGTACACAGCATCCCCAAATTTTTGGTGGATTTTAGCAGACCTGAATAATTATTATTTTCTATCATTTGCCTTTGAAGAGGACAATATATTGAGTTTGCCTGGCTGTTCCTCACATAAGGAAAAAATAACTTTTTAATTCTTTACAGAGTGGTAGCATGGGCAACCTATAGATTTACTTTTAATTAATATTTCAAAATAATTACACCAAAAGCATTTTGTGGTTTTTAAAGTCTGATATTGTCTGATGACAGACAACAATCTCTAACAGTCACCAAGAAGAAATGTAAAAAAAGTAAAGTCACTTATTGATAAAAGCAATCACCAAGGAAAAGGCAAGAAGAAACACACAAGAAAAGAGAAAAATGTTTAAAAAGGAAGATATGTGGATAACATCTAGTGAGAGAGAGCTCATTGATGACAGTGTTGAACAGGACAGCTTTTCATTCAACCATGACAGAAGTTAGGGAGCAAAAAGCTATTTGAAGGGAGGTAGTAAGAGAACAAAGGTGAGAGAGGTCCTGATATCATCTGTATGATTAATTCCTGACTTAAAAATGCACACGTGCTTTTCCAGCAAAACTGATATGATAAATAATATTTTCAAATAAATGAGCGTGTGCAGTAAGAATTTTTCCCCCACAAAAAAGCACCAGAAAAAAAGCACAGATTTTCTATATAAAATTGAAATTTTGATGGAAGTCCCTTTGAAAAAAATACATAAAGCTAGATATCATTTCCAGAGAAGTGCTAGAAATATCAGTTGGAGGGTTTCCTACATTAGCAAATCTGTATTCCTATATTTCTAAATTTCTGTATCTACCTTACTCAATTGTAATCTTGCAGAACTTTTTGCTAAGATTTAATTGTTTATTGCACAACTTGTATATATGACAGGATGTAACTTTTTAAAATGTTGGAGTGCCATGTGTCTGTATAGTTTTTATTTCAATTTGAGAAACAAACAAAAAAACCTCAAAGCAAAAAACAAACATGAGTTCTTCTAACACAACACAAAGAGACAATATATAAGATTTAATTAGATTATTCATAACAGTCAAATATCAGTCAGGAAAACTCATTAGGGCACTGCGTTGTTTTTGCCCTTTACTAACGAGTAATTGATCTCTAACTATAAGTCCTTTAAAGACTGCTGATTAATAAAAGTTCTGACTATGCATACTTGAAATCTACAGCAATCATTACAAAGACTTGAGAAAAGACTGGAAAACAGGCAATTTCCTTTTAGTTGCTATTCTAATTCACTTTCAACTGCATAAAAACATTAGAAAACCACTAGAAATCAATGTCTAAAACTGGCGTTTCTCAAAAGATTCCACAGTTTGAGCTCAGTCCAAATAAAACATATTAGCCAACAACAAAAGACTGGAAAAGCACGGATTCCATTTCCCGTGTACCATTGTACAGGCAATGTCTTTACATATGATCTTTATAGTTTCTTTGCTTTGGTTCCACATATTATTGGAAATTATCAAATGTGCATTGTTACATAAGAAATGAAGAAAGGGAATACTAGATCTTGAGCAAATATAATCCTTCTGAAAAATGATATGTGTTCAAACCAATTAGGTACTGAATTCAAGGATTTCAAATAGTAAAATTACTCTCCTTCCCAAACACTCATCTCTTTACTAGTTTGGGTAATACTGCCATAGATGTCAACCTGCTACCTCCTTGAACTTTAGCCCTAGAGGAAAAGAAAAATAATGACGAAAGTGAGCTCTAAAACTTTCCTGACACGTCAGGCCTCCTAAATACATTGCGTATTAAGCAGGAAGCCATTTCTTCTCTTTTGGTACATAATTTCCTGTACACTAAAGTGAAAACATCACATGAAAATAATGTTTCAGGAGAAAGAATAGAAGGGGGTTGCTTCTGACATCTCATTGAAAAGTCAGCACCTACCCCATGGACAGGGATTTACTGTCCTTGAGGAAGTCCACTTAACCTTGTAGCCTTTTCAGTCACGTGCAGAGGAAAACATGCTCCCCTTCTTTCCCCTCAAAAAAGTACCCTTTAGCATCACTATTTCTTTTGTATCTTAGAATAGAAGTAATTGAGCAGTTTTGATTTGATGTATCACCTGTGTACTTCATATGCTCACCCATATGATTTAATTTTTTTTAATACAAAGCTTGAAGGAATTGTAAAACAGACAGCTGCAAACGCATAAGAAAATATCAAAGGAGATTTCATGAGATCTCGAGAGGAATGCTTATAAAACCAAGTGGACATGAAAGAGATCCAGGAAAGAGTCTTCTCAGATGTAGATTAACTGTTGATGAAAACAAATGTTTGAGAAACAAAGGCATTAGTTTACAAGCAATTCTGAACAAACACCAATAAATCAATGAGACTGAAAGCAGACACCAACCTGAATAGGGCTTTTCAAACTTGAAAATTGGCTACTTAGATAAAACAACTAGGACAGTATTTTGTGTGTTTAAAGGTCAGTGTTTTTGATATACTAATAAATAAGCTTTTGTCAGAGTCCTCCATGTCATTTGCATGGCAGTAAGCAAACATCATATGTTTTCAAATGCATGCATCCAGCTTAGAAAGCATCCCAGCTAAATCCTAAAGTCTTCCCAAAAAACTGAATCCTAGAAACGAGAAAAGCAAGCAGCTTCTTATAGACATTCTAGAACCGTTTCTGAAAGTGAAATGGCAGAAGGTGGCAGTTACCTGGAATGGCCAAAGAGGAAGATTAAGATTGTATTATGAAGCCTAAAGAGCTAATATAGTCTGAGGTTGTTTCTCATTTCTGCTAGTTTCACTGAACTAAAAACCAGAAGGAAACAGTGGCTGACCTGAAAACAGAGGTCACCAACACTTTAGTTATATTGGCCTTTTTGTTCGCATATTAAACCTTCAATTTTCAAAGACTCAGCAGTTTCAGATAGAAAGTAAAATAGAAACTTAACTGAAACCTATATAATGGTTCTATATTTTAATAATAGGGTTTAATCTGAATTAGCCATAAACACAATGAAGGCTTGAGCAGCACTGCATATATCAAAGACTCATTGCCACGTAGCTCATTAACCTGAGAACACAACATTTGTAAGCACACGTGTGAGCAGAACTTTATGACTGATGACATCTTGGATTAGTTGTAAGTAGACTGATTCCATTACTTTTGAAATTACTTCTTTCCACTAACAAAAACATTGTGCTTTTTTTGTATTGATTGTTATAAATACTATGCTGCCATTAATGAAATAAGGAAAACTAAACCAAAGGAACAGACCCATCAGAATTAATTGTTTACAACTGAACTACTTCATTTTATCTTTTCTTTCTTTTTCCTGGCATCATGCATTATTGTTATAGGCTGAACTACAAATACTATTGAATTAGAAAACCTGTTGTTAAAACATTACTGTGTATGTGTGGTACCTCTTTATGACAGTAAATGTATAGAAACTTATAGGAAGATGGTTTAGAAAGAGGCTATAGACATTTTTCTTGAAAGCAGGGAAATAGCAATTTAGTAATGTATTTGTTTTAGCAATTAGGAAGGAAGACAGAATTATTTGTTTAGAACAAGGTCTTATGCATTTATTGAATGCTGGCAAGAAAGATAGAGTAGGTATGCTGAGAACCAGGCTTAAATATGTTTCATGTTGATGGCTGGACTTAAATGACTAGGATAAATCATTCCTAAACTGAACATTAAATCTCAAAAATATAGAATTATGAGAAAGAATAATCGGAAATACTTTCTTCACTGGTGTCAATAGATTTTTGTACAATTTTCAGTTACGAAAGAATTTCACTCTTTGGATATATTAATGGACAGTTGAACTCATAGCATATGCTGTGAGTTTTCAGTGTTTGGATGGTACACTATGGGATGCCAAGGAACACTTCACAGGCATAACATAGGTTGTTTATCTGTTTTAAAACGCTAACTGGTTAGGATTATTTCAAAGTTTTACTTCTCTCCATTCCATATGCAATACACTTAGCAGAATTTATATTTTAAGAAAAAACCCAACATATTTGATGGGAAATCTGCATAAGCAATGAGTACTGTATCAAGGTCTCCAGAACTATGGAATAACAGATTTAGGCACCCATAAAAATATAATCTTTCCATGAGTCTCTACTGAAAACACAGGTTCAATAATGTAATGTACTCTTCCCACAAGGTTTTCTCTGTAACTTTTGATTAAAAATGCAAGCTTTGTGCTTTATTTTATATCAGAAAGACAGATGTACTTCAGGGCATGGTTTAGGAGACATGGTAGTGTTGGGTTGACAGCTGGACCTGATGATCCTAGAGGTCTTTTCCAACCTTAATGATTCTATGCAATATTTTTCTCTCTCTTTTGCTAGTCTTACCTGCACAGATGTGATGGGAGGCCCTTTCCATACATGCAAGTGTTGAACCTAAGAAAGCGAGCCTGTAATATCAACTAAAGGTTTAAACTCAAACCTTCAAGATAAGTAATTACAGCCATGAAGAAAGCCCAAATTCACATCATATATACATTTCAAACCACCTTTAAAAATCAAAGACTAATGCTACACTATCATTTTTTCCATCGGGCTCTGTTAATGATTACAGTGTGTTTTGTAATAAAATGTTTAAGGCAGAATCATTTTCACAAACTAGTCCAGTGTTTTTAAACAGAAAATGGGAATTCTGAGCCATCTCACTGTAAAACATATTTCTATGGAATAACTGCAATGTAATTTGTCATAAGCTTCTGGGTGATAAGCATGGATACCTGAGGATTGTAACATAAGCAGTAACTGTGAACCATGAATTTAAAATGTGATAAATAAATGCAATATGGTCCAATACTCCTTAAAATTGAAAGTAAATTTCCTCTGGCTTCAGTGGCCTTTGGATCATGCTTCAGTGTGTGGCAGTTATTATTCTTCAGAGTATGCTTATAATAAATTTTCCTGAGAGGAAGAATCAGGAATAAAGAATTTTAAGAATTAAATAATACAAACCCACATCAGAATTTAAAGAAACAGATAATTTACTGAGTGTATCAAGACAATTAATGGGGGGGGGGGACACATTCTCAGGAAGCTGATGTCATTTCAAAGTGAAAAATCAGTGCTGGAATATGTGGTTTTCCAGGTTGTTTCATGGAATTTTAAATGACATTGACCCTTGAGATCTCTTTTAATTGCTTATGTATTTTATACCATGTACAGAAAAATGCATATTAAATCCACTATTATTCTACCCAAATATTAATCATTGACAGATTGTACTGTACTGTAAATGACCTATTGCCTGCACAGCACAGCTACTGAAAAAGGAAAAAAAGGTCATTAAAGGACAGATTAGCTTCCAGAAATTGAGAAAACATAAGAGGAATCAACATACTCATGTCTGTCCACAGCTATACCATAACTGGCAAGTAGTAAAATTAAACCAGAGAAGAACTGTAGAGCAAAATCATTAGTGCTGAGGACCCAATGTCCACTTCACACATGTTTTGAGACTTTTACTTTGGACAAGCTGGGGTCTGGTCCTGGAGGCTGAACACCCAGTGATTGGTTGGAGTGTGTTAGGGTTGTTCCTAGAATGTATTTTCCAGTCAGTTTCATCCAAAAGTAATCCAGGTCAAGTGCTCCGAGACTGCTTCATATTATGAACCAAAGCTCAGTAGATTGGGGACAACTGGGAAATTCAGAAGCATACTCTTGATCAAAAATCAGTACAGGAATAAAACCCAATGAAAGCAAAAAGAAAAAAAAGAAAAACACAGATCTTTAATCATTGCATCAAGAGGTTCCAAAAGAAATTATGGAAGTACAATATGAAAGTACTAAGTATGGCTTAGTACAAAAGAAAATACTTTGTTGTTTAATGAAAGGAATTGACTGACAGAGAAAGAAGAGATTAGATCTAAAATGATCATGTCATTTACTTTAAAAAAGATCAGTGTCAAATTACTGAGTACTAAGTTTCCTCTTTCAAACAACAAATTCACACAGCTGGACATCAAGTGCAAAATGTTGCTAGATATAATACCGAAACACTCAGGGTGAGATCGAAAGGGAAATAGTTGTCCTGCCTTATACAAACATCTTAGATGTTACACTAAAGCCAAGCTGATACTTTTAAGGGGTTTAGCCAAAAGCTGTTAATATAATGACGACCCACATTCTCAAAACTGAGATAATTTTGTTTAGAGTACCCAGGAAACTGAGGTTTAAGAGCTTAAATTCATGCTTAGAACAGGAAGCAGCAGGCTTTTGTACTGGACTATCCAAATCTCAGTGAACCACATTAGCCCTTATCCTACTGTAAGTTTTGTGGGGTAAGGGAATGTAGTATGATACCTTCCCTTATTTTGATCTAAAGCTCTTCCTTGCAAGGATGAATGTCTGCACTTATGCCAAAATTTTGTTGTTTGAAATAAATTAACATCTTCCTGTCAAAACAGAAAATATCTGTTCAGCTCCACAGTCCATTATGTGATGGTGAGAAATTTCCAAACTAGAGCCTAATACAAATGCAAGAGTCTGTTCTTCTGTGTTTACTTATGGATAGTATCTGCTACTATTGCTAGACATTACATAAGCATACGAAAAGACGTCTTTAGAAATTGGGAGGTAGAAGTGAATAATCCCGAACACCAGTAAGTTAACTAATTTAAAATATAAACATTAGCCTAGAGACAGATTCCCACAGCTTTCCCCCAAAATTGAGCTATTTAGTAACCTATTTTGAAATGTAATGCCTTCAAATCAGACTCATGACTAGGCATTTAACTAAGACAGTGCCCAGAATATAGCAATTAATTCAGAGTGCCTTCAGATCTCCCCCAGTAGCTGTTCTCACCAGCAAATCTACTCCATTTTTCAGATAGGAGCACAACAGACAAGGCACATACGTACCCACTCTTCCCTCCCCTGAAGTACCAGCACTGGGGTGCTGCACGTGAGGGCTAACAGAAGAGAGATGGACTCACTGCAGCTCTACATCTTATACTTTAAATGCTGGCATTGTTAGCCCACCGCTGTACCCACGCACTCATATTATCAATTACCTCCAGCCGCAGCTCTAAAGATAAGGGTGAATCACCCCATCATAATTTTTACCACTAAGCACTGATCTATTTATAAATGTTTCTGAAAGATACTCTGTATAATGTGGATTCAGAACTATGTATTAGAGGAAAGAGCCAAGGAGTATAACAATACATCTTAGATTTCCACTGAACATTTAAACATTAAAAAGAAAATTCTTTTTATCACATTTTAGCTTGTAACATTTTCTCAGTACCTTTTCAAAGCGTCCATGCACAGGGACAGCTATCTGAAAGCTGTCCAAGAATATATCTTCTTTCAAGAAAAGAACAAAAGCATTACAAACAATGTTTTTATGTTTGGAAGTTTTTTTCCTAAGAATTTTTTTTATATCTTTTTCTTCTGTATCTCTACAAAGGTATCAGCGTGCCTCATTTACATCATAAACCGACTTTATTTTACAACATCTTGGATCTCCTCTTTAAGTGCAATGGTCATTGACTGAGTCCAAAACATGCAAGCCATAGTATACATACTGGAAAATTGGAACTGAACATGTAGGTTAATGTCCAGGAAAGCAGGCTTTTCAAAACTGAGAACACTTGCCCATCTCAGGTGCAAAACTGGTAGCCCTTGGGAGCTGTGTAATCCAGAAGACATTTGCAGTGTTGAGCAACTTCTTGATTTGCCCAGATCAGTCTACAAAATACACATAAGAATCCACTGTATAAATTTGTACACCAAATGTATCAGCAGATACTTACTGCCTTACTGCACACGCTACTGTCAAATGAAACCAATCATTTTACAAGATGACTAAAACTATGGGTTAAGGCCAAATATACATTACAATGAGGCTGCATAAATTGCTATTGTCCCAGGTAGTTCCCCTTCAGTTGCAATCTCCCTAGAGAGCCAGTATTTCTCTATTGAAAGAAACTAAGCTAAAAAATAATCATGCATGCCAATGTTTCAGTAACTTAAAAAGAAGTAGATGCAAAACTCATAACATCTGAGATTTACATGTACGACATTCTCTAATGACAGCCATATTCAAGTGCTGATATGATGATAAAGCACTTGTGTCCAGTCTTCTACAGTATTACATAAAGTCGATAAAGATCCCTCTGGCTTGGTATCACAAAGGTCCAGCAGTGGCTAAAAAAGACCCAGGCAATACTACAAAAAACAGGGAAAGTTTACATTGTGTTCCTTCCTCAAAATAATCCCCACAAACTATAGAAGATTGGAATACTATCTCAGGATATGATAACCTTTCTTGATTATTATGCTTTGATATATGTATTGAAAACTAAAGATCCCTACTGGATTTCTTTATGAAATAAAAATAGTGATACTTGTAAAAATAACTGCATTTAGCTTACAGCTGAGGTTTTAAATCTCAGAAATTGGGACAGTCTACCTTAAAAATACAGATAAGGATCTAATCTAGCCATTACAGCCAACTCCTCCACTCAGGAACATTAATAAAATCAGTAAGAATCAGAGAACCTGCACATGCAGACAGGAGAATTTGCTCTATGCATACATTGAAGTCCTCCTCTACTGAAATCAGAGGGAAGAAGTGGATATGTTAACGGCCATGAGACATAATGGATGTGCTTTGGGTTAGATGTGACCTCAGACATAATGCTGGTCTTGGAAGGTATTGAAACACAACCTTGCATACTTCAGAAGTCGATGCTTCAATAGAGCAGCAAAAGCAACAGCTCCCTTTGCCATAGCCAACTTTTATCTCATTCAGTACTTCTCTCCTTTTTACCCCAAGCCAGGGGAAAACTACAAAACCTAGGCAGGTAGGTATTTCGAATAGTAACGGGAAATAAAACTAGGAGCCTTATATTGCCTTTCAACTGCAACAGTGCAGGACGCATATTTGCATGTGCGTACATAGGAATAAGCAAACATACTCAAAAATCAAGCTCAAATAATCAATCATGTGAACAATAAACAGGGAAGCACTACGGTACCAGAACACATGGACAGAGAAATTAAGTACAGTTTATTCTTTGTAACAGATTATATATAGTACTACCTTTGCTAGATTCCATTTTAAACAATGCATATTAATAATGCCTCATTTAATTTAACAACGTCTTTTACTAAGAAAAGAAAGCTTAAGGATTAACAGATTTAGTGCTCTTAAAATGTGTGTAAAAGGAAAATGCTGAAATACTGTGTATAGCAAACTGCTGCAGCTATTAATATAATCTCTGAAGGGTTACAAATTCTGACTTTTAAGCAAAAATATCAGTGACATTTGGAACTGTTTGTTTAAAACTGTAGACTGACAGAATGGGGACATAAAAACATACGGCTAAAGAGAATAGATGCAGTGATGGTATACACAACTACTTGCTATACTGATATTTAAAATATATCCTTTGACGTGTGTATTTTTCTCTATTTTCACAAATTAGTTTTCTGTAAAGTGCTCGATCTATTTCAAAAGAATGATAATTTGACTTATTTTTAACATAAAAAAGAAACCCTTTAATGTTTCCTCATAGTGTGATGTTTCCTTCTTCTAATTGTAAATTTTAACAGTTGTTAAAAGTGCTTTAAAGTCTTTAAAAATTAGAAGTATTTAAAATAATTAATCTAAAGTAGTTTAAGAGACATTTACATTCCCATATTTCATCCAGTATGCACAAAACTGAGAACATCCTACTAGTTAACCAGTAGAAAAAAGGGGGTCAAAATAAATGTCTCTTATTACGCAGTGAAAGGTCTCAACACCTGCTATTTACTAAGGTTAGCACTGTTCATATTACATAGCTAGTTCCTGAAATATGAAGTGTATGATGCTACAGAGATGGACTGTATTATCACACCATTCATCTTTCTCCCTAAAACAAAGTAGCTCAGGGAGACTTGAGGTTGGTGTAACCAGTGAATTAGACCATCTCAAGCTACGGGCGTTCACAAAGCACTAGAAATGGACAAGTTAACTCCCTTATAAATCAAATTATTTTACATTTACTGTTTTCTCTCAGCATGCTTGCCTCTGCTGAAACAAAGGTAAACCTTCCACTCAGCAACAACAAATATCAGCGTGCTTTAATTTCTATTTAACCATTAGGAAGAAAAACTTAGGGAATTTTAAGTCTTAAAACTAAGATTGAAACAAGGGCCTTCTCATTGTCACCAAACTTCAGTCAAATGTAGATTTGAATGCAAACCTGCAGCTTGAGGCCATCTTTGTTTTCTCCTGATGATCCTCTGCCTTATGATTACGGTGGACAGTCACATACGGCACTCTCCCTTCACAGTACTGCATTGTTTCACAGCATCACCACTGCAACAGAGAGTCTCTTTAACCATTTAGGAAAAGTGTAATATGTGTTTTGTATTAAATTGTAGCATTCTTATTTTCTCTTTTTGGAGAGTTTGCTTTTTTCCTCTAAGAGCAATACCTCACAGCTAAGCTCAGAATACCCTTTACCACAGGATATTTCTCTGGAAGTTGTCAGGGAAACGGGAAGAATGAGAAGAATATGAGACAAAGAGAACATAGCTAAGTCCTAAAATGCCATCTTATTCAAAGTGAACACAACTAAAACGTCAGTTGCAATTGTATTGAAGACCTAAAGGAGTTACAAGAAAGTGGTAAAGAACCAGTTAAAATAAATTCAGAAAGTCTTGATTAAAAAAATTGAAGGCACAAGCACAGACTCCAAGCCATAAGGCCAGTAAAAAAAGTCAAGGAATAATCACTGTTCTTCCCTTTGGAGACTTCCATTATTGTTTCAAGACATCCTTATTCATAATGAAAATATAAGAACAGCTCCAGCTTTCAGGTACCCTCTTTAATAAAGAGCCTAGATTAAGAGGAAACTGGAATGTAAAAGAAATATACTTCAAAAGGCAACTCGTATCACCTAGGCATACCTCACTCCATTTTTTGGCTGCTCCAGATACTTGACAGTGAACACATCTTCATCCCTGACACTCAGCATGTTGTACAAAGTAAAATCTCCCAGATTAATTGTCTTAATTTACTTGCTTACTGATATCTGCATCTGTACGATGGTAAGTCTGGATGAAATGTAATGGACTGTGCTGTGTAAAAAAATCACACTGGATAAACCTAATGGTTCTTTCTGCTTTTGAGCTACAAAAAGAGGAATAGTCTAATCATCACTGTTTACAAGGCCTATTTAGAAATACTTTGGCAGCACAGACATATTTTAGAGTACTAGCAAAGTGTATACCTGTATAACCGCAGGTATTAAAGGTTCAACATAAGCTAATAGTAAGGATACTACAAGTTTAGAACTACAGATTAATCCTATACCCCTTCAAACCGGCAACGTAGATAGGAGCAGAACTGTCATAATCTGAAAGTAGGAAAACTTGTGTTTTGTTCATTGGCCACTGTCTCTTCTTTCCCCTTTCTCACAGTGTAACAAGCACTTACATAAAACCTCTCTTTGAACCTTTTCTTGTTTCAGTATTCTCATCAGTTTTCTTTCAGATTTCATTTGACTACCTGTCCTTAGCAGCCACTGAGGTATACGTTGAATAGAACGTCAATTTTACTTTCCTCCTCACATCACCCCAGCTGAAGAATGTCCCTCAGGCATAGAATTTGTTTCTGCACATTCATAAAAGTGAGACAGACAGGGTAAGGATCTGCAATAATGCAAATAAGGTAATCAGCCTATGCCTCAAGAATTCATTTAAAACAACAGCAAAATTTACTTTTTCTCAGTGATTTTGACATCAGGACTAAAGCGTTTCACTGGATATATACATATTCTATGAATATGTATATTCTTTAAACATCTGCTTTAATTTTCTTATATTCAGTCATCATGTCTGAAACAAGTATGTAACTACAAAAAGTTAGCATTTGGATTTACAGTACAACCAGTAAGAACAATTAATTGAAGAAAAAGTACCAGGCACTAATTAAGAACTACTGTTTTGAAGTAACTGACAGTATAAATGCTTTTCCTGAATTTCTGTGAGACTGTTTGAAAATTCATCAAAGCACTTCCACATAAAGTTGGGCTTTGAAATATATAATCAAACTCAACATTGGTATAGATCTCCCTGCCCATTTTTAGCCTGATTGCCTAAGGAAGCAAAGATAATGTAACCACCCTGTGTGTCAGCCTCCCTCTTCCAGCCCCTACACTTCAAAACTGTTGACCAGTTTCCTTCAAAGACAGAAAAGTGTTAATAAAGAATAACAGTATTTTCTCAAGCTTGAAAAATTCTTTTCCAGGTAGAGAAGAGATAAATTATTGGCTCTTCTGAGAGAAACCTGGGCTTTATATATTCTGTTTAATCAGTAGCTGGGAAGACAATCAGCTTCCACAAAGCTGCAGCACACACTGCCATGTGTGTGGGTTTCTTAGAAGGATTAGTGATACCCAGTGCTCTAGTTTAGAAACACACACTTCTTAGATCAGCATCACTTAGCTCAATAGCTCAGGCAAAAACTTGCCTATTTATAAACACTACAGAGATCACTTTTAGTAAAAAGCCCAGGCTAAAACATCTTAGAGCTTCAGCAGTTGTTGAGAAACCCCATGTTGAGTCAGGGTTTGAACTTTATAAAAGCCTCAGTTAATGCTGTAGACTAGATTACACCCTGAGGTGCAAGCGTCTTTTATCTCTAATTGCCTGAAGGGCACGATTTCCATTTAGAGTACAGAATTACAGAATGGTGGGGTTGGACGGGACCTCTTGATCATCTTGTCCAAACCTCCTGCTGCCTGCCGTCTGTACCTGAAATTTGTGGAATGAGTCTATCTTTGACTCGGCTACCTTCATATTTGCTTTGTTAGATATTTAAGTGAAACCATAAATATGTAGATTAAAAAGAAGCAGCTCACTTTATGCTTGGCACTTCTGCAAAGACAGCCAACAAAACAAATTCTAGAACGGTCTATTCTCTAGAAATAACCCAACATGAAAAAGTACTGAAAAAAAAATTTAAATTCTGCAGGACAAAAAAAAAAATCCCTATTTCCACATAACAACAGAGTGTAAAAACTCTTCATCTTTTAGATGAAACTCCTGCAATCCATGCAATTCAGCTACCACACATTAGCTTTTCAGTGCATGAGTACCTTGAAGCACACACTTGAAGGCAAGTGCAGCTGCCTTGGATGTTTGATAAACAATGTTTTTAGCAGGACAGGGGGAAAGGTATATTTTAAAATGTAAGTGACAATTGCTTTACTTTAGAGGAGCTCTCAGGATTTAAGCATCATCTTTCCAATTTTTGCAGACAAGAAAGAGGACCAAACAATCTTTCAAAACCCTTTATCTATTCCACTTTTTCCATAAGTCTACTGAAAACTCAACAATAATAACTTGTGGCTCAAACTGAAAAACACCACAAAGAGGACTCTCCATTGTAACGGAGTGGAAAAACTGAAGATACTCGAACATTGTCCAACATTCAGCACAGCTGTAATACTTAATAAAACATTAATAGCTTGATGCAATTAATCACATCCATATTTTCAGAATTAAACTCTTGACTGAGTTCAGAGGCACTTGGGTTCCACCTTAAATATTCACTCACTGTTAATTTAAAAACCAATTATCTAACCTGTAAAAACTTACAAATTAGCTTTGGTAGAAGATTACATTAGTTCGATTTTTATACAATTCCTGTTCCACAGAAGTTAGATTCCCACAGAAGCTGCCTGAAACTATTTGCAAGGTGACTCATGTATCTGGTTTGCATTAGAATTGGAACACATCAGCTGCCTTAGCTGGTACACAGCTGAAGCAATGAAGAAGAAAGCAAACGAAAGAGAGGTACAAAGAAGGCACTCCTTTGGCTCTGACGTTCTTCCTTGAATTCCGTGAATTAAGGGACCAAATCCTATGAAAACAAAAACCACTGAGTTCATAAAATCTGTTCACATTTAGCTTCAGCTGACTACACAGCTGTGTCCATTAACGTCCAATAGACTACACAGTCTGGGACTTGTGGACAGTGACAGTGCTACATTACAAAGCTTTTTTATCCAAACAAACAGAGATTTCCTCAGCCCACTTGTTTAGATAGGCATTGCCAATCAGTTCAGAAGTTTCTCCAGACACAGCACTACTGACAAGAACATGGGAAAGAACATGGGAAAAATTTTCACCCTCAGGGACTTGCCTGTGACTGGCGGCTGATAAAAGACTTTGTGAGAATTACTGAAGCAACATGTACTGCGTGTGGCAATCTGTCCCCTTCATGTTTTACTGAAATAAAACAGGCACTCAGTAGGTTTTCACAGAACTTATTGTACTTTTTTTTTCCTTAAGCTTAGATTCTTTAGCTACAGGTTTATGCAACTTCCCTGTCAACAGTCATTGTAAAGTCCAAGAGTAATGCACTTCCATGACCGAGGTCTTGCAGTGACAATAAAATGATGTACTACTTTTTGTCACCTCCTCCTGAAAAGTATATGCTTTGACTTGGTAGATAAGCTGTAGCAAACTGATTGCTGATGTATGAAATGAGAGCAATTTTTTGATGAACAAAGGGAAAACAGAGCACCCTGCAAGTTTGCTGCTCTGCTGAGCTATTCACTGGGCACAACACAGAAAAAGTAACATGACTTTTCAGCAGCATTTTAAATTAATAGTTTTTGTTTTAAATAATGTCATCTATTTCTCTCAGAGTTAGTCATTTACGGTTTTCACAGCCAGCCTCGGGGTAGCTCCAGTTCTGAAGACCCTACTCAGGCAAAACAGTATTCTGTTTCAATAAGGACTTTATCTTCCACCCTGAAACTCTGAGTCCCACCGCTACAGCCACTGTATATTGTTATTACATGAAACATACATTCTACAGTACTAGACCATCTTACTGCCTACTATGAGTAAAGCTGCAGGCCTAGGCCATTTGTATTTTGCCTTGCCCTGCTTGAAAAGATTTCAATCAGAACTTGCATATTGCCTTCTGATATGAACATGGAAAAACGCCTAAAGCTATCTGAATTAAATTTGGCACAAAACATTGCTCTGAAAGTATTATTTAACTAGTTTTTGCCTACAGCAAGGTTTTACAGCCAAGCTATAAACTGCGTAATAATAAGATGCCTAATAAAAGTGCTGACAGACCATTCACAGCTTCAGCAGTGCTCATTAAAATGCACTAGAATAGAACATTCTCAGGATGAGGGATTCTCAGTGCCAAGGAACACCTGACATCTTAATAAACATGCGCATTTCTCGGCATGTGCACTACATGCTCACTTTTCCTCTCTGGACAGCATGAAATTACATTACTTTCTGCAAAAATAACAACTTTGGAACAGAATATTAAAGACCTGTTTAGTACTAACATAAAATCATAACCTACCTTTACAGAAGAACACACAACTTTAACCAATATTTCCATAAAAATTAACTTCAAATGAATACTTTACTGAAGGATTTCATAATGGATTACTATGCCTCAGGGCTTTATTTTTTCTGGGTGTCCTAACTCTTCCTTTTTTCATAAATTCATTTAATTTTGAAAATACGCCCATGTGCTACAGTATTTCCTTTTAGTCATACAAGCCATTCCCCTGAAATAGTGTGAAAGGGCATAAGTATTGTTTTCTTGTCTAGAAGTCATATGTTCAAGTATTTGGGATACACAAAAGAACTTTGCTACTTGCTCCCAGGAATAGCAGAATAGCATCCAGGCTCAGATTACTAGTCTGAAAACACAAAGGCTGGGAGAATTTTAGCTCCTATGGAGGGAATTCCCAAAAAGCAGCAAACACAAATCTCATAGATGACTATGAGATTTATGAAATTATTATGGAATTATACAATCATATCATAATTAATACTTTTGCTTAACTCAACCTCTGCCTTACAGCAGGACTAACTTCAAGGATAAGTCAGCTTGCTTAGGGCCTTGTCCTGTTAAATTTTGAGTGTCTCGAGGGAGGAGGTCCTACACCCTCCTTTGGGCAACTCTGTGGGAGATTCACATCCCCATTTTCCCCCCTTAAACCACAGAGGTGCTCCTAATCCTCTTGAAAATAGCTCTGACATACGTGTAATCACTAAACATTTACTGGGCTCTAGTGCAAGAGCTAAACAGGTCTAAGCAAACCTTTCACAGGAGAGAGCACAGGCCCAGCTATCCTCCTTGTTCCAGTGCCTGTGAGCAGTTTGTATTACACACAATTTAATAAAAGAGGCATTGGAACAAGAACTGGAATCCCAGCCTACTCCTGGAATGGAATGAACACCACCCTCCGGAAACATACCTCATCCCTTCATACTGGTGGTTTTTTATTCAGAGCAGAACATAACACAAAGAATGTCCACTGACTCCTGAAATTCAGTCACAAATCCCTCCCATGTAATGATTACCTTAATACAGAAATAGAAGTTTGATACAAAGCCTTGCTGGCAGAACGCTGTTCAGAGAAGTGCTTCAATCCAATAACAGAAAGATACAGTAGATATAGTAGAAAGATCAGAAGAAGAATATTGGCTAAAGAGCACAGATAAAAGTGTACAACCTGGATATTAACAGTTAAATGAATTATTTAATTGAAATGTAAAAAAATATATTTTTGTTAAAAATTTTCCCAAATTCTAAAAAATTTTTTTATTTTTAATTGCCTACGAAGCATCTGGTTTCTAGCATGAAAACACAATTTTTCATACCAACTATTTATCTCTAGAGAACCTCTAATTGGACTGGCGGTCACAGAACAACACAATTTTCAACATTTGTAATGCAGGTGCAGGAAATCTGCTTTTACACGGCACTCTAGTCTGAAGTGGCAGGTTATTGAAACATCATTTCTAAAAGAGAAATAGGTACAACACATAAGGATGAGGACTGGAGCACCTCTCCTTTGAAGAAAGGCTGAGAGAATTGGGGTTGTTCAGCCTAGAGAAGAGAAGGCTGAAGGGAGACCTGATTGTGGCCTTCCAGTACTTAAAGGAAGCTTATAAGAAAGATACTTTACATATCAAAAGACAAAGCATTAATCCAGTTGAAACAAAAATCTCATTCTAAATCCTAGGGTTCATATATTGGTACACAATTTTTAATATACTGGAGTTTATAAATACAGGAACTTAAGGATATCCCTGTTGGGTCAGAGCAGCATCTGTCTCCAAAAGTGGCACAAGCAAATGCTATCTGCTGGAAATCAGACAAGCCCAGTCTTTGTATTTCACTTCTTCCATGCTTCCTGGTGTTTTATTAGGTGAAGGATATTAGAAAGAACATCCCTGCTTATTCACTTGTAATCTCTGTATGGACATGTTGCCCATGAATTTGAATCTGCCTCCACATCCTCCTTTAGCAACTAATTACAGAAGTCCCAGAAGTGCTTTCTTCTATGCTTTAAACCAAACTCCTAATAGTTTCATCAATACACTGCAGCTCAAACATTGCAGGATTTGGGAAATAACAGCTTGGTATTCCCCATGACCTTCATGATTTTGTGAACATTCATCATATCAACACTCAGCATTATTATGTCCCAGCTGCCTTTTTTCCAGCCTTGTCTCTTCCTTATAAGGTGACTGCTCTGTTCCATTAGTCATTTTGGTTCCCATAGACAAATATGTTGTGAAAATAATTCTTACAGACAGACATAAATAATGCAGGAGTTTCCTCAATAGCTCTTGATCAAGACTCAACTTCAACGCTTGGTAAATATGGAGATGAATTCTACTAAACCTAACCTTGATCCTGTGGCAGGATTACATCATTGATTTACCGTGTAAAACATAACAAGAAATATGAGAGGATCATACCACAGGTCAGGAGAACCCTAGAAATTTTAAGTCTGATCCCATCTTTGCCACCGTTTTCAGCAGGAAAAATTTAAAACTATCCTATGACAAATGCCATCTGGTTCTTCTTTTACTCATCATACAATTCTTTGATTAGTTCCCCAGATCACCACCATTTAGACTAATAGTTTTCCACTTAACAATAAATATTTTACAAAAACCTGTACATGTTCCTTTCTAATTCCTTTTCCTTTATGAAGGCGTCGTGGTTCAGCCCCAGTTGGCAACTAAACACCGCGCAGACGCACACTTGCTCGCTCCCCCCACCCCTGTGGGATGGGGAAGAGAATCAGAAGAGCAAAAGCAAAAGAAAAAAAAAGCTTGTGGCTTAAGATAAGAACAGTTTAATAATTAAAAATAATAATAATGATTATTATAATAATATTATAATAAAAAGGAAAAGGGAAAAAGGGAAAAAGCCAAAACACAAATGATACAACCACTCACCACCCATCGACTGCTGCCTCCCCAGCCAGCTCCTCCCAGGTAACATACTGGGCATGATGTTACATGATATGGAATATCCCTTTGACCAGCTTGAATCCGCCCTCTTAGTTGTGCCCCCTCCCCTCCTGGCTTCTTGTGCACCCGGCAGAGCATGGGAAGCTAGAAAAGTCCTTGGATAAGTGTAAGCACTACCTAGCAAAAACTAAAACATCAGTTTCTTATCAACATTATTTTCATACTAAGTCCAAAGCACAGCACTATGCCAGCTGCAGTGAAGAAAATTAACTCTATCCCAGCTAAAACCATGACAGAAGGTCTTCAATTGTTCTTTCTTTCAAAATTTCTCTGAAAATATTACATGTAATGCAGATCATACTACAGAACTACTCCAGAAAATACTACCTGTTGCCCTGAGACTCAGAGATACTAAATCAATACAGCCCTGGCCCCCTCTGCTCCGTGCATTTTGCCAGTGGGCAGGAGGACGTGGCTCCTAGGTCTGAAGTATCCAAGGTTGAGCCAGGAGGTCAGGCAAGGTGAGGATCAGCAAGGTAAAAAGGTGCACCCAGGGTCCTGACAGCCCAGAGGTCTTTGCTCCAAGCAGGTATGAGTCAAAGGACAGCAGCTGTGTTTTACAAGGAGCTCTTGCAGTCCCCGTAAAGGAGTTCCCCATTTTAAATGCCACGATCATGGATTTGTCACCATACAGTTTTACACAGGGCTTCTCCACAGTGCATGTAATTATAGCTTCAGAGAAAAGATATCAGTATTTTTCCATTTTCCCCAGTTCTATTACTTTAATTTTTAATTCAATATTTTTTGAATATTTAATTTGCTCTTGTCTTCACAAGACATTACTACAACTTAAAGTTCATTTTAAGTGCCTAAAAGCAAACCTGGTGGTTCTGTCAATGGCCCCCAATAAGGCCTCTGTTCCATATCATGCGCAGAAAACATTCTCATCATACACTATAATTTTTGTGTATGACGACCTTATATACAAATGGAAGATTTACTGGTGTTAGGAAAGACGGTTTTGTAAGGAGGCTATGCAAGCACAGACTTCGTTGTTTAATCAGGTGTTTCCTGCTCTCGTTTTTTTTTTTTTTCCTTCTATGAAATTTTCCTCATTCACTGTCCTAAAGGGATCCAAAAGGGCAGTGGACACTTCTCAGAACTACCTTTAACTGAGAATAATTTCTAAACAAAAGTGAGGTTAACATCAGTTCAAAGCATTTACAAAAATAGAGCCCAAGCCCAGAAATGTGAATACAAAAAAATAAAAAAAAAAAAAAAAAGAGGTGCACAGGAGGTGTACGGAAATCAATGCACCTCTGGAATTTGTAGTGTTGCAATTTCCCTGTGGTTTAAATGACAAAACTTTTCGACCAGTTTTGAGTACTGCACTGTATTGTGTAAGACAGTGTCCCTATACACTTCCTCCATATTTCAAAAGAGGGGTTTTGCCATTTATTGCCATTTCTCTGAAAAAAGAATAAATTTGGAAATTCTTGTCTTGCAGAATTTGAGTCTCAGCAGACCATCTTGCTTTTTTCTTTATTATATAATTTCTTCATTGCTTTAAAGAACAAAAATCTGCATACTAGCTATGCTTCACTTCAAAATAAATAAGTGATCATTTGAACTGCCAGAAAGAAAATACCAAAATGTTACTTACTTCCAAGCCTGTAAGCTGGATTTTCTTAATAGTACAGTTGCATTTTAGTTTGTCACAAATTTCTTTGCAGAAATATATCTACAATTCTGGAGCTTAGATTCTGATGAATACCCCATAAGTGACAGTGCTTAGACAGCAGGTCAGGCTATTCATGTCTCTGAGAATGCCTCTTCAGACTTCAGAAGCAGTACCAGTGATGTCTTCACTGTAAGCAATGTCTGTACTCTATAAGAAGCAATCACAGAAAATTAAAGCCATAATGACACATGCAAAAGAAAGTTTTTTGTGATACAAAAAAGTCAACTAGAAATACGTGGAAGCATTATGTCAACTGAACCAAATACCTCCATTTTATTTGCATTTCAGATTACCTGTTTATATATTCTTGCTCACCAAAAACCCACCACCACAACCAATAAAAAGCACGTAGCTATTTATAATTGGGAAGAGATGTTTGTTCTCATGTACTTTAGAACCTTTCTTGCATAAATTTTCTTCTGCTTGCAGAAAGCAGTTTGCTGTAAAGCCTGCTTGCCAAAAGATCAAATTGTGTAGTTTTCATTCAAGCAAAAGTCCCAGTGAGAATTCTACTTGATCAAGGACTGATTAAAGACTACAACTTAAAACCAAAAGGCTAAAATTTTCAAAATGTGCAGAGAATTTAGCTACTCTTTTTCTTTCAATGTTAATCAATGAAGTGCTTTGAAAGCCTCAGTCCAATTGGAAGATGCAGCTACTGAGATAATTCATAACTGCACTTACAAATTTAAACAATACCAAATAGACAAGGAACTGGCCTAAAGGGACAGGGCTTTCAGGAGTGTTTACCCATGTTCTTCATTGAATTTCACCACAGAATTTCCCCTAATTTTAATGGAGCAGAGTTCAGACAACATTTTCTATGCTTTTACAATATTAGCTGATTTATAATGGCTATCCCTTGCAGGATATATCTTCTAACTCGTTGTTTCAATCTACTGTTTTCCTTGGTTTACAGCATTTCATAGGTTCATAGGCCAATATATATTACACTTTAAAATTACTAATAGCAGAGCAGTACGAACCCCTATGCAATTATTGCCTCGATCAGAGCTGGTTTTGGTGCAAAGCCATCGATGGCACATCCATACACAGCCACCACAAGCTGAAATACACTGATAATGTGTAACAATCTGAAAACAATTAAGTTCGGCAAGAGTTTTTTATGCTGTCCTATACAGTCACCTAGACCTCTGCCACCCTAGAAGCAGCACAGTACTCCAATTCCTGATTTGAATCTATCTTAATGTGTTCTTTCAACCAACTGTGAAATGACACAAGTTAAACGAAGATTTTAATTCCAAGTGTTTCCCTAGTAAACAAACAGCACTTTCTCATTTCATTTTGTACCCTAGAGGCAAAATCTCTTTAACCAAATAGCTTTAAAGAAATGTAACTTACTGGCATTCTAGGTTCACAGAGGTTAAGTAAAAGCAAATTCTCAGTCAGGGCTATCAAAAGCTGAAGAAAACTCCTTAGTAAAATTTGCTCTTCCAGAAAATATTATAATACTTTCCTTCTACAGGAATCTTTGCATTCTAAGACAGGTCATAAGAGCTTACACACAAACTTTAACACTTACATGGTAAGCAGCAGCAGCAAAGCATATACTCCCACTCAGCTGCTCACGAAAGACAAAACACACTTTTCCAGTCATCCAAATGTGAAGAATTGCAACAGTCATTACTTACTGCCAACCCAAATGCATATATATTACTCACACAGTACTTGAGCCTCATGTGTTTTGTGCCATTTGTAACTAATTTATACACACAGACACCTGAGTCCTGGAGCCAGAGGTGTTGCAGGTGTTACTGATAGGCACACATTTTTAAAGCTGTGGGAGAAACAGGCTTGTTACTTCTTTCCTGAGTTGTTCCCAGAATAATGGAACCGAGTTGTACAAAGCTGAGAGGTTGTACGCAATGCTCTATTAAAAGTAACACACAAGGAATCATAAAGACTAGATAAATATTTCCTCAATTTCTACTAAGCATAAGCAGTTCTTGGGGCAATCAGTTTCCAAATCCTGGATGAATGTGATTACTATTAGATACTTTTGATTTTGGGATTGTGATTACAACTGATATATTTTTTTGGTAATCATCACCTTGCAGAGAGACAATGCATTGGTTCTCTTACTTGAATGTATTAAAATCATTCTCTGGAACACATTTCTGAACTAAGAGCCCTTGAAGAAAAAAAAATTAAAGGGAAAGAAAAGGAGCTTTGTGATTACAATTCTAAAAGTCAAGCAACTCTGAAAAGCTTTCTGTAAACTATTTTGTATTTCTAAGGTCTGAGACATCAGCTTCAACTCAAGATTACAAGTCCTGGCTCACTTGAGGCAAGTCTAAACAAGAGAATTTTCAGTGAATTTAGCAGTTTTTGGTCAGTCATTCCATAGCTACTTGAAAGGCTAAACCCTAAGCCATGGGAAGAAGTCTGTGAATGTAGCCTGGGACAGGCACAGGGACAGAAAAGTCATTTCACCAGTGTCCATCCTAACACACAGCTTCATATACCCTCACAGATAGCTTTCAAAGTTCATAGAATTTTACATCATTTAAAGATACCCCGGCCTTCTGGGAACAGTCCTTTACATAGCTGAAGTGGCATGAAGTAGCATTCATTCATGCACAGTTGTATCAACCAACCAGGAAGCATGAAAAAATTTAGGAATATTTTCCTACAACCTTCTTTTATAAATATTTACAAAATCAGGCTTGGCTAGTAAAATTATCCATTTTTCAGTAAAGAGTGCTTTTTGAATCATTATCAGTGGTTTTAATTTCTTTCATGGGCACATCAGTTTCAGTGCTTTTTATATCAGCAATTCAGTTTCAATATGAATTTCTTTCAACCTTATTGATGATACTATGAAATATCTGTACATCTCATCCAACTCTAGTCAGTGACAAAGTATCACAATTTTCTTTTTGTCTGCTCTACACTATTTATTAAGGAGTTTGTATTAACAGCTGTTTCAGTATATTTATGTATGAAGAATTATCTACTCCGTCGTCCTTTTTTCCCACCTTGCAATTGTACCACCACTTGTACTACTATTAAAGAGGAAACCTTGTGGCCTCTCTTGCACCAAGTTTATACAGATATTCAGTCATGAAACTTGCATATCACATAAGGCTGAACATAAGCCTAGAAAGGAAGACCCTTTGTGTTTAAGGATAACCACTAAACAAAGGAGACTAACTGTATCCTACACTTCTGGGGAAAAAGATCCCACTTCTCTGATCCCATATAGACCCTTCAGCCTCTGAAGTCCTTAGCAAGTTCACTCCTTATTGCAGTCAGCGGAGTCAGTCTAAAATATCGAGCAGCTCACAAGACTGGAATAAAAGTCTTCTACTGATGTAAAAACAGACTTTTCTAAGTAATACACCAATACCTTACCTATGAAACAGCTTTACTGTATGAAACACATGATTTGGATGGACTTTCTGTTTGATTATAAGCAGAATCTAAAATCTTGACTCCAATCCATTCCTGGATACCTGGAAGCCACCTTTCTTCTACTTGCCTTGAACTGCCATTGCAGATGAGGTCAAAATTCTTCTGCTAAAGCTCTACTGTTCAAGTTTTTAGTGTTTCCTTTTTGCAATGCAGGTATTCTAATGCTCATATTCCCTTTGTAGTTTTAGTTGGAAAGACAACATATTAAACCAAACTCCCAACTCTTGAACTTGATAATGTCCCTGATTAACTATTTGTCCTGAACTGCTCCCTCCAAGCAAAGTAAACCTGACCTGAATAAAATAATTTTTCTAGTTTTGCATGATGTAACAGCATCCATTACTCTATACACTGCTACAGACAGGCTTGCAAGGGCCTTTGCACTCCTAGAGCACTCATAAAGTAACACTTTCAAGAGGATATTTCAGCTGTGCTTGTGATTCTGACATACCTTTTAACACCTAAGCGTTCCTGGAAATTTTCTGAATATGTTATAGCAGAAAAGTTTATTTGGTCCTAGGGATTTCAGAAATTCTGTATGTGACAGGGAAGCAAAAAAGCAGATTATCTGTGAGCAACTGGCAAATGGGAGACTCAACTCTTTTTACCTATCTGGTATTTTTCCTATTTGGGCTCAAGGATAAAAAACTCTGGACACTTTTGTAATACTGTATTTACAAAGACAAGAGGGGATCTATATATGATGGACCTGCTAAAAACCACCAACACCCATTGACAGTGATTTTTTAACCAAAACATTAACAATCATCAAAGCTGATACAAACCATAAAAGTTAAATCTTGTAAGCTTAAAATAGGCAAGAACTCTTGCCTTGCCTTAAACATTTCACAAAGTCTCTTTTAGCAATATCTCTAAAGAAGGGGTTCTTCATGTTGCAGACACAAATGCATCAAAGGAAAAATAAGATAAGAATACGTAGTTTTCAAACAGAGGGAAAACATTCAAATTAAGTTATGAACACTTCAGTTCAAGCACACCAGGAAAGCACTCAGAGAGAGACATGAAACCAGCACACAGATTTTCTTTCACATTTGAAGGTGATCAAAGGTAACTGTACAAAGCTATATGTAAGCTAAGTGGCAGAAGATTAAACAACCTCTGGAACAAAAGGAGACACGGTTTTCCTGAGCTGCTTTGTCTGACCAGAACGTTTTTTCATTAAGCCTTTTTCCAATTTCTAGTTCAATCACATCATTGCCAGAGTAACTAACTGAAGCTACGCCTTCAGAGCACTCTGAAGAAACTGATGCCGTTGTTACAGCTCAGCTGCAAATCATGCATCTAAGGCAGCGTTATGATTAGGTATAAGGGAACGATGAGGAAAGACAGCTAATATATCCATATTTTAATATGTATCTATGGTACCTAATGATAACATGTTGATTTGAACAGCTACTCACTTCAATCTTCTAATTTACTGGCTGATGGAAGGACTAATTTATATTATGTAAAATTCAAAGGAAAGTTCAGGAAGACATCCAGAGAAGTACTGTATAAAAAGATACCCTCTTTCAAATGATTCACACTGATGCAGCTATCTGCAAGGCATCTCAAACAACTACCGATTTTGTTGATAGAAGTGCAGTTCATGGATCAATGCTGCTCCACAGAACACCCTGTTTACCGAATTTTCTGAGACCACGAAGAAAAAACTTTTTGATAAAGTAAATGACTTAGTAACAAATGTTGTTTTGAGAAAATAACCAGAACGTGTTTCATATGATTGCCTGCTTAATTGAAACATGGAACTGGTAAATTCAAACCGAATAAAGTAAATGCTTTTTCCTAGAAAGTCAAAATCAACAGTGAATTCTTTTTGCTATAGAACGTGAAGGCTAAGACTTCCCCAAATTTGTACAGGAGAAAAAAAATACAGGTTTAAATATTTTTTATTTTCCTGGGTTTTGTTTATTTGTTTGGTATTTTTTTTGTTTGGGGTTTGGGGTTGGTTTGGTTTTTTTTTGGGGGTGTGTGTGTTTCTTTGTTTTTTTAAGATGAAAGAAGAGCCACTCCCTCTCCACCCCAACAAGGGTATAGGCCCTGATGGTTCAAGGCTGATGCAGATCTCCCCTTGTAGTTTCTGTCAGAGGGAGCGAGAAATGAAGCACTCTGAGGCATCATCTGTTCAATCCAAAATATGGCAATTCCAAACTTCATAAGATCATAACTCCACAACTGCTTATTTCAAGCAGCATCATTGCAGACAGAAAACGGAGTACGAGTGATTGCTCTGTTTCATAGAAAAAGAAGACATCAACTTTTGCGGTTTTAAGTAAAGGCCTAAAAAATCAAATTTCATTAATTTATAGAAATTTGTGGATCAAAGAGCAGACTTTCTTTTTCCTTTTTAATCTCTGGAGTGGAACTCAAAGAATGGTTTCAATTTCATACAAGACTTTTTAGCACATTCTTCTAAGAACGGGAGAGTACCAGGAATGCAAGGTGTACCCTTTTGCAAGATATCACATATGTCTCTGAAAACTTATCAGTAGTTAGATGAGTTTGCAAGCGTGTTGTTTTAATTAGTCCACAGAATGCAGCAGTGCACCAGGCAGAGGTGCCCAGGCGCTGGCAGCGAGGCCTGTGGGGCGGCCGCCGTGAGCAAGGCGGGGGCTGGCCCGAGCCGGACAGGGCCGGTTCCAGCCGGCCCCAACCGCCCCGCCGCAGGGCACAGCCCGGACCCTCAGCCACGGCACGGGGCGCCGCAGGGAGAACTAATTTAAGAAAGGGCACTGAGGGGTGGGGGAAAAAGTGTGAAGAACAGCCCTATGACACTGTGTCAGAGGAAATGGATGGGAAGAGGTGCTCCAGGCACGCGAGCAGGGATTCCCCTGGCCCAGGCAGGAGACCACGCTGCAGCAGGGGAAAAGCGTGAAGAAAAAGGAACAACAGAGACAAATCATCATGGACTGACCCCATTCCCCTGCAATTCTCAGAGGGAAGCTGTTGTTTTAATCTATTTTAATTGGAAATAATTTAATTTCCCCAAATTGAGGCTGCTTTGCCCATGAGACTAATTGGTAAATTATCTCCCTGTCCTTATTTTGACCCACAAGCTTTTTCACCTTATTTTCTACCCCTATTCTGTTGACGAGGAGGGTGAGGGAGCAGCTGGGTGGGCACCCAGGAGCCAGCCAAGGCCCATCCACCACAGACAGATTGCTCTCTTTGATTCAGATGATAGAGAACCTTAGATGCACAGAAAGGAAAAAGTTAGCGGAAGAGAGCTTAAATGTAATAACAAATGTAGAAGAGCTTTCTAGCTCCACAGATGTGTGACCTAAAGTGACCTTATCAGTCCACTACTCTGAGGCATGACTAATTTAGATGTCCGTCTTGTGTATTATTTGAAAATGTTGGTGCCCTTCCAGCAGCAGTACTTCAAAGAAGCCTTGCTTCTTTCACAAAAGAGTATGTTCAGATTTGACAGGAATGCTTTAAAATAGTATCATCAAGGAATAAAGAAAGTTATTAAATCTTTCTCATGAACAAACTTCACTTTAACATGTGTACTATGTCTTTTAAAAATAGTTTAATCAACACTCAGAATAATGTGTTGTGAATCTGCAGGAGCTCTAGTTAAAAGCAATGCTTTACGTTTTATTTATTCTGTTTTGTTTTTTACCTTGGTAAACTTTTTATTTAACAGCTAAATGGAGCCATGTTAAGGGTACAGTCCCAGTATGCCCTTTTGGCCAGTTTGCTTCCCTACGACTGTTTAAGCAATATTTTATAAAAGATTATAATTGACATGTACGTAACTACCCTTTGACATGAATTTCAAAGCACTTAATATTTGTCTTGCTTTAGAAGTCAATAATAAAACTCTCACTGCTATCAATATCAGCAGAGCTAGGACAGCATTTAAAATATTCTTACTGATCCAAAAGTGATTTTTCTATCACAGTGTACAGCAATTAAAATCGACAAAAGAAATATCTGTTCTAAAGGATAAATGGATAACTCTGTTAGCCCTGATTTGCTTCCAGTGAGAATGTCCACTCTCTCTCACATTTGAAATGTAGCAACAAGTTGGTGCAGAAGGTAGAAATGCCTCTCCCAGTTGTATTAACTCCAAACACACAGAGAGGGGGGCAATCTCCAGAGTCTGGGGACAATTTTAACATGCATCAAAATCCCATTAAGAACAATTTGAAGCCAAAGTCCTGGAAGTTAGGCCCGTGATTTATTTTATTGTCAGTAATTGCATTTTAAAGTAATGTTATTAAGATGAAATTGCTAGGCACATGAGCCTGTCTTTGAAGACCTGGAAGCTCTGAAGAAGAGACAAGTATTTTCCCTTTTCCCTTTGTTCCTTGCTATACATAATTCAGACAAGAAGCCAATTGCTCTGAGAAGAAAAAAAAAAAAACACAAAACCCAAACAGCAACCTTTATAAGCACAGCCTTATATTAAAAATGTAAATTGAAATTCAACTGCCCATGTAACCTTTACCTCCCACTGCTAAAGTATCTGTTAAGCTACTGTCTGATGGAATAACCAAAAGGCTTGTTTCTCATTTACTGGGTGACTGGCTAGCAGTACATACATTTTCACTGTAATGGCAGTGTTGGAGTTTTTGGTTTGGTGTGGGTTTTTTTCTTTGAGGGGCAGGGGTTTTTTTTGGGGTGGTGGGGTGGTTGGGTTTTCTTGTGTTTTTTTGGTTTGTTTGTTTGTTTTTTAAACAATGCAATGATATGTCAGCCACATTAGAAAGCAAACTCTAACATAAATGTTTGCATAACTGTACTAAATTTAATTTTAATTAATTTACTACAATAAAGTTCAAAAGGATGACAGTACACATAAAATACAAAGTATTCTTCTCATGCTGCTCTTGATCGGGGGAGTATCACACAGCAATGGAAATTTCAAGCTTCAAAGTCACGTGTGAAGTTTGGAATATTTCTCTTAGACGTAACATGGTCCTGAGGAGTTTATCTCCTAGCTATCAAGTGCAAACTCAGGAAATAAAGCACATCATCAGTTCTTTGGCTTACATATTTCAGCTTGAGGTTATGCTGTTCTTGAGCAAAAATCATGTTACATTCTTCACAAACTCGGGCAAAATAACAGGAACTTTTGTATTTGATTTGGTGTTTTAATGGATAATTAATCCAAATCAGATGTTTTAAAGCAAGGAACACTTATTTCAGCTATGTATTTGATATGTTGACAAGTCACTATTCTAACTAGGCTTGCTTGGAAAAAAATCAACCTGCTGTGCTGACATGTACAAAAATCCAAACTTTCTGCCTATGAAGTTTCATTTTAGCTTTCGATTTTTAAATGTTAGCACTAAAGTGTTGTTACACAGATGAACATAACAGCTAAATTTGTCACTAAGCAAACTTTACAAACACTGAAAGATTTGAAACATACTGTCAGTATGAAGATGCCAGGAAACTGACAATGCATTTCTGAAAAGAAAATGTTGTCTCATTTTATATTTTTCTAATTTGCAAAAGAATACAGCTGTATAGAGTGGGCTGTGGCAGAAAAGCTGTGAAACAGAGATATGATTTTTTTTAATCAATAACTCATATAAATCGATGCTAGAAATGTAATTTTTAAAGGGTGATGATAATGGCAGTGAAGATGTTTTGATTAAGGAGCTTAGGATCTATTCCACAGCAGATAGGCAAAACTAACACTAGATGTACAGGCCACTTCCCATGACAAGTTAGGGGTAAAACAGTGAGAAAAGGCAAAGCAATTAATTTGCAGTCAACTTCTCGTTGCTAATATGCATCTGTGAAAGGAAAGAACACAAAGGAGGAGGACAGACATTCAGAGGCAGATACTGCCTGTGAAAATACCCTGGGAAACAAACTCTCTTCATTGTGAGTTCCTGCTACAAGAGAACTTTCTTCCCTGGCTGGGATCCTCTAGATGAAAATGTGACAAGATTTAGATAAATATATACCAACATTGTATGACATCACTGAATTGCAAGTCATTCTCTGTAGGATATCAAGGAGGAAAAACGAAACAAAACCACAGTGTTTATCCCTTTTAGAAGTAGGACACTATGACCTAGTCAAAAAATAAAACAAGAGCAGAGAGGGTAAACTGTCTAGTTTGTCTACATAAAATGAATGTCAACTTAGATTCAGAAACACTAATAGCCAAAGCTGTAAGGCTGTTTCTTGAAATGAGTTGCAAAATCATGTGATAGTACAAAAAGTACTGAAGGTCTCTGAGAGTTTAATGTCACTGTTATTCCTTTATGCACCTAACAGTTTTAAATTTCATTATCAAACTAACTTTCGTAGTATTGTCAAAGTTATTGGAACATGAGTACTACTTAAAGTTCAAAAGCAGCAGGATGCTTTCTAAGAAGTTTTGATTTTTTTGTTCCACGTTTGAAAATCTGTGTCTTAAAAGAGTTCACTCACCTCTAATATCTTCTAACACAATACAGGTTTTCACAGCCTAGAAGGAATTCTAAACATAAATTGGTATTAAAAAAAATAGTGAAATTGAGAAAAATTTCTTGAAACCACAAAACAAAAACAACCCCACCAAGAAGTCATTAAAGCATTTTTTTTCTGTTAACCACCTGCAAGAGCTGAAGAATTCAGTATTTACAACTACCGATGCTTACTTAAACAGACAAAGCAGTAACTATTCTTGTATGTAAGTGTTCTGAAAATTCAACTTTCGAGTGGCAAAAAAACCCACCCAAAAAACCCAAGGACTTGGTAAATACTGATTCAGCTCCTCAAACATTCCTGTAACATCCAATTTCAGACATTTTTCCCCATAGATTTTTTCAGAGATGGCAAGTATGATGATCACAGAATTTTACTTATTCAGATGTATTCATTCTACATTTAGTGGTTAGTACTTCAGAATGTTTATTCCAGGATTACTCTAGAAGACAGATCATTCTGGTTTCTCCTCCTTTCAGTCAGTAATATTTTGTTGAAATAGTTCTCTGTGAAAAACAGTGCAAGAATGATGAGATTTTGGGTTAGCTATTTCTGCCTCCAGGAAAACACATTGTATTAGAAAACATATTAACCATCAGTTAATGCTCTTGTGTCAGGGAAAGTCAATTATGATTTTGAAATAACATTTGCAGTGTGTTACACTAAAATGCGCAAAACCATCTCAAAGGCTTTTAAACCTGACTTGTTTCCCTGTTACAGTAGATGTGAATCACATTTAGCAACTTGTTTGTTAGCACGCTGTCTGATGGGATACATTTTGCCTGCAGAAACGTGCTAATGGATGTTCTTTAAATACCTGCTGTACACAAAGAACACCCTCATGGAGAAAGGTGCGATCTGAAAGTCATCCTCTACGGTCTCTTAGCAAAGCTTTGTAAAGCATCCTGCCTTTTATGCCCATACACCATATTTGCTATTTTTTACCCCCTGTTGTAATATATTTAGGAATGAATACATAGAAATAATGTCATGGGGTTTTCAATGCTTATTAGGAAGAGGGCTAAGTCTTTGCAGGTAATAAAGCAACCAGCTGCAGGCATGTAAACTAGCTCTTTTTCATCTATGCAAATATGCTCATCTATTGTTTCCAAACTCACATAAGAGTTTCTACAAATATATTGAACTGCAAGTCTAAATCTCAGTTCACTGCCAATATTTTTCACAACTTCATTGCCAACATTGTCTTAATGCCAGTATGGAAATTAAGAGAGAAAACCACAGTGGTGGCTGGGGCCGTCCTGGAGATGAACTCCTCCACAAATGCCTGGTAACAGAGACAAAAGTAGTCACATTTTCACAGAGGAACAGAAGAAAGAAGGTAGCCAGGAACTATGAAAAAAAAAAAGAAAAGGAACTCCGCCATAGCACCTGTGAGGACTGCAGTACAGTCAATATTTAGCCTCTGAGATGGAAGTCTGAACCCTAGCCCTCCCATCACAGAACACCTGAACAGCTATTTTGGAGACAGACCTAGCAAGTTAAGATGTTAGTTCCAACCAACTTCCCAACAGTTTACTATCACATGAGATTACACTGAAGACAACCAGATTATTTTATATTGCCACTTAAGGTATTCCATGCTCATCTTGCTCATTTTGGTTTTGACTCAAAAGACGTTAGAAACATTCAAACAATTGGTCAACAGTAATTTGGCTGCTCAGAGACGAGCATCCAGTTCAGCAGCAGAAATGAAAAGCTTTTCCAGCTATGCTCCAAAAAAATATCTGTAAGCCTTCAGAAATGGATCCACAAAAACTCATATGCTGAGTGGAAATTTCCTAATGCCAGTACACTGAGTAAGGAGGTGTGTAGTCTTACCAAGAAAGAAAATACACAGGAAAAGAGTATTTCTGAAATCCTGACTCTCTTCAAACACTTGGCAACAGTAGAGGCCTCTCTGTCACTCTGTGACTGCATCATGGAAATCCCTCTTATATCTGGTCACTTTAGACCTTCTTTCATTAACTGAGAGCAGTATCAGTCTTTGACTAAAAATATTGCCAGCGAAAAACCTGTTGACTCTCTGTTTTAAATGCCATAGCTTGAAAAGTAGAGTGCTATTCAAGATGTGAAATATATGTATCCAGTTGTCTCTGCTGTCAAGTGGAATAGGACAGTAGGGTAATTAAGGTTGGAATGGACCTCAGGAGGTCTCACAAAATAATCTCAGCTAGGAGATCAGATCAGGCTGCTCAGGACTTTACCCACTTGGGTCTTGAAAAGCTCCAGGGGTGGAGACCACACAACCTCTCTGCACAACCCATTTCACTGCTTTAGTATACTAATTGTAAAAAAGTGATACCCTTATGTCCAATACCTGTACTAAAAGAGAAGAGAAGGGAGGGACAGCAGAAAGCATACATTGTCACCATTGTGGTGAGTACTTTTAAGAGAAATTGATAACTATAACTGGATGCTATATAAATGCTAGTTTAAAAACTCATTATAAGACTAAGAAATAAAGTTATGCTAATAAATAAAGTTATCCTGAGTTTACAGAGCCCGAACAAGGCAGAAGCATGAATCAAGCACAAGACTGTTCAGCCCCATTAGTTCAAGAGACCACTTACAGAGACAGCTCTTCACGTACCAAACAAGGTGTATGCTAAAAGTACTGCAGCCTTTAAATAGTTGCCTTTGGATCATGCTGAAAAGTATTTTCAATATCTACCTCTTCTGCCTGCCTTCTGTGTCAGTCACTGTGGGTTGTATTCAGACTACTTCCTATAGATGCCTCACTCAATAGCCATGATTGCTGTGGATTTTTCGCAGAGTAGGCACTCTGCAAAAATAGGCCTAATTCTGAAAAAATAGGCCTAGTTCTGCCTGTATAGGCCTAATTGCAGACTTCTCAAAAAGCTTTCCATTTTTTTGCATTATTCTATGAAATATTGTCATTAGCATAAAACAGCCTTTAAATCTTTTGTTCATAAATCAAGATCTATGCTCCAAGGTGCAGTAAGTTTTCCAGACTTAGTGAGAAGACACAGTTTCATAAATGTATAGATTCTTTATGACAAGGGTACAAAAATTATAACTTTGCCTTATGCTACACATCATATAAGTGTGTGGGTAGAAACATAACTTAGGTACTTAAAATATGGAGTTCAAGAGAAAGTGCACCATATCACAAGAGTCTTGTATCAAGTTTCTCAGCAATTAGTCTAAATGGAATACATTTTCTCTGTTTATGTTAATGCTTCTCTCACAGAGCTTCTTTGATATGAGGACATTGATGAGGATGGTAAATGATAATATTTTATTTGCTCATGGTACAGAGTGAGAAAAACCTTTCAAGATTTGTAAGTACTATTCACATATTACAAGTAAGGTTTTTAAATCTTTAGAGAGATTACATGATTTCCCAAAGTCTCATAGTGAGATAATGGTTGAAACAAGAACAGAACTACATTACTTCATGCAGTATCCCCAGTTTTAACCTCTACTCTGATTTAACTCTTCCTCATCTAATATTAGATATTAAAAGTTAACAAGCTCAGAGAGTAATGACCAAGTTCCTGGAACAGAATCCAGTGAAGATGACTTAATACAAAGAAACCATTTCTGGATGAGGAAGTCTCGGAGACACAAGTGGTTGGGAGACAAGGAGAGGACTTTGGCAAAGTACATTCTTCCCTAGCCTCCCCCGTTCAGATGTCACTTGATAAAAGACACTGAGGAAGATGGATCTTTGGCCCGAGCAGTACAGCCATTTATAATGTACCTTCAGTATGTATGCATAAGAAGTATACAGAATTTCCTAACAGAGATTGCTAAATCACTAACAAAGGAGATAGTGGTGTAGAATTAGCACAATGGGACCATTTGTCTATTGGGAAGTTGCAAGAGGCCAACTGTTTAAAGTGTTTTGCCTCAGATTCCTAGACTTTTGTAGTTACTATAACAACACACCAGCACCACCTAAAAATGTTTTCTCTCCTTTCTTTCTTATATATGCACAAAACTAAAGTGTTTTAGAAAATGTGATCTAATTGCAGAACCTCTGAGCAAAGAATAATGTTGACCAAAGCTGGCACAAGTTGGCAATCTCACAGAGACAGGGCTGTATTGCACTGCTTTGTCACTTTATTTTCATTAAACAGTTTCAGCCTTGCCTTTTATTTCCCAGGATCCTCAAGAGCAGTGGAGATTTCTACCTAGACACAGATGAATTCACCGATAGACAGGCTTTGGACAGTATAGAAATAGTATCTTCACTCAGTAGCACAGGGAAAGCTTGGAGCTAAGAATGGACCAGAATAACAACTCCATATGGACAGGATTTGCATATTAACAAGAGTGTAAGTGGTTGCAGCCGTCTCGCCTTTGGAGGAGCCAGTTTCAGCCTCAGAGGAATAGGATATTACTCTACAAATCTGATTACATGTGGATTGTATCAATATGCCATAGATGGCAATGTTTTGCTGTCTAGGGAAATCAAGATGCTATTGAATATTTAATCTGATTATCTTATGGTGGTTTAAATAGAACTTCACTCTTCCAATAGTCCAATAAATAGCCTGGCTGATCTCCTGGAAATGGGAGAAGGAAAGACATGACAGTCTACCCACATTAATAAATGGCTCATGGGATCTGCAATGAATTGCCAAATTACAAAGAGTATTTTCCCACTTCCTAGCCCTTTTCTAGTATCCAGTCTCAGCTACACATTTGTTTAAGATCTTGACTAAAATGACAAGCATTATAAAGATGGAAGTATAGCAAAAATACTAGACACAAAGCTGACCTTTTCATGTGATAGTTACCTCTTATACCTGTGACAGTCTTTTTATCATGTAATATTTTAACCTATTGACCATAAAGAACTTCACAGTGTATATGGATAAATCAACTGATGCTTTAAAGGGGTTTTTGCTACAATATTTCTTATAACAAAAACCTCTAAATGCACATAGTCCAGTTTAGCACTGAGGCTAATCTGTTAAAAAGCAAGAAGGGAAAGAATAAGCTATTAAAGACAATACAGTACTAACATTCATTGTAAAGTTCTTGTGTTTATTTAAAGAAAAACATACTGCACTTGCCTCCTCCCCAGATACTGATATACCCTCAGAATTGAAAAATAAATTTTTAAGACATTTGATGTCTTACTGGTTGTGTTAGATATTCAGAGCAGGTAGTCTAAAGCAAAGAACAAAGGCTGCATAATTTGAACTTTAACTCATACTTCACAGGTTGATGCCTCACTCAGCCTGCAAGAAAAAGCAATTATTGCACTTGAGCTAACACCAGGAACAATATTATAAAAGGGGTCAGTGACACACGATTTCATTGGAGAAAATATGTGCAGTAAAAAATAGAATAAAAAGAATTAATTTTCTTAAAAGCACTGTAATTTCACCTCCCTGACTGAAGAACTGTTCAAAAGCAAAAAGGAACACAATGACATGACATTAGCTGCTTGAAATCTTACTCTGAAGTAATTCTGGAATACATTCATAATAAATGATTAAACTATTTTTTTTTTACTTAAATACCTCATTTTCCCCTATATGTTGTTAATGAAACGCTTTCTTAACAAAAACTTTAAGCAATGCTAGCTTCAAAACAAATAGTAAGGGTGATCTGTTCCTAAGCAATGCTAATTTAAAGTAATCGTATACAGTTCTGGTAGCTTCTGTTTTTAATAGTGGCTGCTTTTATTCTTTGAAACAATTGCTGTTCCTTTTGGAACAGGTAAATTGCTTCAGTGAGTGACAAGTTAGTCCTTTTGCTTTGAGACTGGAAGCTGTTCCTTCAATCAAAAGTAAGCTGGTTGGAAATAACTGATTTTATGCCTCACCGAGTTTGGTCTTGCCAGAATACAAGAGGACATTATCTTACTGCCTGCCACAGCTAAGGGGAAAGGCCCTATGTGACTGACGTACAAAGTGCTTAGCCAGAACTGGTGCCTGCTGCTTAATGAGGGGAACAGGGAAAGGGACAGAAATATCCTTTCAGCAGCTCATGCATGCTGTGGAGGCAATGACTCCAAAAGGCACCACAAAGTTTGGTTCTTGGTACACATAAGCAACCCCAGCCGTGTGACATTCTTTTCTTCAAAGTTCTTGAATCGAAGCATGTACTGGAAACATTTATGGATTATAGAAATATTTAACATAAAGTAAAATTATTTTAAAAAAAAACAACTCAAAACTTTCTCACTCACAATGCCCCTGCTTGCTCTTACTTTGTATTTTCATGTTTTCAGCAAAGTGAGTATCAAAGTACTTAGTTGAGCCCTTTGAAAAATCAAATTGTAACAGAAAGCATTTGCTTATGCTTACCCAGGTCTGACCCACTCTCCCATAAAGCACTGCTTTATTTATCAGGACAGACTAATTAGCTTCTAACTTGTGCTGTGTTCAGATTTGAGTGAAACAAAGAGCTGGAGAACTGCTAGAGACACATTCCAGCTACTGGAAAAGCAGCTGGGGCAGTTCTCATACAAATTCATCCACTGTGGGAAAAGAAAAGTTTAAGCCAGTAAATGCAGTATCAGACAGAGTTTGACCTTTGAAACTGTGTGTCAGCCTTGGTGGGAAAACAAATATACCACTTGTCATTAATGGGCATCTCTTCTACATGCGAACAACAGGCTATTGTATTACAGAAAAAAGCGATGTCCTCAACATCTTACACTAATACTCCTTGGGCGGGGGGACACACCAAAGCAAAAGCCCCAAAAGATCAATGCTCTAATTGTTTTAGTTTTTTAAAAAATAAATTCACTGTAACAACTTAAGTTTTAGGTTCTAGACCCCAGGAAACTGTAAAAGCATGTGTCCTTACAATATCGAAGCTTACTAATAAACGCATATAATAATCTAAAAATTGTGAGGGTGAAACAAGAATAGCTGGGAGCAGAGCAATGCAATGGTACAGCCTGTGCAAGAATAACATAGAAAAAACATCTAAAAACAAATATTGTCCTCTAATTTCTTACCCTCCCACATTTTAAATCTAATAATTTGTAGCTAATGATCAACACCTCAAATGATAATTTGATATACAATATTAGTTTGGAAGCTCAAAGGCTGCACAAGAATAGCTTGAGATGAAATATGTAAGAATGAGAATGTTATTCCAACTGTAATACATCTGCTGAAGCGTGTTTAGACACTAGACTGACTCTTGTCTTTTTAGAGGACACAACACTATGCTAATGTCAGGATAATGAATCATGTTGTATTATTAAACTAGCATTTTTAATAAATTTTTTTTTACTTACATCTTGATAAGAAAACTACTTGGAAAAATCATATTAACCAATATGTCCCTGTTGCCTTATCATAGGAAATAAAACAGTTTACTTCTGATATTAAACATGAAATATAAGTGTCTCAAATGATCGGTTGCCTGTATATATAATGGAATGTGTGTCTATTTAGATTACCTGATAGGTTATATGTATGCACTGGAGTAACTACATTAAGGAAAAAAATAAAATCAGAAAGTGGCAGCTCTACAACTGCTCTTATCTCTCACTTCCTAACTGCAGGCAGGCCAATCTGCTTAATCTAGAACAATCCGAAGTGACAGTCTTTCTTAGATCCTTCTAAGTCAGGTAAACTAATGAAGACACCCTTGCAGAAGCACAGTTTCTGCAATAACACACATGGGGAAAATGAACCTTATGTCCGGCTTTTGCAACAGTTGGAAAGAGAACAACAGAGATAAAAGCCTGCCTCACTATACAGATGCGATCCACTTCGTGTTCTGTTTTGTGTAACTACAGTATCTGCAGCATTTTGTGTCAGGGGATTCTTTGCTTGGCAACATTCATTAAGAGACTTTATATCAAGACACTGATGTACTCCATCTGTTTTGAGCATATTGCCAGTGTAAATCAGCTTAAAGCAAGTTTATACGTCCCTCGCAAGATTAGAAGAATTCTCATTTGGCATAAAAACATCAATTCTCATATGGTCCATTTTCAGGGATGCAAAGCAACTTGGAAAAAAGGCGAACAGATTACTTCAGAGTGCCAATGAGTTGCCTTCAGTACCCAACTCTCTAGTAGGTCAGTGGATCTACATGTCTGATCTGCTAGCAAAGATGTCGTTAAGGTCCTTTGATTCTTTGTCTCCAGAGATCTGTGATATCTGAACTACTGCCCTCTGTGAAGCTGAATTATATAATCCACCCATAAAAGAGAGGTTACTTGCTGAGTTTTCATACCTGTAATATGTCTAGTTTTGGGCCATTTACAAATCTAGCCAAATCACACTACACCACCATAGAAATCAAAACCTAGCATAAAAATATATCAACACAGACTCTACTTTTGAATCGAATGAAGTACCAGAATTAATCTTTTACCTTTACCTTTTATACTTTATCAGTTAAATTTAAACTGAGACTTAACACAAAGCATGCAGAAAGGAAACCCAGAGGAAAATTGTGTGTTTTCGTTCATATTTACTGAAGAAACCACACCACACTCTAAGGAGTGCTCAGACTCTGCAAAAGACAAAGACTACACCTTCAACAGCTAAGGTAAAGGATTAATGTCCACTTCTAATAGAAAGATGTTTTTAAGGTCTGTTCTTAAGAATTTTTGTTTTTATTTTGTATTTTTTTAAAGAACGAAGAATTATTAAGGACTAGCTAAATTGCTATTGGAGTTTTAAGAGCTGAAAAATGTGAACATTTTTTTTTCTTATAAAATTTAAGGGCAAACAACAAGTAAGTTTCTTCATTAATTAAAAAATTATTCACTATGTCTTCAGAAAACTCTACTGAAATAAAATATTCCTAATACAGATTTCTCTATTTGATTGATGACTGGGTATGTGTGGCAGAAAAGAGTCCAAATCCTTCTTTCCAGATGCCTGCCTAGTGTTTATTTTCGAAGTTACAAGATTTTTAAAGAGGAAGATGTCCTGCCCACCTCCAGTATTTCTGATTCGTATCAGACTTACTCCAAATCCCTTTGATATAGATAAAAGTGAACTAGAAAGATGTATTATTTTATTCAAGCTGAAAACAACAACAATCATTTAAATGGAAAGAAGAAAGGCAAATACAGGTAAGCATCTGCTTCACACAGGCTAACAGAGCAGTGGTGTATGTTCTATCTTCTCCCACCTGATGCAGAGATAGAAGGCAAACATTCATTTCTCAGATCACTAGTCCACGTGGATACAAAGGGCAATACTGTATCTTGCACTTGTAATAGCACGATCATGCCCTATTTTACAAATAAGCAACTTATCTCATTTCAAGCATCTACTAATTAAAATCTCCAATATAGATTTCCTTCAAGGAAAGTCTTCATACACCTACTACACTGCTGCTAACAGAATTCCAATTTATTCTTCAAGACCAGACCACAAAGCATAATCATCTATGTTTCTTTAAAAATCCAGTTATCTTCTCAGTTCATCATCCTTTTATAAATGACATTTTATTAGTTTTTTTAAAACCAATTTTTAAATATTCCTTTTTAAGTTGTCCAGGCATGTACATTTATTAATGTGATTAGACACCTAATAACCTCCAACACTTCTCATCTTTGATGGAAGGAATTAACAGCAAGGCAGAGATTCAGCAAGAGGCGTTCTTAGTTTCTTTGTGAGACCTCAAATTGGAGTTTAAATACTACTTGATCACTGAGCTGTCTGCACTGGGATAAATTCCATTGTAGGCAATAAACTTCATTCTTACAATGTTTTTTTTCCTCATATTCCTAGATTTACTTTCCCCCCCTGTTCTCTTACATAGTTTTTTATAGAACATCTTGCAAAAGACCTCAGTGGAGAGCCTTTGTTCATACCCATGTCTGAACTAAACTCTAATATTCTAATAGCTTGAACATTTTTTTCAAAAAGTGTTTTATGTCCATTGATACCCCATATTAAGTTAGAATAAATTAGTGTAAGCTTCTTGTCTACAGAACTATACTGGCTTGCATTTGCTGTAAATTTGGCGAACCCTTTCTTTGATGATATACAAAACTGAATCCAACTGCTGGAACTTGGATCTGCATAAAATGCAATGACCGTGCTGAGATTCCATGCTTCTCAGACTTATGATTGCTGTAGTTTAAACCTCTGAGTTTCAGGTCTGAAGTGTCCCCAAAGAATTCAGTGAAAATTTGGCTTAAAAAAAAAAAAAGGCAAGCTTCACATGACTTTCTGCCAAAAACTACATGGAAGTTTGAGTTTAATACAAGGTTAACATAAAAATATAATTTGGTGGATTTTTACCAACCTACTTATCCTCTATCAAAGAGAGAGGAAGGGAGACCAAGGACACAAAAAGCATTCATGATAACCCCATACAGCAGGAGACTGCCTGAGGTACAGAGCCCTTGGCATCAGACAGGCATGATCCCCTACGCCTGGAAACCTGAGGAAGAAAAAGGGATGGTGGTGGGTCTTCTCTGGGGCCGATATCCAAGAGGAGTAACAAGGCAGGGTAGGCTGTGCTATACGCACAGCAAAGGACTTGCATCAGAAAGAGCCATCCAACACATAGGAGACATTAATCTTTTCAAGTTGATGACAAATGCTGTAATGAAGAGCTCAAATTTGAGTCCCTCAGAGTAAAAGCCCTGGCAAACAAGGTGACCAGGGCTTGTAACAGGATCAGTTCCAGCTGCTGCCGTCTCTTTCCATTTGCATATTCATCTCTGGGATTTTAGTGTTTGTTGCTCTGATTAGTCCTGAGCCAGGAATTAGCATTAAAATTCACATTTGCAGAAAAACCAAGCACAAAACTGATAAACTAGTGAAGTGGTGCTTGTGTCCTGACTTTCAGAGTGTACAGACATACTGGCACTCTGGCCATTTCACATATTTCACCCACCTTGTTCAGACCACTAACCTTTGTCAGATCAGCCATAGTACCTTCAAAGCTGACTTCTGCTCTGAAATAACATTGAGTAGGACTCATGCCTGAGTTAGAAACTTATGGTCTTTTGCAGTTTCATAAATTCTTTAGTAAGGTCAGAGTAAATCAAGGAGAAACTGGAGTCACATATTAAGATTAGAATATAGTCCAATTACTATTCCCCTGGCTTGATTCCCTGTCTCCCCCTTTGATGTAGACAGTTGTAAATAAAGGTTTCTGCTTTGAGCAAGCTGGACTCAAAACCTTTAAGAGGTATGTTTCTCTGAGCTCAGCAGTTAGCGTGTGGAGTTGTGGGCTAGAAGCACAGTGTGTCTCAGATCCTCAAAAAATACAGAGGAAGGATGAAACTAGGATATATGGCAAAGAGAACAAACAGAAAAACAAGTGAAAAAACTGTAAAGGAAAGAACTCTTTGGAAAGAAATTTACAGAAATTGAAATAATATGCACTTGAATGGAAAGAAAAAAAAGTTTGGGGTCATAAAAGTGCTTCAAGATCCTTGGTTAATATAAAATGTCATAGGACTCACAAAAGTGAGTTATGCAACTGTCCCTATGTTTGCTCCACCTTCCACTCCTTCCAAGGTCCTATTCCTGCTCATGTAACCTCCACTTGGCCACTAAAAACATTTTACTGGGCAATTTTTTTGTTATACTTGCTGGTTTAAACACCATAATATTTCTACATATTACACACTATATATATATATACAGAGTGCATACGTATGCATACCAGATTAGGTAAAATCAATATATAAAACCCCTACCATTTTCCATTACAGAAATAACTTTTCAGCTCATTCCCGAGTATGTCACTGATGAAACCAGATACATAGACGCAGTTTATTTCTCCACTCAGCTCAAGAATTTGTGTGAACAATTTCATTATTTTTTTTTAACTTTGGAAAGAAGCATGGAACTAATTTATGTTTTTCATGAATAGTGCCTATTCAGAATAGACAAACTGAGAAATGTTGACACATCTGCCATTAATTTGTAGAAAAACAGACGATCTTTCTTCATCTTTCTTATTCTAAGTCTTATCACTGTTTATTATCAGACTTTTTCAACAGCTGATAATGACAACTAGTGAACATACTTTGCTGTGAACTTCTCAAGGGGTTTTGTTATTCTTGTTACTCAGCTATAATTTTTACAAGATCATTCACAGTGTTTTTCTGAATCACAGTTAACCATGGTTGATTAGTACAGTTGATTCCTGACAGATCATGTTCTAAAAAGGTCTAGCAAGCCACCACAGACAAGAAACCTTCTAGAGAAGGCTCCCATTAAAATCAACACAATACAAACCTATGCCCCCCATACTTAAATAAAATTAGATTTCAGCTTATAAATAAAAAAGTGTGACTTTGCAGATCGATTACTTGCAATGGGTCCGTTCCCAAAGATTGTGCCATTATGTATACTGCTGCTACCAAATTATCAATAAAACCCTTGTCCCTTACAATGGAACTAAAAAATCTTCCTCCTAAATATGACCTTTTTACACCTTATTCTCAAGTGGGCCACAAATACATCTGTCTTAGGAATCAGTTTGGCTTCAATCAAACTTAAAGCTTCAAGGACTGTATTTAAGCAGTATTGCAATTTAATAGTTCATAGAGAAAGAGCATCAAAATCACCTCTGGCATTTGCAGGTCTCCTGACATTATAGCTTGCAGACATGTACAGGCCTAAAACCTGTAGCACCATTTATTGAACTCTAGAAATTAAAATCTAAGCTTTCTTGAAAGAAAAACTCGATTCATACAACCTTTGAATAACATTTATTTTCAAATTGTAATTCTTACCAGAAGAAAATGTAAGAACACTGGGGCAAAATAAGTTCATTTCACTGGGTTTTTTCAGACTCAGGAGAATAGATAGATTATTTTTTCAGAAGAACGTGGGCTGCTTCTTCACAAAGAAGAATTACAGCAGGAAGGAAGCACTCCATGAGTTTCCCACTCAAGATGACAACTGTGTCTAAGTAATTATATGTCATTCCTATCTGTCAAACCCTCCTTTAAGTAATGCAAAGCCTCAGCTAAACAGTTCAAAAATAAGTCTTGGCCAGTCTAATACATAAGCAATCTTATTCTTCTTTATCAAGAATCAATGGCACAGAAAACATCTTGCCAACAGAAACAACCCACCCCTGAAATCCAAGAAAACAAATGAAGCCGAAGGCAACACACAACCACAGCATTAGTTTTCTGGGTCTTTCATTCCACAACAAATCCCTTTTCAATAGAAAGCTCTTTACTGCAGTGTGAAAAGGCAAGGAAAACAGCTTCCTTAAAATCTGTCTATCCACTTTGTTATCTACTTGTTATTCCTTTGCTTTTATGCTCAGTCTGAAATTTTGTCCTACTTAAAGGAAGGAACCATTTCTGGCAACAACGTGTCTTCTTACAACTCTGCAGAGACCTAAACCCATCCTGTCTTGTCATAGTAATGACAAAGCATAACAGTTTGATGCTGATGGGAAGGGACAAATTCTGTCTCTGCAGAAATATAACTGCACTGTTTTCAAAGAAACTCGGTGTATTGGGTTTATGTGGCAAGGCTTTGGTAGTGGGGGCTGTGGGGGTGGCTTCTGTATGAAGACACCAGGAACTGCCCCCATGTTGGACAGAGACAGTTCCAGCTGGCTCCAAAACAGGCAGCTGGCAGAAGCTGAGCCCATCAGTGGCACTGGTAGCACCTCTGTGATAACATATTTAAGGAAAGATGAAAAATGCTGGTCAGGAGTTATAAGAGAGAAGAATGTGAAAAGTGAGAGAAACAGCCCTGCAGACATGAAGGTCAGTGATGAAAAAGGGGGGTAGCAATGATCCTGGTGCCAGAGCAGCATTTCCTCTGCAGCCCATGGAGAAGACCATGGTGAAGGATGCTGTCTCCTTGCAGCCCATGGAGGACCAGGGTGGAGCAAATATCCACCCTGCAGCCCATGGAGGACCTCACACCGGAGCAGGAGGATATGGCCCCAAGGAAGATGCAGCCCATGGAGGGCCCACACAGGAATAGGCTCTTGGCAGGAACTGCAGCTGGTGGAGAGGAGCCCATGCAGGGGCAGGCTTTCAGGCAGGAACCGTAGTCTGTGGGGGACCCGTGCTGGAGTAGTCTGTTCCTGAAGGACTGTATGCAGTGAAAAAGGACCCATGCTGGAGCAGTTCTTGAAGAACCGCAGCCCATGGGAAGGATCCACATTGGAGGAGGGGAAAAGTGTGAGAAAGGAGAAGCAGAGGCAATGTGTTATGAATGGACCACAACCCCCATCCTGTGTGCACTGCTCAGGTTAGGGAAAGGAGTCGTCAGAAGAGTCAGGAAGAGAGGAGTGAAGTAGAGCCTGGGAAGAAGAGGGGTGGGTGGGAGCTGGTTTTAGTTTTGTTTCTCACTATCCTACTGTATTGTTAATTGGTAATAAATTTAATTAATCTCCTCAAGTCGAGTCTGGTTTGCCCATAACAGTAACTGGTAAACAATCTCC